>NW_026682954.1:0-303078 GCF_027887145.1 Ammospiza caudacuta | reverse complement strand
TCCTGGTTAAAGAAATCCAAGCCCTAGGCTGAAGCCTAACCCTAACCCTAGGCAGATAAATCAGCCTAGGTATAGGGATGGTGCCAAGGAAAAAGCTGTGAAAGCTGCCATGTTGTTGCACTTTTGTACTCCCCTTGGGATGCCTTGAACAGCTGCAGTGTGCCTGGAGCCCAGGGCTTCCTAGTTTTAAAAATCCTAGCCCTAGGCCTAAGCCTAACAGTAACCCTGGGAAGGTAAATCAGCCTGGTGTTAGGCTTCTTGCCAAGGAAAAAGCCGTGAAAGCAGCCATGTTGTGGCACTTTTGCACTCCCTTTTGGATGCCTTTCACAGCTCCACTGTGCCTGGAACTCAGGGCTTCCTGATTTTAAAAATCCTAGCCCTAGGCCGAACCCCAACCCTAAGACGAGAAAGGCAAATCAGCCAGGAATTAGGCATGTCCCCAAGGAAAAAGCTGTGGAGGCAGACATGTTGTGCTACTTTTGCGCTCTTCTTGGCTAGTCCTTCGCAGCTGCTGTGTTCTTGGAACTCAGGGCTTTCTGGTTAATAGAGCCCTTACCCTAGGCGTAACTCAAACCTTAACCCTAGGAAGGAAAATCAGCCTATGGTTCGGGATGGTCTCATGGAAATATCAGTGGTGGCAGCCAAGTTGCGTCACTTTTGCGCTCCCCTTGGGATGCCTTTCGCAGCTGCAGTGTGCCTGGAGCCCAGGGCTTCCTGGTTTTAAAAGTCCTAGACCTAAGCCTAACAGTAACCCTAGGAAGGTAAATCAGCCGGGTATTAGGGTTCTTCCTAAGGGAAAAGCCGTGAAAGCAGCCATGTTGTGGCACTTCTGCACTCCCTTTGGGATGCCTTTGGCAGATGAAGTAAGCCTGGAACTCAGGGCTTCCTGGTTAAAAAACTCCAAGCCCTAGGCTGAACCCTAACCCTAACCCTAGGCAGATAAATCAGCCTAGGTATAGGGATGGTGCCAAGGAAAAAGCTGTGAAAGCTGCCATGTTGTAGCACTTTTGTACTCCCCTTGGGATGCCTTGAACAGCTGCAGTGTGTCTGGAGCCCAGGGCTTCCTAGTTTTAAAAATCCTAGCCCTAGGCCTAAGCCTAACAGTAACCCTGGGAAGGTAAATCAGCCTGGTGTTAGGCTTCTTGCCAAGGAAAAAGCCGTGAAAGCAGCCATGTTGTGGCACTTTTGCACTCCCTTTTGGATGCCTTTCACAGCTCCAGTGTGCCTGGAACTCAGGGCTTCCTGATTTTAAAAATCCTAGCCCTAGGCCGAACCCCAACCCTAAGACGAGAAAGGCAAATCAGCCAGGAATTAGGCATGTCCCCAAGGAAAAAGCTGTGGAGGCAGGCATGTTGTGGTACTTTTGCGCTCTTCTTGGCTAGTCCTTCGCAGCTGCTGTGTTCTTGGAACTCAGGGCTTTCTGGTTAATAGAGCCCTTACCCTAGGCGTAACTCAAACCTTAACCGTAGGAAGGAAAATCAGCCTATGGTTCGGGATGGTCTCATGGAAATATCAGTGGTGGCAGCCAAGTTGCGTCACTTTTGCGCTCCCCTTGGGATGCCTTTCGCAGCTGCAGTGTGCCTGGAGCCCAGGGCTTCCTGGTTTTAAAAGTCCTAGGCCTAAGCCTAACAGTAACCCTAGGAAGGTAAATCAGCCGGGTATTAGGGTTCTTCCTAAGGGAAAAGCCGTGAAAGCAGCCATGTTGTGGCACTTCTGCACTCCCTTTGGGATGCCTTTGGCAGATGAAGTAAGCCTGGAACTCAGGGCTTCCTGGTTAAAGAAATCCAAGCCCTAGGCTGAAGCCTAACCCTAACCCTAGGCAGATAAATCAGCCTAGGTATAGGGATGGTGCCAAGGAAAAAGCTGTGAAAGCTGCCATGTTGTTGCACTTTTGTACTCCCCTTGGGATGCCTTGAACAGCTGCAGTGTGCCTGGAGCCCAGGGCTTCCTAGTTTTAAAAATCCTAGCCCTAGGCCTAAGCCTAACAGTAACCCTGGGAAGGTAAATCAGCCTGGTGTTAGGCTTCTTGCCAAGGAAAAAGCCGTGAAAGCAGCCATGTTGTGGCACTTTTGCACTCCCTTTTGGATGCCTTTCACAGCTCCAGTGTGCCTGGAACTCAGGGCTTCCTGATTTTAAAAATCCTAGCCCTAGGCCGAACCCCAACCCTAAGACGAGAAAGGCAAATCAGCCAGGAATTAGGCATGTCCCCAAGGAAAAAGCTGTGGAGGCAGACATGTTGTGCTACTTTTGCGCTCTTCTTGGCTAGTCCTTCGCAGCTGCTGTGTTCTTGGAACTCAGGGCTTTCTGGTTAATAGAGCCCTTACCCTAGGCGTAACTCAAACCTTAACCCTAGGAAGGAAAATCAGCCTATGGTTCGGGATGGTCTCATGGAAATATCAGTGGTGGCAGCCAAGTTGCGTCACTTTTGCGCTCCCCTTGGATGCCTTTCGCAGCTGCAGTGTGCCTGGAGCCCAGGGCTTCCTGGTTTTAAAAGTCCTAGACCTAAGCCTAACAGTAACCCTAGGAAGGTAAATCAGCCGGGTATTAGGGTTCTTCCTAAGGGAAAAGCCGTGAAAGCAGGCATGTTGTGGCACTTCTGCACTCCCTTTGGGATGCCTTTTGCAGATGAAGTAAGCCTGGAACTCAGGGCTTCCTGGTTAAAAAACTCCAAGCCCTAGGCTGAAGCCTAACCCTAACCCTAGGCAGATAAATCAGCCTAGGTATAGGGATGGTGCCAAGGAAAAAGCTGTGAAAGCTGCCATGTTGTTGCACTTTTGTACTCCCCTTGGGATGCCTTGAACAGCTGCAGTGTGCCTGGAGCCAAGGGCTCCATAGTTTTAAAAATCCTAGCCCTAGGCCTAAGCCTAACAGTAACCCTGGGAAGGTAAATCAGCCTGGTGTTAGGCTTCTTGCCAAGGAAAAAGCCGTGAAAGCAGCCATGTTGTGGCACTTTTGCACTCCCTTTTGGATGCCTTTCACAGCTCCACTGTGCCTGGAACTCAGGGCTTCCTGATTTTAAAAATCCTAGCCCTAGGCCGAACCCCAACCCTAAGACGAGAAAGGCAAATCAGCCAGGAATTAGGCATGTCCCCAAGGAAAAAGCTGTGGAGGCAGACATGTTGTGGTACTTTTGCGCTCTTCTTGGCTAGTCCTTCGCAGCTGCTGTGTTCTTGGAACTCAGGGCTTTCTGGTTAATAGAGCCCTTACCCTAGGCGTAACTCAAACCTTAACCCTAGGAAGGAAAATCAACCTATGGTTCGGGATGGTCTCATGGAAATATCAGTGGTGGCAGCCAAGTTGCGTCACTTTTGCGCTCCCCTTGGGATGCCTTTCGCAGCTGCAGTGTGCCTGGAGCCCAGGGCTTCCTGGTTTTAAAAGTCCTAGGCCTAAGCCTTACAGTAACCCTAGGAAGGTAAATCAGCCGGGTATTAGGGTTCTTCCTAAGGGAAAAGCCGTGAAAGCAGCCATGTTGTGGCACTTCTGCACTCCCTTTGGGATGCCTTTGGCAGATGAAGTAAGCCTGGAACTCAGGGCTTCCTGGTTAAAGAAATCCAAGCCCTAGGCTGAACCCTAACCCTAACCCTAGGCAGATAAATCAGCCTAGGTATAGGGATGGTGCCAAGGAAAAAGCTGTGAAAGCTGCCATGTTGTTGCACTTTTGTACTCCCCTTGGGATGCCTTGAACAGCTGCAGTGTGCCTGGAGCCCAGGGCTTCCTAGTTTTAAAAATCCTAGCCCTAGGCCTAAGCCTAACAGTAACCCTGGGAAGGTAAATCAGCCTGGTGTTAGGCTTCTTGCCAAGGAAAAAGCCGTGAAAGCAGCCATGTTGTGGCACTTTTGCACTCCCTTTTGGATGCCTTTCACAGCTCCACTGTGCCTGGAACTCAGGGCTTCCTGATTTTAAAAATCCTAGCCCTAGGCCGAACCCCAACCCTAAGACGAGAAAGGCAAATCAGCCAGGAATTAGGCATGTCCCCAAGGAAAAAGCTGTGGAGGCAGACATGTTGTGGTACTTTTGCGCTCTTCTTGGCTAGTCCTTCGCAGCTGCTGTGTTCTTGGAACTCAGGGCTTTCTGGTTAATAGAGCCCTTACCCTAGGCGTAACTCAAACCTTAACCCTAGGAAGGAAAATCAGCCTATGGTTCGGGATGGTCTCATGGAAATATCAGTGGTGGCAGCCAAGTTGCGTCACTTTTGCGCTCCCCTTGGGATGCCTTTCGCAGCTGCAGTGTGCCTGGAGCCCAGGGCTTCCTGGTTTTAAAAGTCCTAGACCTAAGCCTAACAGTAACCCTAGGAAGGTAAATCAGCCGGGTATTAGGGTTCTTCCTAAGGGAAAAGCCGTGAAAGCAGCCATGTTGTGGCACTTCTGCACTCCCTTTGGGATGCCTTTGGCAGATGAAGTAAGCCTGGAACTCAGGGCTTCCTGGTTAAAAAACTCCAAGCCCTAGGCTGAACCCTAACCCTAACCCTAGGCAGATAAATCAGCCTAGGTATAGGGATGGTGCCAAGGAAAAAGCTGTGAAAGCTGCCATGTTGTAGCACTTTTGTACTCCCCTTGGGATGCCTTGAACAGCTGCAGTGTGTCTGGAGCCCAGGGCTTCCTAGTTTTAAAAATCCTAGCCCTAGGCCTAAGCCTAACAGTAACCCTGGGAAGGTAAATCAGCCTGGTGTTAGGCTTCTTGCCAAGGAAAAAGCCGTGAAAGCAGCCATGTTGTGGCACTTTTGCACTCCCTTTTGGATGCCTTTCACAGCTGCAGTGTGCCTGGAACTCAGGGCTTCCTGATTTTAAAAATCCTAGCCCTAGGCCGAACCCCAACCCTAAGACGAGAAAGGCAAATCAGCCAGGAATTAGGCATGTCCCCAAGGAAAAAGCTGTGGAGGCAGGCATGTTGTGGTACTTTTGCGCTCTTCTTGGCTAGTCCTTCGCAGCTGCTGTGTTCTTGGAACTCAGGGCTTTCTGGTTAATAGAGCCCTTACCCTAGGCGTAACTCAAACCTTAACCCTAGGAAGGAAAATCAGCCTATGGTTCGGGATGGTCTCATGGAAATATCAGTGGTGGCAGCCAAGTTGCGTCACTTTTGCGCTCCCCTTGGGATGCCTTTCGCAGCTGCAGTGTGCCTGGAGCCCAGGGCTTCCTGGTTTTAAAAGTCCTAGGCCTAAGCCTAACAGTAACCCTAGGAAGGTAAATCAGCCGGGTATTAGGGTTCTTCCTAAGGGAAAAGCCGTGAAAGCAGCCATGTTGTGGCACTTCTGCACTCCCTTTGGGATGCCTTTGGCAGATGAAGTAAGCCTGGAACTCAGGGCTTCCTGGTTAAAGAAATCCAAGCCCTAGGCTGAACCCTAACCCTAACCCTAGGCAGATAAATCAGCCTAGGTATAGGGATGGTGCCAAGGAAAAAGCTGTGAAAGCTGCCATGTTGTAGCACTTTTGTACTCCCCTTGGGATGCCTTGAACAGCTGCAGTGTGCCTGGAGCCCAGGGCTTCCTAGTTTTAAAAATCCTAGCCCTAGGCCTAAGCCTAACAGTAACCCTGGGAAGGTAAATCAGCCTGGTGTTAGGCTTCTTGCCAAGGAAAAAGCCGTGAAAGCAGCCATGTTGTGGCACTTTTGCACTCCCTTTTGGATGCCTTTCACAGCTCCACTGTGCCTGGAACTCAGGGCTTCCTGATTTTAAAAATCCTAGCCCTAGGCCGAACCCCAACCCTAAGACGAGAAAGGCAAATCAGCCAGGAATTAGGCATGTCCCCAAGGAAAAAGCTGTGGAGGCAGGCATGTTGTGGTACTTTTGCGCTCTTCTTGGCTAGTCCTTCGCAGCTGCTGTGTTCTTGGAACTCAGGGCTTTCTGGTTAATAGAGCCCTTACCCTAGGCGTAACTCAAACCTTAACCCTAGGAAGGAAAATCAACCTATGGTTCGGGATGGTCTCATGGAAATATCAGTGGTGGCAGCCAAGTTGCGTCACTTTTGCGCTCCCCTTGGGATGCCTTTCGCAGCTGCAGTGTGCCTGGAGCCCAGGGCTTCCTGGTTTTAAAAGTCCTAGGCCTAAGCCTAACAGTAACCCTAGGAAGGTAAATCAGCCGGGTATTAGGGTTCTTCCTAAGGGAAAAGCCGTGAAAGCAGCCATGTTGTGGCACTTCTGCACTCCCTTTGGGATGCCTTTGGCAGATGAAGTAAGCCTGGAACTCAGGGCTTCCTGGTTAAAAAACTCCAAGCCCTAGGCTGAAGCCTAACCCTAACCCTAGGCAGATAAATCAGCCTAGGTATAGGGATGGTGCCAAGGAAAAAGCTGTGAAAGCTGGCATGTTGTAGCACTTTTGTACTCCCCTTGGGATGCCTTGAACAGCTGCAGTGTGTCTGGAGCCAAGGGCTTCCTAGTTTTAAAAATCCTAGCCCTAGGCCTAAGCCTAACAGTAACCCTGGGAAGGTAAATCAGCCTGGTGTTAGGCTTCTTGCCAAGGAAAAAGCCGTGAAAGCAGCCATGTTGTGGCACTTTTGCACTCCCTTTTGGATGCCTTTCACAGCTCCACTGTGCCTGGAACTCAGGGCTTCCTGATTTTAAAAATCCTAGCCCTAGGCCGAACCCCAACCCTAAGACGAGAAAGGCAAATCAGCCAGGAATTAGGCATGTCCCCAAGGAAAAAGCTGTGGAGGCAGGCATGTTGTGGTACTTTTGCGCTCTTCTTGGCTAGTCCTTCGCAGCTGCTGTGTTCTTGGAACTCAGGGCTTTCTGGTTAATAGAGCCCTTACCCTAGGCGTAACTCAAACCTTAACCCTAGGAAGGAAAATCAACCTATGGTTCGGGATGGTCTCATGGAAATATCAGTGGTGGCAGCCAAGTTGCGTCACTTTTGCGCTCCCCTTGGGATGCCTTTCGCAGCTGCAGTGTGCCTGGAGCCCAGGGCTTCCTGGTTTTAAAAGTCCTAGGCCTAAGCCTAACAGTAACCCTAGGAAGGTAAATCAGCCGGGTATTAGGGTTCTTCCTAAGGGAAAAGCCGTGAAAGCAGCCATGTTGTGGCACTTCTGCACTCCCTTTGGGATGCCTTTGGCAGATGAAGTAAGCCTGGAACTCAGGGCTTCCTGGTTAAAGAAATCCAAGCCCTAGGCTGAAGCCTAACACTAACCCTAGGCAGATAAATCAGCCTAGGTATAGGGATGGTGCCAAGGAAAAAGCTGTGAAAGCTGCCATGTTGTAGCACTTTTGTACTCCCCTTGGGATGCCTTGAACAGCTGCAGTGTGCCTGGAGCCCAGGGCTTCCTAGTTTTAAAAATCCTAGCCCTAGGCCTAAGCCTAACAGTAACCCTGGGAAGGTAAATCAGCCTGGTGTTAGGCTTCTTGCCAAGGAAAAAGCCGTGAAAGCAGCCATGTTGTGGCACTTTTGCACTCCCTTTTGGATGCCTTTCACAGCTCCAGTGTGCCTGGAACTCAGGGCTTCCTGATTTTAAAAATCCTAGCCCTAGGCCGAACCCCAACCCTAAGACGAGAAAGGCAAATCAGCCAGGAATTAGGCATGTCCCCAAGGAAAAAGCTGTGGAGGCAGGCATGTTGTGGTACTTTTGCGCTCTTCTTGGCTAGTCCTTCGCAGCTGCTGTGTTCTTGGAACTCAGGGCTTTCTGGTTAATAGAGCCCTTACCCTAGGCGTAACTCAAACCTTAACCCTAGGAAGGAAAATCAACCTATGGTTCGGGATGGTCTCATGGAAATATCAGTGGTGGCAGCCAAGTTGCGTCACTTTTGCGCTCCCCTTGGGATGCCTTTCGCAGCTGCAGTGTGCCTGGAGCCCAGGGCTTCCTGGTTTTAAAAGTCCTAGGCCTAAGCCTAACAGTAACCCTAGGAAGGTAAATCAGCCGGGTATTAGGGTTCTTCCTAAGGGAAAAGCCGTGAAAGCAGCCATGTTGTGGCACTTCTGCACTCCCTTTGGGATGCCTTTGGCAGATGAAGTAAGCCTGGAACTCAGGGCTTCCTGGTTAAAAAACTCCAAGCCCTAGGCTGAAGCCTAACCCTAACCCTAGGCAGATAAATCAGCCTAGGTATAGGGATGGTGCCAAGGAAAAAGCTGTGAAAGCTGGCATGTTGTAGCACTTTTGTACTCCCCTTGGGATGCCTTGAACAGCTGCAGTGTGTCTGGAGCCAAGGGCTTCCTAGTTTTAAAAATCCTAGCCCTAGGCCTAAGCCTAACAGTAACCCTGGGAAGGTAAATCAGCCTGGTGTTAGGCTTCTTGCCAAGGAAAAAGCCGTGAAAGCAGCCATGTTGTGGCACTTTTGCACTCCCTTTTGGATGCCTTTCACAGCTCCAGTGTGCCTGGAACTCAGGGCTTCCTGATTTTAAAAATCCTAGCCCTAGGCCGAACCCCAACCCTAAGACGAGAAAGGCAAATCAGCCAGGAATTAGGCATGTCCCCAAGGAAAAAGCTGTGGAGGCAGGCATGTTGTGGTACTTTTGCGCTCTTCTTGGCTAGTCCTTCGCAGCTGCTGTGTTCTTGGAACTCAGGGCTTTCTGGTTAATAGAGCCCTTACCCTAGGCGTAACTCAAACCTTAACCCTAGGAAGGAAAATCAACCTATGGTTCGGGATGGTCTCATGGAAATATCAGTGGTGGCAGCCAAGTTGCGTCACTTTTGCGCTCCCCTTGGGATGCCTTTCGCAGCTGCAGTGTGCCTGGAGCCCAGGGCTTCCTGGTTTTAAAAGTCCTAGGCCTAAGCCTAACAGTAACCCTAGGAAAGTAAATCAGCCGGGTATTATGGTTCTTCCTAAGGGAAAAGCCGTGAAAGCAGCCATGTTGTGGCACTTCTGCACTCCCTTTGGGATGCCTTTGGCAGATGAAGTAAGCCTGGAACTCAGGGCTTCCTGGTTAAAAAACTCCAAGCCCTAGGCTGAACCCTAACCCTAACCCTAGGCAGATAAATCAGCCTAGGTATAGGGATGGTGCCAAGGAAAAAGCTGTGAAAGCTGCCATGTTGTTGCACTTTTGTACTCCCCTTGGGATGCCTTGAACAGCTGCAGTGTGCCTGGAGCCCAGGGCTTCCTAGTTTTAAAAATCCTAGCCCTAGGCCTAAGCCTAACAGTAACCCTGGGAAGGTAAATCAGCCTGGTGTTAGGCTTCTTGCCAAGGAAAAAGCCGTGAAAGCAGCCATGTTGTGGCACTTTTGCACTCCCTTTTGGATGCCTTTCACAGCTCCACTGTGCCTGGAACTCAGGGCTTCCTGATTTTAAAAATCCTAGCCCTAGGCCGAACCCCAACCCTAAGACGAGAAAGGCAAATCAGCCAGGAATTAGGCATGTCCCCAAGGAAAAAGCTGTGGAGGCAGACATGTTGTGGTACTTTTGCGCTCTTCTTGGCTAGTCCTTCGCAGCTGCTGTGTTCTTGGAACTCAGGGCTTTCTGGTTAATAGAGCCCTTACCCTAGGCGTAACTCAAACCTTAACCCTAGGAAGGAAAATCAGCCTATGGTTCGGGATGGTCTCATGGAAATATCAGTGGTGGCAGCCAAGTTGCGTCACTTTTGCGCTCCCCTTGGGATGCCTTTCGCAGCTGCAGTGTGCCTGGAGCCCAGGGCTTCCTGGTTTTAAAAGTCCTAGGCCTAAGCCTAACAGTAACCCTAGGAAGGTAAATCAGCCGGGTATTAGGGTTCTTCCTAAGGGAAAAGCCGTGAAAGCAGCCATGTTGTGGCACTTCTGCACTCCCTTTGGGATGCCTTTGGCAGATGAAGTAAGCCTGGAACTCAGGGCTTCCTGGTTAAAGAAATCCAAGCCCTAGGCTGAACCCTAACCCTAACCCTAGGCAGATAAATCAGCATAGGTATAGGGATGGTGCCAAGGAAAAAGCTGTGAAAGCTGCCATGTTGTTGCACCTTTGTACTCCCCTTGGGATGCCTTGAACAGCTGCAGTGTGCCTGGAGCCCAGGGCTTCCTAGTTTTAAAAATCCTAGCCCTAGGCCTAAGCCTAACAGTAACCCTGGGAAGGTAAATCAGCCTGGTGTTAGGCTTCTTGCCAAGGAAAAAGCCGTGAAAGCAGCCATGTTGTGGCACTTTTGCACTCCCTTTAGGATGCCTTTCACAGCTCCAGTGTGCCTGGAACTCAGGGCTTCCTGATTTTAAAAATCCTAGCCCTAGGCCGAACCCCAACCCTAAGACGAGAAAGGCAAATCAGCCAGGAATTAGGCATGTCCCCAAGGAAAAAGCTGTGGAGGCAGGCATGTTGTGGTACTTTTGCGCTCTTCTTGGCTAGTCCTTCGCAGCTGCTGTGTTCTTGGAACTCAGGGCTTTCTGGTTAATAGAGCCCTTACCCTAGGCGTAACTCAAACCTTAAGCCTAGGAAGGAAAATCAGCCTATGGTTCGGGATGGTCTCATGGAAATATCAGTGGTGGCAGCCAAGTTGCGTCACTTTTGCGCTCCCCTTGGGATGCCTTTCGCAGCTGCAGTGTGCCTGGAGCCCAGGGCTTCCTGGTTTTAAAAGTCCTAGGCCTAAGCCTAACAGTAACCCTAGGAAGGTAAATCAGCCGGGTATTAGGGTTCTTCCTAAGGGAAAAGCCGTGAAAGCAGCCATGTTGTGGCACTTCTGCACTCCCTTTGGGATGCCTTTGGCAGATGAAGTAAGCCTGGAACTCAGGGCTTCCTGGTTAAAGAAATCCAAGCCCTAGGCTGAAGCCTAACCCTAACCCTAGGCAGATAAATCAGCCTAGGTATAGGGATGGTGCCAAGGAAAAAGCTGTGAAAGCTGCCATGTTGTTGCACTTTTGTACTCCCCTTGGGATGCCTTGAACAGCTGCAGTGTGCCTGGAGCCCAGGGCTTCCTAGTTTTAAAAATCCTAGCCCTAGGCCTAAGCCTAACAGTAACCCTGGGAAGGTAAATCAGCCTGGTGTTAGGCTTCTTGCCAAGGAAAAAGCCGTGAAAGCAGCCATGTTGTGGCACTTTTGCACTCCCTTTTGGATGCCTTTCACAGCTCCAGTGTGCCTGGAACTCAGGGCTTCCTGATTTTAAAAATCCTAGCCCTAGGCCGAACCCCAACCCTAAGACGAGAAAGGCAAATCAGCCAGGAATTAGGCATGTCCCCAAGGAAAAAGCTGTGGAGGCAGGCATGTTGTGGTACTTTTGCGCTCTTCTTGGCTAGTCCTTCGCAGCTGCTGTGTTCTTGGAACTCAGGGCTTTCTGGTTAATAGAGCCCTTACCCTAGGCGTAACTCAAACCTTAACCCTAGGAAGGAAAATCAGCCTATGGCTCGGGATGGTCTCATGGAAATATCAGTGGTGGCAGCCAAGTTGCGTCACTTTTGCGCTCCCCTTGGGATGCCTTTCGCAGCTGCAGTGTGCCTGGAGCCCAGGGCTTCCTGGTTTTAAAAGTCCTAGACCTAAGCCTAACAGTAACCCTAGGAAGGTAAATCAGCCGGGTATTAGGGTTCTTCCTAAGGGAAAAGCCGTGAAAGCAGCCATGTTGTGGCACTTCTGCACTCCCTTTGGGATGCCTTTGGCAGATGAAGTAAGCCTGGAACTCAGGGCTTCCTGGTTAAAAAACTCCAAGCCCTAGGCTGAACCCTAACCCTAACCCTAGGCAGATAAATCAGCCTAGGTATAGGGATGGTGCCAAGGAAAAAGCTGTGAAAGCTGCCATGTTGTTGCACTTTTGTACTCCCCTTGGGATGCCTTGAACAGCTGCAGTGTGCCTGGAGCCCAGGGCTTCCTAGTTTTAAAAATCCTAGCCCTAGGCCTAAGCCTAACAGTAACCCTGGGAAGGTAAATCAGCCTGGTGTTAGGCTTCTTGCCAAGGAAAAAGCCGTGAAAGCAGCCATGTTGTGGCACTTTTGCACTCCCTTTTGGATGCCTTTCACAGCTGCAGTGTGCCTGGAACTCAGGGCTTCCTGATTTTAAAAATCCTAGCCCTAGGCCGAACCCCAACCCTAAGACGAGAAAGGCAAATCAGCCAGGAATTAGGCATGTCCCCAAGGAAAAAGCTGTGGAGGCAGGCATGTTGTGGTACTTTTGCGCTCTTCTTGGCTAGTCCTTCGCAGCTGCTGTGTTCTTGGAACTCAGGGCTTTCTGGTTAATAGAGCCCTTACCCTAGGCGTAACTCAAACCTTAACCCTAGGAAGGAAAATCAGCCTATGGTTCGGGATGGTCTCATGGAAATATCAGTGGTGGCAGCCAAGTTGCGTCACTTTTGCGCTCCCCTTGGGATGCCTTTCGCAGCTGCAGTGTGCCTGGAGCCCAGGGCTTCCTGGTTTTAAAAGTCCTAGGCCTAAGCCTAACAGTAACCCTAGGAAGGTAAATCAGCCGGGTATTAGGGTTCTTCCTAAGGGAAAAGCCGTGAAAGCAGCCATGTTGTGGCACTTCTGCACTCCCTTTGGGATGCCTTTGGCAGATGAAGTAAGCCTGGAACTCAGGGCTTCCTGGTTAAAGAAATCCAAGCCCTAGGCTGAACCCTAACCCTAACCCTAGGCAGATAAATCAGCCTAGGTATAGGGATGGTGCCAAGGAAAAAGCTGTGAAAGCTGCCATGTTGTAGCACTTTTGTACTCCCCTTGGGATGCCTTGAACAGCTGCAGTGTGTCTGGAGCCAAGGGCTTCCTAGTTTTAAAAATCCTAGCCCTAGGCCTAAGCCTAACAGTAACCCTGGGAAGGTAAATCAGCCTGGTGTTAGGCTTCTTGCCAAGGAAAAAGCCGTGAAAGCAGCCATGTTGTGGCACTTTTGCACTCCCTTTTGGATGCCTTTCACAGCTCCAGTGTGCCTGGAACTCAGGGCTTCCTGATTTTAAAAATCCTAGCCCTAGGCCGAACCCCAACCCTAAGACGAGAAAGGCAAATCAGCCAGGAATTAGGCATGTCCCCAAGGAAAAAGCTGTGGAGGCAGACATGTTGTGGTACTTTTGCGCTCTTCTTGGCTAGTCCTTCGCAGCTGCTGTGTTCTTGGAACTCAGGGCTTTCTGGTTAATAGAGCCCTTACCCTAGGCGTAACTCAAACCTTAACCCTAGGAAGGAAAATCAGCCTATGGTTCGGGATGGTCTCATGGAAATATCAGTGGTGGCAGCCAAGTTGCGTCACTTTTGCGCTCCCCTTGGGATGCCTTTCGCAGCTGCAGTGTGCCTGGAGCCCAGGGCTTCCTGGTTTTAAAAGTCCTAGGCCTAAGCCTAACAGTAACCCTAGGAAGGTAAATCAGCCGGGTATTAGGGTTCTTCCTAAGGGAAAAGCCGTGAAAGCAGCCATGTTGTGGCACTTCTGCACTCCCTTTGGGATGCCTTTGGCAGATGAAGTAAGCCTGGAACTCAGGGCTTCCTGGTTAAAGAAATCCAAGCCCTAGGCTGAAGCCTAACCCTAACCCTAGGCAGATAAATCAGCCTAGGTATAGGGATGGTGCCAAGGAAAAAGCTGTGAAAGCTGCCATGTTGTTGCACTTTTGTACTCCCCTTGGGATGCCTTGAACAGCTGCAGTGTGCCTGGAGCCCAGGGCTTCCTAGTTTTAAAAATCCTAGCCCTAGGCCTAAGCCTAACAGTAACCCTGGGAAGGTAAATCAGCCTGGTGTTAGGCTTCTTGCCAAGGAAAAAGCCGTGAAAGCAGCCATGTTGTGGCACTTTTGCACTCCCTTTTGGATGCCTTTCACAGCTGCAGTGTGCCTGGAACACAGGGCTTCCTGATTTTAAAAATCCTAGCCCTAGGCCGAACCCCAACCCTAAGACGAGAAAGGCAAATCAGCCAGGAATTAGGCATGTCCCCAAGGAAAAAGCTGTGGAGGCAGACATGTTGTGGTACTTTTTCGCTCTTCTTGGCTAGTCCTTCGCAGCTGCTGTGTTCTTGGAACTCAGGGCTTTCTGGTTAATAGAGCCCTTACCCTAGGCGTAACTCAAACCTTAACCCTAGGAAGGAAAATCAGCCTATGGTTCGGGATGGTCTCATGGAAATATCAGTGGTGGCAGCCAAGTTGCGTCACTTTTGCGCTCCCCTTGGGATGCCTTTCGCAGCTGCAGTGTGCCTGGAGCCCAGGGCTTCCTGGTTTTAAAAGTCCTAGGCCTAAGCCTAACAGTAACCCTAGGAAGGTAAATCAGCCGGGTATTAGGGTTCTTCCTAAGGGAAAAGCCGTGAAAGCAGCCATGTTGTGGCACTTCTGCACTCCCTTTGGGATGCCTTTGGCAGATGAAGTAAGCCTGGAACTCAGGGCTTCCTGGTTAAAGAAATCCAAGCCCTAGGCTGAAGCCTAACCCTAACCCTAGGCAGATAAATCAGCCTAGGTATAGGGATGGTGCCAAGGAAAAAGCTGTGAAAGCTGCCATGTTGTAGCACTTTTGTACTCCCCTTGGGATGCCTTGAACAGCTGCAGTGTGCCTGGAGCCCAGGGCTTCCTAGTTTTAAAAATCCTAGCCCTAGGCCTAAGCCTAACAGTAACCCTGGGAAGGTAAATCAGCCTGGTGTTAGGCTTCTTGCCAAGGAAAAAGCCGTGAAAGCAGCCATGTTGTGGCACTTTTGCACTCCCTTTTGGATGCCTTTCACAGCTCCAGTGTGCCTGGAACTCAGGGCTTCCTGATTTTAAAAATCCTAGCCCTAGGCCGAACCCCAACCCTAAGACGAGAAAGGCAAATCAGCCAGGAATTAGGCATGTCCCCAAGGAAAAAGCTGTGGAGGCAGGCATGTTGTGGTACTTTTGCGCTCTTCTTGGCTAGTCCTTCGCAGCTGCTGTGTTCTTGGAACTCAGGGCTTTCTGGTTAATAGAACCCTTACCCTAGGCGTAACTCAAAACTTAACCCTAGGAAGGAAAATCAGCCTATGGTTCGGGATGGTCTCATGGAAATATCAGTGGTGGCAGCCAAGTTGCGTCACTTTTGCGCTCCCCTTGGGATGCCTTTCGCAGCTGCAGTGTGCCTGGAGCCCAGGGCTTCCTGGTTTTAAAAGTCCTAGGCCTAAGCCTAACAGTAACCCTAGGAAGGTAAATCAGCCGGGTATTAGGGTTCTTCCTAAGGGAAAAGCCGTGAAAGCAGCCATGTTGTGGCACTTCTGTACTCCCTTTGGGATGCCTTTGGCAGATGAAGTAAGCCTGGAACTCAGGGCTTCCTGGTTAAAGAAATCCAAGCCCTAGGCTGAAGCCTAACCCTAACCCTAGGCAGATAAATCAGCCTAGGTATAGGGATGGTGCCAAGGAAAAAGCTGTGAAAGCTGCCATGTTGTTGCACTTTTGTACTCCCCTTGGGATGCCTTGAACAGCTGCAGTGTGTCTGGAGCCAAGGGCTTCCTAGTTTTAAAAATCCTAGCCCTAGGCCTAAGCCTAACAGTAACCCTGGGAAGGTAAATCAGCCTGGTGTTAGGCTTCTTGCCAAGGAAAAAGCCGTGAAAGCAGCCATGTTGTGGCACTTTTGCACTCCCTTTTGGATGCCTTTCACAGCTCCAGTGTGCCTGGAACTCAGGGCTTCCTGATTTTAAAAATCCTAGCCCTAGGCCGAACCCCAACCCTAAGACGAGAAAGGCAAATCAGCCAGGAATTAGGCATGTCCCCAAGGAAAAAGCTGTGGAGGCAGACATGTTGTGGTACTTTTGCGCTCTTCTTGGCTAGTCCTTCGCAGCTGCTGTGTTCTTGGAACTCAGGGCTTTCTGGTTAATAGACCCTTACCCTAGGCGTAACTCAAACCTTAACCCTAGGAAGGAAAATCAGCCTATGGTTCGGGATGGTCTCATGGAAATATCAGTGGTGGCAGCCAAGTTGCGTCACTTTTGCGCTCCCCTTGGGATGCCTTTCGCAGCTGCAGTGTGCCTGGAGCCCAGGGCTTCCTGGTTTTAAAAGTCCTAGGCCTAAGCCTAACAGTAACCCTAGGAAGGTAAATCAGCCGGGTATTAGGGTTCTTCCTAAGGGAAAAGCCGTGAAAGCAGCCATGTTGTGGCACTTCTGTACTCCCTTTGGGATGCCTTTGGCAGATGAAGTAAGCCTGGAACTCAGGGCTTCCTGGTTAAAGAAATCCAAGCCCTAGGCTGAAGCCTAACCCTAACCCTAGGCAGATAAATCAGCCTAGGTATAGGGATGGTGCCAAGGAAAAAGCTGTGAAAGCTGCCATGTTGTTGCACTTTTGTACTCCCCTTGGGATGCCTTGAACAGCTGCAGTGTGTCTGGAGCCAAGGGCTTCCTAGTTTTAAAAATCCTAGCCCTAGGCCTAAGCCTAACAGTAACCCTGGGAAGGTAAATCAGCCTGGTGTTAGGCTTCTTGCCAAGGAAAAAGCCGTGAAAGCAGCCATGTTGTGGCACTTTTGCACTCCCTTTTGGATGCCTTTCACAGCTCCAGTGTGCCTGGAACTCAGGGCTTCCTGATTTTAAAAATCCTAGCCCTAGGCCGAACCCCAACCCTAAGACGAGAAAGGCAAATCAGCCAGGAATTAGGCATGTCCCCAAGGAAAAAGCTGTGGAGGCAGACATGTTGTGGTACTTTTGCGCTCTTCTTGGCTAGTCCTTCGCAGCTGCTGTGTTCTTGGAACTCAGGGCTTTCTGGTTAATAGACCCTTACCCTAGGCGTAACTCAAACCTTAACCCTAGGAAGGAAAATCAGCCTATGGTTCGGGATGGTCTCATGGAAATATCAGTGGTGGCAGCCAAGTTGCGTCACTTTTGCGCTCCCCTTGGGATGCCTTTCGCAGCTGCAGTGTGCCTGGAGCCCAGGGCTTCCTGGTTTTAAAAGTCCTAGGCCTAAGCCTAACAGTAACCCTAGGAAAGTAAATCAGCCGGGTATTAGGGTTCTTCCTAAGGGAAAAGCCGTGAAAGCAGCCATGTTGTGGCACTTCTGCACTCCCTTTGGGATGCCTTTGGCAGATGAAGTAAGCCTGGAACTCAGGGCTTCCTGGTTAAAAAACTCCAAGCCCTAGGCTGAACCCTAACCCTAACCCTAGGCAGATAAATCAGCCTAGGTATAGGGATGGTGCCAAGGAAAAAGCTGTGAAAGCTGCCATGTTGTTGCACTTTTGTACTCCCCTTGGGATGCCTTGAACAGCTGCAGTGTGCCTGGAGCCCAGGGCTTCCTAGTTTTAAAAATCCTAGCCCTAGGCCTAAGCCTAACAGTAACCCTGGGAAGGTAAATCAGCCTGGTGTTAGGCTTCTTGCCAAGGAAAAAGCCGTGAAAGCAGCCATGTTGTGGCACTTTTGCACTCCCTTTTGGATGCCTTTCACAGCTGCAGTGTGCCTGGAACTCAGGGCTTCCTGATTTTAAAAATCCTAGCCCTAGGCCGAACCCCAACCCTAAGACGAGAAAGGCAAATCAGCCAGGAATTAGGCATGTCCCCAAGGAAAAAGCTGTGGAGGCAGGCATGTTGTGGTACTTTTGCGCTCTTCTTGGCTAGTCCTTCGCAGCTGCTGTGTTCTTGGAACTCAGGACTTTCTGGTTAATAGACCCTTACCCTAGGCGTAACTCAAACCTTAACCCTAGGAAGGAAAATCAGCCTATGGTTCGGGATGGTCTCATGGAAATATCAGTGGTGGCAGCCAAGTTGCGTCACTTTTGCGCTCCCCTTGGGATGCCTTTCGCAGCTGCAGTGTGCCTGGAGCCCAGGGCTTCCTGGTTTTAAAAGTCCTAGGCCTAAGCCTAACAGTAACCCTAGGAAGGTAAATCAGCCGGGTATTAGGGTTCTTCCTAAGGGAAAAGCCGTGAAAGCAGCCATGTTGTGGCACTTCTGCACTCCCTTTGGGATGCCTTTGGCAGATGAAGTAAGCCTGGAACTCAGGGCTTCCTGGTTAAAGAAATCCAAGCCCTAGGCTGAAGCCTAACCCTAACCCTAGGCAGATAAATCAGCCTAGGTATAGGGATGGTGCCAAGGAAAAAGCTGTGAAAGCTGCCATGTTGTAGCACTTTTGTACTCCCCTTGGGATGCCTTGAACAGCTGCAGTGTGCCTGGAGCCCAGGGCTTCCTAGTTTTAAAAATCCTAGCCCTAGGCCGAACCCCAACCCTAAGACGAGAAAGGCAAATCAGCCAGGAATTAGGCTTGTCCCCAAGGAAAAAGCTGTGGAGGCAGGCATGTTGTGGTACTTTTGCGCTCTTCTTGGCTAGTCCTTCGCAGCTGCTGTGTTCTTGGAACTCAGGGCTTTCTGGTTAATAGAGCCCTTACCCTAGGCGTAACTCAAACCTTAACCCTAGGAAGGAAAATCAACCTATGGTTCGGGATGGTCTCATGGAAATATCAGTGGTGGCAGCCAAGTTGCGTCACTTTTGCGCTCCCCTTGGGATGCCTTTCGCAGCTGCAGTGTGCCTGGAGCCCAGGGCTTCCTGGTTTTAAAAGTCCTAGGCCTAAGCCTAACAGTAACCCTAGGAAGGTAAATCAGCCGGGTATTAGGGTTCTTCCTAAGGGAAAAGCCGTGAAAGCAGCCATGTTGTGGCACTTCTGCACTCCCTTTGGGATGCCTTTGGCAGATGAAGTAAGCCTGGAACTCAGGGCTTCCTGGTTAAAAAACTCCAAGCCCTAGGCTGAAGCCTAACCCTAACCCTAGGCAGATAAATCAGCCTAGGTATAGGGATGGTGCCAAGGAAAAAGCTGTGAAAGCTGCCATGTTGTTGCACTTTTGTACTCCCCTTGGGATGCCTTGAACAGCTGCAGTGTGCCTGAAGCCCAGGGCTTCCTAGTTTTAAAAATCCTAGCCCTAGGCCTAAGCCTAACAGTAACCCTGGGAAGGTAAATCAGCCTGGTGTTAGGCTTCTTGCCAAGGAAAAAGCCGTGAAAGCAGCCATGTTGTGGCACTTTTGCACTCCCTTTTGGATGCCTTTCACAGCTGCAGTGTGCCTGGAACTCAGGGCTTCCTGATTTTAAAAATCCTAGCCCTAGGCCGAACCCCAACCCTAAGACGAGAAAGGCAAATCAGCCAGGAATTAGGCATGTCCCCAAGGAAAAAGCTGTGGAGGCAGACATGTTGTGGTACTTTTGCGCTCTTCTTGGCTAGTCCTTCGCAGCTGCTGTGTTCTTGGAACTCAGGGCTTTCTGGTTAATAGAGCCCTTACCCTAGGCGTAACTCAAACCTTAAGCCTAGGAAGGAAAATCAGCCTATGGTTCGGGATGGTCTCATGGAAATATCAGTGGTGGCAGCCAAGTTGCGTCACTTTTGCGCTCCCCTTGGGATGCCTTTCGCAGCTGCAGTGTGCCTGGAGCCCAGGGCTTCCTGGTTTTAAAAGTCCTAGGCCTAAGCCTAACAGTAACCCTAGGAAGGTAAATCAGCCGGGTATTAGGGTTCTTCCTAAGGGAAAAGCCGTGAAAGCAGCCATGTTGTGGCACTTCTGCACTCCCTTTGGGATGCCTTTGGCAGATGAAGTAAGCCTGGAACTCAGGGCTTCCTGGTTAAAAAACTCCAAGCCCTAGGCTGAACCCTAACCCTAACCCTAGGCAGATAAATCAGCCTAGGTATAGGGATGGTGCCAAGGAAAAAGCTGTGAAAGCTGCCATGTTGTTGCACTTTTGTACTCCCCTTGGGATGCCTTGAACAGCTGCAGTGTGCCTGGAGCCCAGGGCTTCCTAGTTTTAAAAATCCTAGCCCTAGGCCTAAGCCTAACAGTAACCCTGGGAAGGTAAATCAGCCTGGTGTTAGGCTTCTTGCCAAGGAAAAAGCCGTGAAAGCAGCCATGTTGTGGCACTTTTGCACTCCCTTTTGGATGCCTTTCACAGCTGCAGTGTGCCTGGAACTCAGGGCTTCCTGATTTTAAAAATCCTAGCCCTAGGCCGAACCCCAACCCTATGACGAGAAAGGCAAATCAGCCAGGAATTAGGCATGTCCCCAAGGAAAAAGCTGTGGAGGCAGGCATGTTGTGGTACTTTTGCGCTCTTCTTGGCTAGTCCTTCGCAGCTGCTGTGTTCTTGGAACTCAGGGCTTTCTGGTTAATAGAGCCCTTACCCTAGGCGTAACTCAAACCTTAACCCTAGGAAGGAAAATCAGCCTATGGTTCGGGATGGTCTCATGGAAATATCAGTGGTGGCAGCCAAGTTGCGTCACTTTTGCGCTCCCCTTGGGATGCCTTTCGCAGCTGCAGTGTGCCTGGAGCCCAGGGCTTCCTGGTTTTAAAAGTCCTAGGCCTAAGCCTAACAGTAACCCTAGGAAGGTAAATCAGCCGGGTATTAGGGTTCTTCCTAAGGGAAAAGCCGTGAAAGCAGCCATGTTGTGGCACTTCTGCACTCCCTTTGGGATGCCTTTGGCAGATGAAGTAAGCCTGGAACTCAGGGCTTCCTGGTTAAAAAACTCCAAGCCCTAGGCTGAAGCCTAACCCTAACCCTAGGCAGATAAATCAGCCTAGGTATAGGGATGGTGCCAAGGAAAAAGCTGTGAAAGCTGCCATGTTGTTGCACTTTTGTACTCCCCTTGGGATGCCTTGAACAGCTGCAGTGTGCCTGAAGCCCAGGGCTTCCTAGTTTTAAAAATCCTAGCCCTAGGCCTAAGCCTAACAGTAACCCTGGGAAGGTAAATCAGCCTGGTGTTAGGCTTCTTGCCAAGGAAAAAGCCGTGAAAGCAGCCATGTTGTGGCACTTTTGCACTCCCTTTTGGATGCCTTTCACAGCTCCAGTGTGCCTGGAACTCAGGGCTTCCTGATTTTAAAAATCCTAGCCCTAGGCCGAACCCCAACCCTAAGACGAGAAAGGCAAATCAGCCAGGAATTAGGCATGTCCCCAAGGAAAAAGCTGTGGAGGCAGACATGTTGTGGTACTTTTGCGCTCTTCTTGGCTAGTCCTTCGCAGCTGCTGTGTTCTTGGAACTCAGGGCTTTCTGGTTAATAGAGCCCTTACCCTAGGCGTAACTCAAACCTTAACCCTAGGAAGGAAAATCAGCCTATGGTTCGGGATGGTCTCATGGAAATATCAGTGGTGGCAGCCAAGTTGCGTCACTTTTGTGCTCCCCTTGGGATTCCCTTCGCAGCTGCAGTGTGCCTGGAGCCCAGGGCTTCCTGGTTTTAAAAGTCCTAGACCTAAGCCTAACAGTAACCCTAGGAAGGTAAATCAGCCGGGTATTAGGGTTCTTCCTAAGGGAAAAGCCGTGAAAGCAGCCATGTTGTGGCACTTCTGCACTCCCTTTGGGGTGCCTTTGGCAGATGAAGTAAGCCTGGAACTCAGGGCTTCCTGGTTAAAGAAATCCAAGCCCTAGGCTGAAGCCTAACCCTAACCCTAGGCAGATAAATCAGCCTAGGTATAGGGATGGTGCCAAGGAAAAAGCTGTGAAAGCTGCCATGTTGTAGCACTTTTGTACTCCCCTTGGGATGCCTTGAACAGCTGCAGTGTGTCTGTAGCCCAGGGCTTCCTAGTTTTAAAAATCCTAGCCCTAGGCCTAAGCCTAACAGTAACCCTGGGAAGGTAAATCAGCCTGGTGTTAGGCTTCTTGCCAAGGAAAAAGCCGTGAAAGCAGCCATGTTGTGGCACTTTTGCACTCCCTTTTGGATGCCTTTCACAGCTGCAGTGTGCCTGGAACTCAGGGCTTCCTGATTTTAAAAATCCTAGCCCTAGGCCGAACCCCAACCCTAAGACGAGAAAGGCAAATCAGCCAGGAATTAGGCATGTCCCCAAGGAAAAAGCTGTGGAGGCAGGCATGTTGTGGTACTTTTGCGCTCTTCTTGGCTAGTCCTTCGCAGCTGCTGTGTTCTTGGAACTCAGGGCTTTCTGGTTAATAGACCCTTACCCTAGGCGTAACTCAAACCTTAACCCTAGGAAGGAAAATCAGCCTATGGTTCGGGATGGTCTCATGGAAATATCAGTGGTGGCAGCCAAGTTGCGTCACTTTTGCGCTCCCCTTGGGATGCCTTTCGCAGCTGCAGTGTGCCTGGAGCCCAGGGCTTCCTGGTTTTAAAAGTCCTAGGCCTAAGCCTAACAGTAACCCTAGGAAGGTAAATCAGCCGGGTATTAGGGTTCTTCCTAAGGGAAAAGCCGTGAAAGCAGCCATGTTGTGGCACTTCTGCACTCCCTTTGGGATGCCTTTGGCAGATGAAGTAAGCCTGGAACTCAGGGCTTCCTGGTTAAAGAAATCCAAGCCCTAGGCTGAAGCCTAACCCTAACCCTAGGCAGATAAATCAGCCTAGGTATAGGGATGGTGCCAAGGAAAAAGCCGTGAAAGCTGCCATGTTGTAGCACTTTTGTACTCCCCTTGGGATGCCTTGAACAGCTGCAGTGTGCCTGGAGGCCAGGGCTTCCTAGTTTTAAAAATCCTAGCCCTAGGCCGAACCCCAACCCTAAGACGAGAAAGGCAAATCAGCCAGGAATTAGGCATGTCCCCAAGGAAAAAGCTGTGGAGGCAGGCATGTTGTGGTACTTTTGCGCTCTTCTTGGCTAGTCCTTCGCAGCTGCTGTGTTCTTGGAACTCAGGGCTTTCTGGTTAATAGAGCCCTTACCCTAGGCGTAACTCAAACCTTAACCCTAGGAAGGAAAATCAACCTATGGTTCGGGATGGTCTCATGGAAATATCAGTGGTGGCAGCCAAGTTGCGTCACTTTTGCGCTCCCCTTGGGATGCCTTTCGCAGCTGCAGTGTGCCTGGAGCCCAGGGCTTCCTGGTTTTAAAAGTCCTAGGCCTAAGCCTAACAGTAACCCTAGGAAGGTAAATCAGCCGGGTATTAGGGTTCTTCCTAAGGGAAAAGCCGTGAAAGCAGCCATGTTGTGGCACTTCTGCACTCCCTTTGGGATGCCTTTGGCAGATGAAGTAAGCCTGGAACTCAGGGCTTCCTGGTTAAAGAAATCCAAGCCCTAGGCTGAAGCCTAACCCTAACCCTAGGCAGATAAATCAGCCTAGGTATAGGGATGGTGCCAAGGAAAAAGCTGTGAAAGCTGCCATGTTGTTGCACTTTTGTACTCCCCTTGGGATGCCTTGAACAGCTGCAGTGTGCCTGAAGCCCAGGGCTTCCTAGTTTTAAAAATCCTAGCCCTAGGCCTAAGCCTAACAGTAACCCTGGGAAGGTAAATCAGCCTGGTGTTAGGCTTCTTGCCAAGGAAAAAGCCGTGAAAGCAGCCATGTTGTGGCACTTTTGCACTCCCTTTTGGATGCCTTTCACAGCTCCACTGTGCCTGGAACTCAGGGCTTCCTGATTTTAAAAATCCTAGCCCTAGGCCGAACCCCAACCCTAAGACGAGAAAGGCAAATCAGCCAGGAATTAGGCATGTCCCCAAGGAAAAAGCTGTGGAGGCAGACATGTTGTGGTACTTTTGCGCTCTTCTTGGCTAGTCCTTCGCAGCTGCTGTGTTCTTGGAACTCAGGGCTTTCTGGTTAATAGAGCCCTTACCCTAGGCGTAACTCAAACCTTAACCCTAGGAAGGAAAATCAGCCTATGGTTCGGGATGGTCTCATGGAAATATCAGTGGTGGCAGCCAAGTTGCGTCACTTTTGCGCTCCTCTTGGGATGCCTTTCGCAGCTGCAGTGTGCCTGGAGCCCAGGGCTTCCTGGTTTTAAAAGTCCTAGGCCTAAGCCTAACAGTAACCCTAGGAAGGTAAATCAGCCGGGTATTAGGGTTCTTCCTAAGGGAAAAGCCGTGAAAGCAGCCATGTTGTGGCACTTCTGCACTCCCTTTGGGATGCCTTTGGCAGATGAAGTAAGCCTGGAACTCAGGGCTTCCTGGTTAAAAAACTCCAAGCCCTAGGCTGAACCCTAACCCTAACCCTAGGCAGATAAATCAGCCTAGGTATAGGGATGGTGCCAAGGAAAAAGCTGTGAAAGCTGCCATGTTGTTGCACTTTTGTACTCCCCTTGGGATGCCTTGAACAGCTGCAGTGTGCCTGGAGCCCAGGGCTTCCTAGTTTTAAAAATCCTAGCCCTAGGCCTAAGCCTAACAGTAACCCTGGGAAGGTAAATCAGCCTGGTGTTAGGCTTCTTGCCAAGGAAAAAGCCGTGAAAGCAGCCATGTTGTGGCACTTTTGCACTCCCTTTTGGATGCCTTTCACAGCTGCAGTGTGCCTGGAACTCAGGGCTTCCTGATTTTAAAAATCCTAGCCCTAGGCCGAACCCCAACCCTATGACGAGAAAGGCAAATCAGCCAGGAATTAGGCATGTCCCCAAGGAAAAAGCTGTGGAGGCAGGCATGTTGTGGTACTTTTGCGCTCTTCTTGGCTAGTCCTTCGCAGCTGCTGTGTTCTTGGAACTCAGGGCTTTCTGGTTAATAGGGCCCTTACCCTAGGCGTAACTCAAACCTTAACCCTAGGAAGGAAAATCAGCCTATGGTTCGGGATGGTCTCATGGAAATATCAGTGGTGGCAGCCAAGTTGCGTCACTTTTGCGCTCCCCTTGGGATGCCTTTCGCAGCTGCAGTGTGCCTGGAGCCCAGGGCTTCCTGGTTTTAAAAGTCCTAGGCCTAAGCCTAACAGTAACCCTAGGAAGGTAAATCAGCCGGGTATTAGGGTTCTTCCTAAGGGAAAAGCCGTGAAAGCAGCCATGTTGTGGCACTTCTGCACTCCCTTTGGGATGCCTTTGGCAGATGAAGTAAGCCTGGAACTCAGGGCTTCCTGGTTAAAAAACTCCAAGCCCTAGGCTGAAGCCTAACCCTAACCCTAGGCAGATAAATCAGCCTAGGTATAGGGATGGTGCCAAGGAAAAAGCTGTGAAAGCTGCCATGTTGTTGCACTTTTGTACTCCCCTTGGGATGCCTTGAACAGCTGCAGTGTGCCTGAAGCCCAGGGCTTCCTAGTTTTAAAAATCCTAGCCCTAGGCCTAAGCCTAACAGTAACCCTGGGAAGGTAAATCAGCCTGGTGTTAGGCTTCTTGCCAAGGAAAAAGCCGTGAAAGCAGCCATGTTGTGGCACTTTTGCACTCCCTTTTGGATGCCTTTCACAGCTCCAGTGTGCCTGGAACTCAGGGCTTCCTGATTTTAAAAATCCTAGCCCTAGGCCGAACCCCAACCCTAAGACGAGAAAGGCAAATCAGCCAGGAATTAGGCATGTCCCCAAGGAAAAAGCTGTGGAGGCAGGCATGTTGTGGTACTTTTGCGCTCTTCTTGGCTAGTCCTTCGCAGCTGCTGTGTTCTTGGAACTCAGGGCTTTCTGGTTAATAGAGCCCTTACCCTAGGCGTAACTCAAACCTTAACCCTAGGAAGGAAAATCAACCTATGGTTCGGGATGGTCTCATGGAAATATCAGTGGTGGCAGCCAAGTTGCGTCACTTTTGCGCTCCTCTTGGGATGCCTTTCGCAGCTGCAGTGTGCCTGGAGCCCAGGGCTTCCTGGTTTTAAAAGTCCTAGGCCTAAGCCTAACAGTAACCCTAGGAAGGTAAATCAGCCGGGTATTAGGGTTCTTCCTAAGGGAAAAGCCGTGAAAGCAGCCATGTTGTGGCACTTCTGCACTCCCTTTGGGATGCCTTTGGCAGATGAAGTAAGCCTGGAACTCAGGGCTTCCTGGTTAAAAAACTCCAAGCCCTAGGCTGAAGCCTAACCCTAACCCTAGGCAGATAAATCAGCCTAGGTATAGGGATGGTGCCAAGGAAAAAGCTGTGAAAGCTGCCATGTTGTAGCACTTTTGTACTCCCCTTGGGATGCCTTGAACAGCTGCAGTGTGTCTGGAGCCAAGGGCTTCCTAGTTTTAAAAATCCTAGCCCTAGGCCTAAGCCTAACAGTAACCCTGGGAAGGTAAATCAGCCTGGTGTTAGGCTTCTTGCCAAGGAAAAAGCCGTGAAAGCAGCCATGTTGTGGCACTTTTGCACTCCCTTTAGGATGCCTTTCACAGCTGCAGTGTGCCTGGAACTCAGGGCTTCCTGATTTTAAAAATCCTAGCCCTAGGCCGAACCCCAACCCTAAGACGAGAAAGGCAAATCAGCCAGGAATTAGGCATGTCCCCAAGGAAAAAGCTGTGGAGGCAGACATGTTGTGGTACTTTTGCGCTCTTCTTGGCTAGTCCTTCGCAGCTGCTGTGTTCTTGGAACTCAGGGCTTTCTGGTTAATAGAGCCCTTACCCTAGGCGTAACTCAAACCTTAACCCTAGGAAGGAAAATCAGCCTATGGTTCGGGATGGTCTCATGGAAATATCAGTGGTGGCAGCCAAGTTGCATCACTTTTGCGCTCCCCTTGGGATGCCTTTCGCAGCTGCAGTGTGCCTGGAGCCCAGGGCTTCCTGGTTTTAAAAGTCCTAGGCCTAAGCCTAACAGTAACCCTAGGAAGGTAAATCAGCCGGGTATTAGGGTTCTTCCTAAGGGAAAAGCCGTGAAAGCAGCCATGTTGTGGCACTTCTGCACTCCCTTTGGGATGCCTTTGGCAGATGAAGTAAGCCTGGAACTCAGGGCTTCCTGGTTAAAAAACTCCAAGCCCTAGGCTGAACCCTAACCCTAACCCTAGGCAGATAAATCAGCCTAGGTATAGGGATGGTGCCAAGGAAAAAGCTGTGAAAGCTGCCATGTTGTGGCACTTTTGCACTCCCTTTTGGATGCCTTTCACAGCTGCAGTGTGCCTGGAACTCAGGGCTTCCTGATTTTAAAAATCCTAGCCCTAGGCCGAACCCCAACCCTAAGACGAGAAAGGCAAATCAGCCAGGAATTAGGCATGTCCCCAAGGAAAAAGCTGTGGAGGCAGGCATGTTGTGCTACTTTTGCGCTCTTCTTGGCTAGTCCTTCGCAGCTGCTGTGTTCTTGGAACTCAGGGCTTTCTGGTTAATAGAACCCTTACCCTAGGCGTAACTCAAAACTTAACCCTAGGAAGGAAAATCAGCCTATGGTTCGGGATGGTCTCATGGAAATATCAGTGGTGGCAGCCAAGTTGCGTCACTTTTGCGCTCCCCTTGGGATGCCTTTCGCAGCTGCAGTGTGCCTGGAGCCCAGGGCTTCCTGGTTTTAAAAGTCCTAGGCCTAAGCCTAACAGTAACCCTAGGAAAGTAAATCAGCCGGGTATTATGGTTCTTCCTAAGGGAAAAGCCGTGAAAGCAGCCATGTTGTGGCACTTCTGCACTCCCTTTGGGATGCCTTTGGCAGATGAAGTAAGCCTGGAACTCAGGGCTTCCTGGTTAAAAAACTCCAAGCCCTAGGCTGAACCCTAACCCTAACCCTAGGCAGATAAATCAGCCTAGGTATAGGGATGGTGCCAAGGAAAAAGCTGTGAAAGCTGCCATGTTGTTGCACTTTTGTACTCCCCTTGGGATGCCTTGAACAGCTGCAGTGTGCCTGGAGCCCAGGGCTTCCTAGTTTTAAAAATCCTAGCCCTAGGCCTAAGCCTAACAGTAACCCTGGGAAGGTAAATCAGCCTGGTGTTAGGCTTCTTGCCAAGGAAAAAGCCGTGAAAGCAGCCATGTTGTGGCACTTTTGCACTCCCTTTTGGATGCCTTTCACAGCTCCAGTGTGCCTGGAACGCAGTCCTTCCTGATTTTAAAAATCCTAGCCCTAGGCCGAACCCCAACCCTAAGACGAGAAAGGCAAATCAGCCAGGAATTAGGCATGTCCCCAAGGAAAAAGCTGTGGAGGCAGGCATGTTGTGGTACTTTTGCGCTCTTCTTGGCTAGTCCTTCGCAGCTGCTGTGTTCTTGGAACTCAGGGCTTTCTGGTTAATAGAGCCCTTACCCTAGGCGTAACTCAAACCTTAACCCTAGGAAGGAAAATCAACCTATGGTTCGGGATGGTCTCATGGAAATATCAGTGGTGGCAGCCAAGTTGCGTCACTTTTGCGCTCCTCTTGGGATGCCTTTCGCAGCTGCAGTGTGCCTGGAGCCCAGGGCTTCCTGGTTTTAAAAGTCCTAGGCCTAAGCCTAACAGTAACCCTAGGAAGGTAAATCAGCCGGGTATTAGGGTTCTTCCTAAGGGAAAAGCCGTGAAAGCAGCCATGTTGTGGCACTTCTGCACTCCCTTTGGGATGCCTTTGGCAGATGAAGTAAGCCTGGAACTCAGGGCTTCCTGGTTAAAAAACTCCAAGCCCTAGGCTGAAGCCTAACCCTAACCCTAGGCAGATAAATCAGCCTAGGTATAGGGATGGTGCCAAGGAAAAAGCTGTGAAAGCTGCCATGTTGTAGCACTTTTGTACTCCCCTTGGGATGCCTTGAACAGCTGCAGTGTGTCTGGAGCCAAGGGCTTCCTAGTTTTAAAAATCCTAGCCCTAGGCCTAAGCCTAACAGTAACCCTGGGAAGGTAAATCAGCCTGGTGTTAGGCTTCTTGCCAAGGAAAAAGCCGTGAAAGCAGCCATGTTGTGGCACTTTTGCACTCCCTTTAGGATGCCTTTCACAGCTGCAGTGTGCCTGGAACTCAGGGCTTCCTGATTTTAAAAATCCTAGCCCTAGGCCGAACCCCAACCCTAAGACGAGAAAGGCAAATCAGCCAGGAATTAGGCATGTCCCCAAGGAAAAAGCTGTGGAGGCAGACATGTTGTGGTACTTTTGCGCTCTTCTTGGCTAGTCCTTCGCAGCTGCTGTGTTCTTGGAACTCAGGGCTTTCTGGTTAATAGGGCCCTTACCCTAGGCGTAACTCAAACCTTAACCCTAGGAAGGAAAATCAGCCTATGGTTCGGGATGGTCTCATGGAAATATCAGTGGTGGCAGCCAAGTTGCGTCACTTTTGCGCTCCCCTTGGGATGCCTTTCGCAGCTGCAGTGTGCCTGGAGCCCAGGGCTTCCTGGTTTTAAAAGTCCTAGGCCTAAGCCTAACAGTAACCCTAGGAAGGTAAATCAGCCGGGTATTAGGGTTCTTCCTAAGGGAAAAGCCGTGAAAGCAGCCATGTTGTGGCACTTCTGCACTCCCTTTGGGATGCCTTTGGCAGATGAAGTAAGCCTGGAACTCAGGGCTTCCTGGTTAAAAAACTCCAAGCCCTAGGCTGAAGCCTAACCCTAACCCTAGGCAGATAAATCAGCCTAGGTATAGGGATGGTGCCAAGGAAAAAGCTGTGAAAGCTGCCATGTTGTTGCACTTTTGTACTCCCCTTGGGATGCCTTGAACAGCTGCAGTGTGCCTGAAGCCCAGGGCTTCCTAGTTTTAAAAATCCTAGCCCTAGGCCTAAGCCTAACAGTAACCCTGGGAAGGTAAATCAGCCTGGTGTTAGGCTTCTTGCCAAGGAAAAAGCCGTGAAAGCAGCCATGTTGTGGCACTTTTGCACTCCCTTTTGGATGCCTTTCACAGCTGCAGTGTGCCTGGAACTCAGGGCTTCCTGATTTTAAAAATCCTAGCCCTAGGCCGAACCCCAACCCTAAGACGAGAAAGGCAAATCAGCCAGGAATTAGGCATGTCCCCAAGGAAAAAGCTGTGGAGGCAGGCATGTTGTGGTACTTTTGCGCTCTTCTTGGCTAGTCCTTCGCAGCTGCTGTGTTCTTGGAACTCAGGGCTTTCTGGTTAATAGAGCCCTTACCCTAGGCGTAACTCAAACCTTAACCCTAGGAAGGAAAATCAACCTATGGTTCGGGATGGTCTCATGGAAATATCAGTGGTGGCAGCCAAGTTGCGTCACTTTTGCGCTCCTCTTGGGATGCCTTTCGCAGCTGCAGTGTGCCTGGAGCCCAGGGCTTCCTGGTTTTAAAAGTCCTAGGCCTAAGCCTAACAGTAACCCTAGGAAGGTAAATCAGCCGGGTATTAGGGTTCTTCCTAAGGGAAAAGCCGTGAAAGCAGCCATGTTGTGGCACTTCTGCACTCCCTTTGGGATGCCTTTGGCAGATGAAGTAAGCCTGGAACTCAGGGCTTCCTGGTTAAAAAACTCCAAGCCCTAGGCTGAAGCCTAACCCTAACCCTAGGCAGATAAATCAGCCTAGGTATAGGGATGGTGCCAAGGAAAAAGCTGTGAAAGCTGCCATGTTGTAGCACTTTTGTACTCCCCTTGGGATGCCTTGAACAGCTGCAGTGTGTCTGGAGCCAAGGGCTTCCTAGTTTTAAAAATCCTAGCCCTAGGCCTAAGCCTAACAGTAACCCTGGGAAGGTAAATCAGCCTGGTGTTAGGCTTCTTGCCAAGGAAAAAGCCGTGAAAGCAGCCATGTTGTGGCACTTTTGCACTCCCTTTAGGATGCCTTTCACAGCTGCAGTGTGCCTGGAACTCAGGGCTTCCTGATTTTAATAATCCTAGCCCTAGGCCGAACCCCAACCCTAAGACGAGAAAGGCAAATCAGCCAGGAATTAGGCATGTCCCCAAGGAAAAAGCTGTGGAGGCAGACATGTTGTGGTACTTTTGCGCTCTTCTTGGCTAGTCCTTCGCAGCTGCTGTGTTCTTGGAACTCAGGGCTTTCTGGTTAATAGAGCCCTTACCCTAGGCGTAACTCAAACCTTAACCCTAGGAAGGAAAATCAGCCTATGGTTCGGGATGGTCTCATGGAAATATCAGTGGTGCCAGCCAAGTTGCATCACTTTTGCGCTCCCCTTGGGATGCCTTTCGCAGCTGCAGTGTGCCTGGAGCCCAGGGCTTCCTGGTTTTAAAAGTCCTAGGCCTAAGCCTAACAGTAACCCTAGGAAGGTAAATCAGCCGGGTATTAGGGTTCTTCCTAAGGGAAAAGCCGTGAAAGCAGCCATGTTGTGGCACTTCTGCACTCCCTTTGGGATGCCTTTGGCAGATGAAGTAAGCCTGGAACTCAGGGCTTCCTGGTTAAAAAACTCCAAGCCCTAGGCTGAACCCTAACCCTAACCCTAGGCAGATAAATCAGCCTAGGTATAGGGATGGTGCCAAGGAAAAAGCTGTGAAAGCTGCCATGTTGTGGCACTTTTGCACTCCCTTTTGGATGCCTTTCACAGCTGCAGTGTGCCTGGAACTCAGGGCTTCCTGATTTTAAAAATCCTAGCCCTAGGCCGAACCCCAACCCTAAGACGAGAAAGGCAAATCAGCCAGGAATTAGGCATGTCCCCAAGGAAAAAGCTGTGGAGGCAGGCATGTTGTGCTACTTTTGCGCTCTTCTTGGCTAGTCCTTCGCAGCTGCTGTGTTCTTGGAACTCAGGGCTTTCTGGTTAATAGAACCCTTACCCTAGGCGTAACTCAAAACTTAACCCTAGGAAGGAAAATCAGCCTATGGTTCGGGATGGTCTCATGGAAATATCAGTGGTGGCAGCCAAGTTGCGTCACTTTTGCGCTCCCCTTGGGATGCCTTTCGCAGCTGCAGTGTGCCTGGAGCCCAGGGCTTCCTGGTTTTAAAAGTCCTAGGCCTAAGCCTAACAGTAACCCTAGGAAAGTAAATCAGCCGGGTATTATGGTTCTTCCTAAGGGAAAAGCCGTGAAAGCAGCCATGTTGTGGCACTTCTGCACTCCCTTTGGGATGCCTTTGGCAGATGAAGTAAGCCTGGAACTCAGGGCTTCCTGGTTAAAAAACTCCAAGCCCTAGGCTGAACCCTAACCCTAACCCTAGGCAGATAAATCAGCCTAGGTATAGGGATGGTGCCAAGGAAAAAGCTGTGAAAGCTGCCATGTTGTTGCACTTTTGTACTCCCCTTGGGATGCCTTGAACAGCTGCAGTGTGCCTGGAGCCCAGGGCTTCCTAGTTTTAAAAATCCTAGCCCTAGGCCTAAGCCTAACAGTAACCCTGGGAAGGTAAATCAGCCTGGTGTTAGGCTTCTTGCCAAGGAAAAAGCCGTGAAAGCAGCCATGTTGTGGCACTTTTGCACTCCCTTTTGGATGCCTTTCACAGCTCCAGTGTGCCTGGAACGCAGTCCTTCCTGATTTTAAAAATCCTAGCCCTAGGCCGAACCCCAACCCTAAGACGAGAAAGGCAAATCAGCCAGGAATTAGGCATGTCCCCAAGGAAAAAGCTGTGGAGGCAGGCATGTTGTGGTACTTTTGCGCTCTTCTTGGCTAGTCCTTCGCAGCTGCTGTGTTCTTGGAACTCAGGGCTTTCTGGTTAATAGACCCTTACCCTAGGCGTAACTCAAACCTTAACCCTAGGAAGGAAAATCAGCCTATGGTTCGGGATGGTCTCATGGAAATATCAGTGGTGGCAGCCAAGTTGCGTCACTTTTGCGCTCCCCTTGGGATGCCTTTCGCAGCTGCAGTGTGCCTGGAGCCCAGGGCTTCCTGGTTTTAAAAGTCCTAGGCCTAAGCCTAACAGTAACCCTAGGAAGGTAAATCAGCCGGGTATTAGGGTTCTTCCTAAGGGAAAAGCCGTGAAAGCAGCCATGTTGTGGCACTTCGGCACTCCCTTTGGGATGCCTTTGGCAGATGAAGTAAGCCTGAGAACTCAGGGCTTCCTGGTTAAAGAAATCCAAGCCCTAGGCTGAAGCCTAACCCTAACCCTAGGCAGATAAATCAGCCTAGGTATAGGGATGGTGCCAAGGAAAAAGCTGTGAAAGCTGCCATGTTGTTGCACTTTTGTACTCCCCTTGGGATGCCTTGAACAGCTGCAGTGTGCCTGGAGCCCAGGGCTTCCTAGTTTTAAAAATCCTAGCCCTAGGCCTAAGCCTAACAGTAACCCTGGGAAGGTAAATCAGCCTGGTGTTAGGCTTCTTGCCAAGGAAAAAGCCGTGAAAGCAGCCATGTTGTGGCACTTTTGCACTCCCTTTTGGATGCCTTTCACAGCTGCAGTGTGCCTGGAACTCAGGGCTTCCTGATTTTAAAAATCCTAGCCCTAGGCCGAACCCCAACCCTAAGACGAGAAAGGCAAATCAGCCAGGAATTAGGCATGTCCCCAAGGAAAAAGCTGTGGAGGCAGGCATGTTGTGGTACTTTTGCGCTCTTCTTGGCTAGTCCTTCGCAGCTGCTGTGTTCTTGGAACTCAGGGCTTTCTGGTTAATAGACCCTTACCCTAGGCGTAACTCAAACCTTAACCCTAGGAAGGAAAATCAGCCTATGGTTCGGGATGGTCTCATGGAAATATCAGTGGTGGCAGCCAAGTTGCGTCACTTTTGCGCTCCCCTTGGGATGCCTTTCGCAGCTGCAGTGTGCCTGGAGCCCAGGGCTTCCTGGTTTTAAAAGTCCTAGGCCTAAGCCTAACAGTAACCCTAGGAAGGTAAATCAGCCGGGTATTAGGGTTCTTCCTAAGGGAAAAGCCGTGAAAGCAGCCATGTTGTGGCACTTCTGCACTCCCTTTGGGATGCCTTTGGCAGATGAAGTAAGCCTGGAACTCAGGGCTTCCTGGTTAAAAAACTCCAAGCCCTAGGCTGAAGCCTAACCCTAACCCTAGGCAGATAAATCAGCCTAGGTATAGGGATGGTGCCAAGGAAAAAGCTGTGAAAGCTGCCATGTTGTAGCACTTTTGTACTCCCCTTGGGATGCCTTGAACAGCTGCAGTGTGTCTGGAGCCCAGGGCTTCCTAGTTTTAAAAATCCTAGCCCTAGGCCTAAGCCTAACAGTAACCCTGGGAAGGTAAATCAGCCTGGTGTTAGGCTTCTTGCCAAGGAAAAAGCCGTGAAAGCAGCCATGTTGTGGCACTTTTGCACTCCCTTTTGGATGCCTTTCACAGCTGCAGTGTGCCTGGAACTCAGGGCTTCCTGATTTTAAAAATCCTAGCCCTAGGCCGAACCCCAGCCCTAAGACGAGAAAGGCAAATCAGCCAGGAATTAGGCATGTCCCCAAGGAAAAAGCTGTGGAGGCAGGCATGTTGTGGTACTTTTGCGCTCTTCTTGGCTAGTCCTTCGCAGCTGCTGTGTTCTTGGAACTCAGGGCTTTCTGGTTAATAGAGCCCTTACCCTAGGCGTAACTCAAACCTTAACCGTAGGAAGGAAAATCAGCCTATGGTTCGGGATGGTCTCATGGAAATATCAGTGGTGGCAGCCAAGTTGCATCACTTTTGCGCTCCCCTTGGGATGCCTTTCGCAGCTGCAGTGTGCCTGGAGCCCAGGGCTTCCTGGTTTTAAAAGTCCTAGGCCTAAGCCTAACAGTAACCCTAGGAAGGTAAATCAGCCGGGTATTAGGGTTCTTCCTAAGGGAAAAGCCGTGAAAGCAGCCATGTTGTGGCACTTCTGCACTCCCTTTGGGATGCCTTTGGCAGATGAAGTAAGCCTGGAACTCAGGGCTTCCTGGTTAAAAAACTCCAAGCCCTAGGCTGAACCCTAACCCTAACCCTAGGCAGATAAATCAGCCTAGGTATAGGGATGGTACCAAGGAAAAAGCTGTGAAAGCTGCCATGTTGTTGCACTTTTGTACTCCCCTTGGGATGCCTTGAACAGCTGCAGTGTGTCTGGAGCCAAGGGCTTCCTAGTTTTAAAAATCCTAGCCCTAGGCCTAAGCCTAACAGTAACCCTGGGAAGGTAAATCAGCCTGGTGTTAGGCTTCTTGCCAAGGAAAAAGCCGTGAAAGCAGCCATGTTGTGGCACTTTTGCACTCCCTTTTGGATGCCTTTCACAGCTCCACTGTGCCTGGAACTCAGTCCTTCCTGATTTTAAAAATCCTAGCCCTAGGCCGAACCCCAACCCTAAGACGAGAAAGGCAAATCAGCCAGGAATTAGGCATGTCCCCAAGGAAAAAGCTGTGGAGGCAGGCATGTTGTGGTACTTTTGCGCTCTTCTTGGCTAGTCCTTCGCAGCTGCTGTGTTCTTGGAACTCAGGGCTTTCTGGTTAATAGACCCTTACCCTAGGCGTAACTCAAACCTTAACCCTAGGAAGGAAAATCAGCCTATGGTTCGGGATGGTCTCATGGAAATATCAGTGGTGGCAGCCAAGTTGCGTCACTTTTGCGCTCCCCTTGGGATGCCTTTCACAGCTGCAGTGTGCCTGGAGCCCAGGGCTTCCTGGTTTTAAAAGTCCTAGACCTAAGCCTAACAGTAACCCTAGGAAGGTAAATCAGCCGGGTATTAGGGTTCTTCGTAAGGGAAAAGCCGTGAAAGCAGCCATGTTGTGGCACTTCTGCACTCCCTTTGGGATGCCTTTGGCAGATGAAGTAAGCCTGGAACTCAGGGCTTCCTGGTTAAAAAACTCCAAGCCCTAGGCTGAAGCCTAACCCTAACCCTAGGCAGATAAATCAGCCTAGGTATAGGGATGGTGCCAAGGAAAAAGCTGTGAAAGCTGCCATGTTGTAGCACTTTTGTACTCCCCTTGGGATGCCTTGAACAGCTGCAGTGTGTCTGGAGCCCAGGGCTTCCTAGTTTTAAAAATCCTAGCCCTAGGCCTAAGCCTAACAGTAACCCTGGGAAGGTAAATCAGCCTGGTGTTAGGCTTCTTGCCAAGGAAAAAGCCGTGAAAGCAGCCATGTTGTGGCACTTTTGCACTCCCTTTTGGATGCCTTTCACAGCTGCAGTGTGCCTGGAACTCAGGGCTTCCTGATTTTAAAAATCCTAGCCCTAGGCCGAACCCCAACCCTAAGACGAGAAAGGCAAATCAGCCAGGAATTAGGCATGTCCCCAAGGAAAAAGCTGTGGAGGCAGGCATGTTGTGGTACTTTTGCGCTCTTCTTGGCTAGTCCTTCGCAGCTGCTGTGTTCTTGGAACTCAGGGCTTTCTGGTTAATAGACCCTTACCCTAGGCGTAACTCAAACCTTAACCCTAGGAAGGAAAATCAGCCTATGGTTCGGGATGGTCTCATGGAAATATCAGTGGTGGCAGCCAAGTTGCGTCACTTTTGCGCTCCCCTTGGGATGCCTTTCGCAGCTGCAGTGTGCCTGGAGCCCAGGGCTTCCTGGTTTTAAAAGTCCTAGGCCTAAGCCTAACAGTAACCCTAGGAAGGTAAATCAGCCGGGTATTAGGGTTCTTCGTAAGGGAAAAGCCGTGAAAGCAGCCATGTTGTGGCACTTCTGCACTCCCTTTGGGATGCCTTTGGCAGATGAAGTAAGCCTGGAACTCAGGGCTTCCTGGTTAAAAAACTCCAAGCCCTAGGCTGAAGCCTAACCCTAACCCTAGGCAGATAAATCAGCCTAGGTATAGGGATGGTGCCAAGGAAAAAGCTGTGAAAGCTGCCATGTTGTAGCACTTTTGTACTCCCCTTGGGATGCCTTGAACAGCTGCAGTGTGTCTGGAGCCCAGGGCTTCCTAGTTTTAAAAATCCTAGCCCTAGGCCTAAGCCTAACAGTAACCCTGGGAAGGTAAATCAGCCTGGTGTTAGGCTTCTTGCCAAGGAAAAAGCCGTGAAAGCAGCCATGTTGTGGCACTTTTGCACTCCCTTTTGGATGCCTTTCACAGCTGCAGTGTGCCTGGAACTCAGGGCTTCCTGATTTTAAAAATCCTAGCCCTAGGCCGAACCCCAACCCTAAGACGAGAAAGGCAAATCAGCCAGGAATTAGGCATGTCCCCAAGGAAAAAGCTGTGGAGGCAGGCATGTTGTGGTACTTTTGCGCTCTTCTTGGCTAGTCCTTCGCAGCTGCTGTGTTCTTGGAACTCAGGGCTTTCTGGTTAATAGACCCTTACCCTAGGCGTAACTCAACCCTTAACCCTAGGAAGGAAAATCAGCCTATGGTTCGGGATGGTCTCATGGAAATATCAGTGGTGGCAGCCAAGTTGCGTCACTTTTGCGCTCCCCTTGGGATGCCTTTCGCAGCTGCAGTGTGCCTGGAGCCCAGGGCTTCCTGGTTTTAAAAGTCCTAGGCCTAAGCCTAACAGTAACCCTAGGAAGGTAAATCAGCCGGGTATTAGGGTTCTTCGTAAGGGAAAAGCCGTGAAAGCAGCCATGTTGTGGCACTTCTGCACTCCCTTTGGGATGCCTTTGGCAGATGAAGTAAGCCTGGAACTCAGGGCTTCCTGGTTAAAAAACTCCAAGCCCTAGGCTGAAGCCTAACCCTAACCCTAGGCAGATAAATCAGCCTAGGTATAGGGATGGTGCCAAGGAAAAAGCTGTGAAAGCTGCCATGTTGTAGCACTTTTGTACTCCCCTTGGGATGCCTTGAACAGCTGCAGTGTGCCTGGAGCCCAGGGCTTCCTAGTTTTAAAAATCCTAGCCCTAGGCCTAAGCCTAACAGTAACCCTGGGAAGGTAAATCAGCCTGGTGTTAGGCTTCTTGCCAAGGAAAAAGCCGTGAAAGCAGCCATGTTGTGGCACTTTTGCACTCCCTTTTGGATGCCTTTCACAGCTGCAGTGTGCCTGGAACTCAGGGCTTCCTGATTTTAAAAATCCTAGCCCTAGGCCGAACCCCAGCCCTAAGACGAGAAAGGCAAATCAGCCAGGAATTAGGCATGTCCCCAAGGAAAAAGCTGTGGAGGCAGGCATGTTGTGGTACTTTTGCGCTCTTCTTGGCTAGTCCTTCGCAGCTGCTGTGTTCTTGGAACTCAGGGCTTTCTGGTTAATAGACCCTTACCCTAGGCGTAACTCAAACTTTAACCCTAGGAAGGAAAATCAACCTATGGTTCGGGATGGTCTCATGGAAATATCAGTGGTGGCAGCCAAGTTGCGTCACTTTTGCGCTCCCCTTGGGATGCCTTTCGCAGCTGCAGTGTGCCTGGAGCCCAGGGCTTCCTGGTTTTAAAAGTCCTAGGCCTAAGCCTAACAGTAACCCTAGGAAGGTAAATCAGCCGGGTATTAGGGTTCTTCCTAAGGGAAAAGCCGTGAAAGCAGCCATGTTGTGGCACTTCTGCACTCCCTTTGGGATGCCTTTGGCAGATGAAGTAAGCCTGGAACTCAGGGCTTCCTGGTTAAAGAAATCCAAGCCCTAGGCTGAACCCTAACCCTAACCCTAGGCAGATAAATCAGCCTAGGTATAGGGATGGTGCCAAGGAAAAAGCTGTGAAAGCTGCCATGTTGTTGCACTTTTGTACTCCCCTTGGGATGCCTTGAACAGCTGCAGTGTGCCTGGAGCCCAGGGCTTCCTAGTTTTAAAAATCCTAGCCCTAGGCCTAAGCCTAACAGTAACCCTGGGAAGGTAAATCAGCCTGGTGTTAGGCTTCTTGCCAAGGAAAAAGCCGTGAAAGCAGCCATGTTGTGGCACTTTTGCACTCCCTTTTGGATGCCTTTCACAGCTGCAGTGTGCCTGGAACGCAGTCCTTCCTGATTTTAAAAATCCTAGCCCTAGGCCGAACCCCAACCCTAAGACGAGAAAGGCAAATCAGCCAGGAATTAGGCATGTCCCCAAGGAAAAAGCTGTGGAGGCAGGCATGTTGTGGTACTTTTGCGCTCTTCTTGGCTAGTCCTTCGCAGCTGCTGTGTTCTTGGAACTCAGGGCTTTCTGGTTAATAGACCCTTACCCTAGGCGTAACTCAAACCTTAACCCTAGGAAGGAAAATCAGCCTATGGTTCGGGATGGTCTCATGGAAATATCAGTGGTGGCAGCCAAGTTGCGTCACTTTTGCGCTCCCCTTGGGATGCCTTTCGCAGCTGCAGTGTGCCTGGAGCCCAGGGCTTCCTGGTTTTAAAAGTCCTAGGCCTAAGCCTAACAGTAACCCTAGGAAGGTAAATCAGCCGGGTATTAGGGTTCTTCCTAAGGGAAAAGCCGTGAAAGCAGCCATGTTGTGGCACTTCTGCACTCCCTTTGGGATGCCTTTGGCAGATGAAGTAAGCCTGAGAACTCAGGGCTTCCTGGTTAAAGAAATCCAAGCCCTAGGCTGAAGCCTAACCCTAACCCTAGGCAGATAAATCAGCCTAGGTATAGGGATGGTGCCAAGGAAAAAGCTGTGAAAGCTGCCATGTTGTTGCACTTTTGTACTCCCCTTGGGATGCCTTGAACAGCTGCAGTGTGCCTGGAGCCCAGGGCTTCCTAGTTTTAAAAATCCTAGCCCTAGGCCTAAGCCTAACAGTAACCCTGGGAAGGTAAATCAGCCTGGTGTTAGGCTTCTTGCCAAGGAAAAAGCCGTGAAAGCAGCCATGTTGTGGCACTTTTGCACTCCCTTTTGGATGCCTTTCACAGCTGCAGTGTGCCTGGAACTCAGGGCTTCCTGATTTTAAAAATCCTAGCCCTAGGCCGAACCCCAACCCTAAGACGAGAAAGGCAAATCAGCCAGGAATTAGGCATGTCCCCAAGGAAAAAGCTGTGGAGGCAGGCATGTTGTGGTACTTTTGCGCTCTTCTTGGCTAGTCCTTCGCAGCTGCTGTGTTCTTGGAACTCAGGGCTTTCTGGTTAATAGAGCCCTTACCCTAGGCGTAACTCAAACCTTAACCCTAGGAAGGAAAATCAGCCTATGGTTCGGGATGGTCTCATGGAAATATCAGTGGTGGCAGCCAAGTTGCGTCACTTTTGCGCTCCCCTTGGGATGCCTTTCGCAGCTGCAGTGTGCCTGGAGCCCAGGGCTTCCTGGTTTTAAAAGTCCTAGGCCTAAGCCTAACAGTAACCCTAGGAAGGTAAATCAGCCGGGTATTAGGGTTCTTCCTAAGGGAAAAGCCGTGAAAGCAGCCATGTTGTGGCACTTCTGCACTCCCTTTGGGATGCCTTTGGCAGATGAAGTAAGCCTGGAACTCAGGGCTTCCTGGTTAAAAAACTCCAAGCCCTAGGCTGAAGCCTAACCCTAACCCTAGGCAGATAAATCAGCCTAGGTATAGGGATGGTGCCAAGGAAAAAGCTGTGAAAGCTGCCATGTTGTAGCACTTTTGTACTCCCCTTGGGATGCCTTGAACAGCTGCAGTGTGCCTGGAGCCCAGGGCTTCCTAGTTTTAAAAATCCTAGCCCTAGGCCTAAGCCTAACAGTAACCCTGGGAAGGTAAATCAGCCTGGTGTTAGGCTTCTTGCCAAGGAAAAAGCCGTGAAAGCAGCCATGTTGTGGCACTTTTGCACTCCCTTTTGGATGCCTTTCACAGCTCCAGTGTGCCTGGAACTCAGGGCTTCCTGATTTTAAAAATCCTAGCCCTAGGCCGAACCCCAACCCTAAGACGAGAAAGGCAAATCAGCCAGGAATTAGGCATGTCCCCAAGGAAAAAGCTGTGGAGGCAGACATGTTGTGGTACTTTTGCGCTCTTCTTGGCTAGTCCTTCGCAGCTGCTGTGTTCTTGGAACTCAGGGCTTTCTGGTTAATAGAGCCCTTACCCTAGGCGTAACTCAAACCTTAACCGTAGGAAGGAAAATCAGCCTATGGTTCGGGATGGTCTCATGGAAATATCAGTGGTGGCAGCCAAGTTGCGTCACTTTTGCGCTCCCCTTGGGATGCCTTTCGCAGCTGCAGTGTGCCTGGAGCCCAGGGCTTCCTGGTTTTAAAAGTCCTAGGCCTAAGCCTAACAGTAACCCTAGGAAGGTAAATCAGCCGGGTATTAGGGTTCTTCCTAAGGGAAAAGCCGTGAAAGCAGCCATGTTGTGGCACTTCTGCACTCCCTTTGGGATGCCTTTGGCAGATGAAGTAAGCCTGGAACTCAGGGCTTCCTGGTTAAAAAACTCCAAGCCCTAGGCTGAACCCTAACCCTAACCCTAGGCAGATAAATCAGCCTAGGTATAGGGATGGTACCAAGGAAAAAGCTGTGAAAGCTGCCATGTTGTTGCACTTTTGTACTCCCCTTGGGATGCCTTGAACAGCTGCAGTGTGTCTGGAGCCAAGGGCTTCCTAGTTTTAAAAATCCTAGCCCTAGGCCTAAGCCTAACAGTAACCCTGGGAAGGTAAATCAGCCTGGTGTTAGGCTTCTTGCCAAGGAAAAAGCCGTGAAAGCAGCCATGTTGTGGCACTTTTGCACTCCCTTTTGGATGCCTTTCACAGCTCCACTGTGCCTGGAACTCAGTCCTTCCTGATTTTAAAAATCCTAGCCCTAGGCCGAACCCCAACCCTAAGACGAGAAAGGCAAATCAGCCAGGAATTAGGCATGTCCCCAAGGAAAAAGCTGTGGAGGCAGGCATGTTGTGGTACTTTTGCGCTCTTCTTGGCTAGTCCTTCGCAGCTGCTGTGTTCTTGGAACTCAGGGCTTTCTGGTTAATAGACCCTTACCCTAGGCGTAACTCAAACCTTAACCCTAGGAAGGAAAATCAGCCTATGGTTCGGGATGGTCTCATGGAAATATCAGTGGTGGCAGCCAAGTTGCGTCACTTTTGCGCTCCCCTTGGGATGCCTTTCGCAGCTGCAGTGTGCCTGGAGCCCAGGGCTTCCTGGTTTTAAAAGTCCTAGGCCTAAGCCTAACAGTAACCCTAGGAAGGTAAATCAGCCGGGTATTAGGGTTCTTCGTAAGGGAAAAGCCGTGAAAGCAGCCATGTTGTGGCACTTCTGCACTCCCTTTGGGATGCCTTTGGCAGATGAAGTAAGCCTGAGAACTCAGGGCTTCCTGGTTAAAGAAATCCAAGCCCTAGGCTGAAGCCTAACCCTAACCCTAGGCAGATAAATCAGCCTAGGTATAGGGATGGTGCCAAGGAAAAAGCTGTGAAAGCTGCCATGTTGTTGCACTTTTGTACTCCCCTTGGGATGCCTTGAACAGCTGCAGTGTGCCTGGAGCCCAGGGCTTCCTAGTTTTAAAAATCCTAGCCCTAGGCCTAAGCCTAACAGTAACCCTGGGAAGGTAAATCAGCCTGGTGTTAGGCTTCTTGCCAAGGAAAAAGCCGTGAAAGCAGCCATGTTGTGGCACTTTTGCACTCCCTTTTGGATGCCTTTCACAGCTGCAGTGTGCCTGGAACTCAGGGCTTCCTGATTTTAAAAATCCTAGCCCTAGGCCGAACCCCAACCCTAAGACGAGAAAGGCAAATCAGCCAGGAATTAGGCATGTCCCCAAGGAAAAAGCTGTGGAGGCAGGCATGTTGTGGTACTTTTGCGCTCTTCTTGGCTAGTCCTTCGCAGCTGCTGTGTTCTTGGAACTCAGGGCTTTCTGGTTAATAGAGCCCTTACCCTAGGCGTAACTCAAACCTTAAGCCTAGGAAGGAAAATCAGACTATGGTTCGGGATGGTCTCATGGAAATATCAGTGGTGGCAGCCAAGTTGCGTCACTTTTGCGCTCCCCTTGGGATGCCTTTCACAGCTGCAGTGTGCCTGGAGCCCAGGGCTTCCTGGTTTTAAAAGTCCTAGACCTAAGCCTAACAGTAACCCTAGGAAGGTAAATCAGCCGGGTATTAGGGTTCTTCGTAAGGGAAAAGCCGTGAAAGCAGCCATGTTGTGGCACTTCTGCACTCCCTTTGGGATGCCTTTGGCAGATGAAGTAAGCCTGGAACTCAGGGCTTCCTGGTTAAAAAACTCCAAGCCCTAGGCTGAAGCCTAACCCTAACCCTAGGCAGATAAATCAGCCTAGGTATAGGGATGGTGCCAAGGAAAAAGCTGTGAAAGCTGCCATGTTGTAGCACTTTTGTACTCCCCTTGGGATGCCTTGAACAGCTGCAGTGTGTGTGGAGCCCAGGGCTTCCTAGTTTTAAAAATCCTAGCCCTAGGCCTAAGCCTAACAGTAACCCTGGGAAGGTAAATCAGCCTGGTGTTAGGCTTCTTGCCAAGGAAAAAGCCGTGAAAGCAGCCATGTTGTGGCACTTTTGCACTCCCTTTTGGATGCCTTTCACAGCTGCAGTGTGCCTGGAACTCAGGGCTTCCTGATTTTAAAAATCCTAGCCCTAGGCCGAACCCCAACCCTAAGACGAGAAAGGCAAATCAGCCAGGAATTAGGCATGTCCCCAAGGAAAAAGCTGTGGAGGCAGGCATGTTGTGGTACTTTTGCGCTCTTCTTGGCTAGTCCTTCGCAGCTGCTGTGTTCTTGGAACTCAGGGCTTTCTGGTTAATAGACCCTTACCCTAGGCGTAACTCAAACCTTAACCCTAGGAAGGAAAATCAGCCTATGGTTCGGGATGGTCTCATGGAAATATCAGTGGTGGCAGCCAAGTTGCGTCACTTTTGCGCTCCCCTTGGGATGCCTTTCGCAGCTGCAGTGTGCCTGGAGCCCAGGGCTTCCTGGTTTTAAAAGTCCTAGGCCTAAGCCTAACAGTAACCCTAGGAAGGTAAATCAGCCGGGTATTAGGGTTCTTCGTAAGGGAAAAGCCGTGAAAGCAGCCATGTTGTGGCACTTCTGCACTCCCTTTGGGATGCCTTTGGCAGATGAAGTAAGCCTGGAACTCAGGGCTTCCTGGTTAAAAAACTCCAAGCCCTAGCCTGAACCCTAACCCTAACCCTAGGCAGATAAATCAGCCTAGGTATAGGGATGGTGCCAAGGAAAAAGCTGTGAAAGCTGCCATGTTGTAGCACTTTTGTACTCCCCTTGGGATGCCTTGAACAGCTGCAGTGTGCCTGGAGCCCAGGGCTTCCTAGTTTTAAAAATCCTAGCCCTAGGCCTAAGCCTAACAGTAACCCTGGGAAGGTAAATCAGCCTGGTGTTAGGCTTCTTGCCAAGGAAAAAGCCGTGAAAGCAGCCATGTTGTGGCACTTTTGCACTCCCTTTTGGATGCCTTTCACAGCTCCAGTGTGCCTGGAACTCAGGGCTTCCTGATTTTAAAAATCCTAGCCCTAGGCCGAACCCCAGCCCTAAGACGAGAAAGGCAAATCAGCCAGGAATTAGGCATGTCCCCAAGGAAAAAGCTGTGGAGGCAGGCATGTTGTGCTACTTTTGCGCTCTTCTTGGCTAGTCCTTCGCAGCTGCTGTGTTCTTGGAACTCAGGGCTTTCTGGTTAATAGAGCCCTTACCCTAGGCGTAACTCAAACCTTAACCGTAGGAAGGAAAATCAGCCTATGGTTCGGGATGGTCTCATGGAAATATCAGTGGTGGCAGCCAAGTTGCGTCACTTTTGCGCTCCCCTTGGGATGCCTTTCACAGCTGCAGTGTGCTTGGAGCCCAGGGCTTCCTGGTTTTAAAAGTCCTAGACCTAAGCCTAACAGTAACCCTAGGAAGGTAAATCAGCCGGGTATTAGGGTTCTTCGTAAGGGAAAAGCCGTGAAAGCAGCCATGTTGTGGCACTTCTGCACTCCCTTTGGGATGCCTTTGGCAGATGAAGTAAGCCTGGAACTCAGGGCTTCCTGGTTAAAAAACTCCAAGCCCTAGGCTGAAGCCTAACCCTAACCCTAGGCAGATAAATCAGCCTAGGTATAGGGATGGTGCCAAGGAAAAAGCTGTGAAAGCTGCCATGTTGTAGCACTTTTGTACTCCCCTTGGGATGCCTTGAACAGCTGCAGTGTGTCTGGAGCCCAGGGCTTCCTAGTTTTAAAAATCCTAGCCCTAGGCCTAAGCCTAACAGTAACCCTGGGAAGGTAAATCAGCCTGGTGTTAGGCTTCTTGCCAAGGAAAAAGCCGTGAAAGCAGCCATGTTGTGGCACTTTTGCACTCCCTTTTGGATGCCTTTCACAGCTGCAGTGTGCCTGGAACTCAGGGCTTCCTGATTTTAAAAATCCTAGCCCTAGGCCGAACCCCAACCCTAAGACGAGAAAGGCAAATCAGCCAGGAATTAGGCATGTCCCCAAGGAAAAAGCTGTGGAGGCAGGCATGTTGTGGTACTTTTGCGCTCTTCTTGGCTAGTCCTTCGCAGCTGCTGTGTTCTTGGAACTCAGGGCTTTCTGGTTAATAGACCCTTACCCTAGGCGTAACTCAAACCTTAACCCTAGGAAGGAAAATCAGCCTATGGTTCGGGATGGTCTCATGGAAATATCAGTGGTGGCAGCCAAGTTGCGTCACTTTTGCGCTCCCCTTGGGATGCCTTTCGCAGCTGCAGTGTGCCTGGAGCCCAGGGCTTCCTGGTTTTAAAAGTCCTAGGCCTAAGCCTAACAGTAACCCTAGGAAGGTAAATCAGCCGGGTATTAGGGTTCTTCGTAAGGGAAAAGCCGTGAAAGCAGCCATGTTGTGGCACTTCTGCACTCCCTTTGGGATGCCTTTGGCAGATGAAGTAAGCCTGGAACTCAGGGATTCCTGCTTAAAAAACTCCAAGCCCTAGGCTGAAGCCTAACCCTAACCCTAGGCAGATAAATCAGCCTAGGTATAGGGATGGTGCCAAGGAAAAAGCTGTGAAAGCTGCCATGTTGTAGCACTTTTGTACTCCCCTTGGGATGCCTTGAACAGCTGCAGTGTGTGTGGAGCCCAGGGCTTCCTAGTTTTAAAAATCCTAGCCCTAGGCCTAAGCCTAACAGTAACCCTGGGAAGGTAAATCAGCCTGGTGTTAGGCTTCTTGCCAAGGAAAAAGCCGTGAAAGCAGCCATGTTGTGGCACTTTTGCACTCCCTTTTGGATGCCTTTCACAGCTGCAGTGTGCCTGGAACTCAGGGCTTCCTGATTTTAAAAATCCTAGCCCTAGGCCGAACCCCAACCCTAAGACGAGAAAGGCAAATCAGCCAGGAATTAGGCATGTCCCCAAGGAAAAAGCTGTGGAGGCAGGCATGTTGTGGTACTTTTGCGCTCTTCTTGGCTAGTCCTTCGCAGCTGCTGTGTTCTTGGAACTCAGGGCTTTCTGGTTAATAGACCCTTACCCTAGGCGTAACTCAAACCTTAACCCTAGGAAGGAAAATCAGCCTATGGTTCGGGATGGTCTCATGGAAATATCAGTGGTGGCAGCCAAGTTGCGTCACTTTTGCGCTCCCCTTGGGATGCCTTTCGCAGCTGCAGTGTGCCTGGAGCCCAGGGCTTCCTGGTTTTAAAAGTCCTAGGCCTAAGCCTAACAGTAACCCTAGGAAGGTAAATCAGCCGGGTATTAGGGTTCTTCGTAAGGGAAAAGCCGTGAAAGCAGCCATGTTGTGGCACTTCTGCACTCCCTTTGGGATGCCTTTGGCAGATGAAGTAAGCCTGGAACTCAGGGCTTCCTGGTTAAAAAACTCCAAGCCCTAGGCTGAAGCCTAACCCTAACCCTAGGCAGATAAATCAGCCTAGGTATAGGGATGGTGCCAAGGAAAAAGCTGTGAAAGCTGCCATGTTGTAGCACTTTTGTACTCCCCTTGGGATGCCTTGAACAGCTGCAGTGTGCCTGGAGCCCAGGGCTTCCTAGTTTTAAAAATCCTAGCCCTAGGCCTAAGCCTAACAGTAACCCTGGGAAGGTAAATCAGCCTGGTGTTAGGCTTCTTGCCAAGGAAAAAGCCGTGAAAGCAGCCATGTTGTGGCACTTTTGCACTCCCTTTTGGATGCCTTTCACAGCTCCAGTGTGCCTGGAACTCAGGGCTTCCTGATTTTAAAAATCCTAGCCCTAGGCCGAACCCCAGCCCTAAGACGAGAAAGGCAAATCAGCCAGGAATTAGGCATGTCCCCAAGGAAAAAGCTGTGGAGGCAGGCATGTTGTGGTACTTTTGCGCTCTTCTTGGCTAGTCCTTCGCAGCTGCTGTGTTCTTGGAACTCAGGGCTTTCTGGTTAATAGAACCCTTACCCTAGGCGTAACTCAAAACTTAACCCTAGGAAGGAAAATCAGCCTATGGTTCGGGATGGTCTCATGGAAATATCAGTGGTGGCAGCCAAGTTGCGTCACTTTTGCGCTCCCCTTGGGATGCCTTTCGCAGCTGCAGTGTGCCTGGAGCCCAGGGCTTCCTGGTTTTAAAAGTCCTAGGCCTAAGCCTAACAGTAACCCTAGGAAGGTAAATCAGCCGGGTATTAGGGTTCTTCCTAAGGGAAAAGCCGTGAAAGCAGCCATGTTGTGGCACTTCTGCACTCCCTTTGGGATGCCTTTGGCAGATGAAGTAAGCCTGGAACTCAGGGCTTCCTGGTTAAAAAACTCCAAGCCCTAGGCTGAACCCTAACCCTAACCCTAGGCAGATAAATCAGCCTAGGTATAGGGATGGTGCCAAGGAAAAAGCTGTGAAAGCTGCCATGTTGTTGCACTTTTGTACTCCCCTTGGGATGCCTTGAACAGCTGCAGTGTGTCTGGAGCCAAGGGCTTCCTAGTTTTAAAAATCCTAGCCCTAGGCCTAAGCCTAACAGTAACCCTGGGAAGGTAAATCAGCCTGGTGTTAGGCTTCTTGCCAAGGAAAAAGCCGTGAAAGCAGCCATGTTGTGGCACTTTTGCACTCCCTTTTGGATGCCTTTCACAGCTCCAGTGTGCCTGGAACTCAGGGCTTCCTGATTTTAAAAATCCTAGCCCTAGGCCGAACCCCAACCCTAAGACGAGAAAGGCAAATCAGCCAGGAATTAGGCATGTCCCCAAGGAAAAAGCTGTGGAGGCAGACATGTTGTGGTACTTTTGCGCTCTTCTTGGCTAGTCCTTCGCAGCTGCTGTGTTCTTGGAACTCAGGGCTTTCTGGTTAATAGACCCTTACCCTAGGCGTAACTCAAACCTTAACCCTAGGAAGGAAAATCAGCCTATGGTTCGGGATGGTCTCATGGAAATATCAGTTGTGGCAGCCAAGTTGCGTCACTTTTGCGCTCCCCTTGGGATGCCTTTCGCAGCTGCAGTGTGCCTGGAGCCCAGGGCTTCCTGGTTTTAAAAGTCCTAGGCCTAAGCCTAACAGTAACCCTAGGAAAGTAAATCAGCCGGGTATTAGGGTTCTTCCTTAGGGAAAAGCCGTGAAAGCAGCCATGTTGTGGCACTTCTGCACTCCCTTTGGGATGCCTTTGGCAGATGAAGTAAGCCTGGAACTCAGGGCTTCCTGGTTAAAAAACTCCAAGCCCTAGCCTGAACCCTAACCCTAACCCTAGGCAGATAAATCAGCCTAGGTATAGGGATGGTGCCAAGGAAAAAGCTGTGAAAGCTGCCATGTTGTTGCACTTTTGTACTCCCCTTGGGATGCCTTGAACAGCTGCAGTGTGCCTGGAGCCCAGGGCTTCCTAGTTTTAAAAATCCTAGCCCTAGGCCTAAGCCTAACAGTAACCCTGGGAAGGTAAATCAGCCTGGTGTTAGGCTTCTTGCCAAGGAAAAAGCCGTGAAAGCAGCCATGTTGTGGCACTTTTGCACTCCCTTTTGGATGCCTTTCACAGCTGCAGTGTGCCTGGAACTCAGGGCTTCCTGATTTTAAAAATCCTAGCCCTAGGCCGAACCCCAACCCTAAGACGAGAAAGGCAAATCAGCCAGGAATTAGGCATGTCCCCAAGGAAAAAGCTGTGGAGGCAGACATGTTGTGGTACTTTTGCGCTCTTCTTGGCTAGTCCTTCGCAGCTGCTGTGTTCTTGGAACTCAGGGCTTTCTGGTTAATAGAGCCCTTACCCTAGGCGTAACTCAAACCTTAACCCTAGGAAGGAAAATCAGCCTATGGTTCGGGATGCTCTCATGGAAATATCAGTGGTGGCAGCCAAGTTGTGTCACTTTTGCGCTCCTCTTGGGATGCCTTTCGCAGCTGCAGTGTGCCTGGAGCCCAGGGCTTCCTGGTTTTAAAAGTCCTAGGCCTAAGCCTAACAGTAACCCTAGGAAGGTAAATCAGCCGGGTATTAGGGTTCTTCGTAAGGGAAAAGCCGTGAAAGCAGCCATGTTGTGGCACTTCTGCACTCCCTTTGGGATGCCTTTGGCAGATGAAGTAAGCCTGGAACTCAGGGCTTCCTGGTTAAAGAAATCCAAGCCCTAGGCTGAAGCCTAACCCTAACCCTAGGCAGATAAATCAGCCTAGGTATAGGGATGGTGCCAAGGAAAAAGCTGTGAAAGCTGCCATGTTGTTGCACTTTTGTACTCCCCTTGGGATGCCTTGAACAGCTGCAGTGTGTCTGGAGCCAAGGGCTTCCTAGTTTTAAAAATCCTAGCCCTAGGCCTAAGCCTAACAGTAACCCTGGGAAGGTAAATCAGCCTGGTGTTAGGCTTCTTGCCAAGGAAAAAGCCGTGAAAGCAGCCATGTTGTGGCACTTTTGCACTCCCTTTTGGATGCCTTTCACAGCTGCAGTGTGCCTGGAACTCAGGGCTTCCTGATTTTAAAAATCCTAGCCCTAGGCCGAACCCCAACCCTAAGACGAGAAAGGCAAATCAGCCAGGAATTAGGCATGTCCCCAAGGAAAAAGCTGTGGAGGCAGGCATGTTGTGGTACTTTTGCGCTCTTCTTGGCTAGTCCTTCGCAGCTGCTGTGTTCTTGGAACTCAGGGCTTTCTGGTTAATAGAGCCCTTACCCTAGGCGTAACTCAAACCTTAACCCTAGGAAGGAAAATCAGCCTATGGTTCGGGATGGTCTCATGGAAATATCAGTGGTGGCAGCCAAGTTGCGTCACTTTTGCGCTCCCCTTGGGATGCCTTTCGCAGCTGCAGTGTGCCTGGAGCCCAGGGCTTCCTGGTTTTAAAAGTCCTAGGCCTAAGCCTAACAGTAACCCTAGGAAGGTAAATCAGCCGGGTATTAGGGTTCTTCCTAAGGGAAAAGCCGTGAAAGCAGCCATGTTGTGGCACTTCTGTACTCCCTTTGGGATGCCTTTGGCAGATGAAGTAAGCCTGGAACTCAGGGCTTCCTGGTTAAAGAAATCCAAGCCCTAGGCTGAACCCTAACCCTAAACCTAGGCAGATAAATCAGCCTAGGTATAGGGATGGTGCCAAGGAAAAAGCTGTGAAAGCTGCCATGTTGTTGCACTTTTGTACTCCCCTTGGGATGCCTTGAACAGCTGCAGTGTGTCTGGAGCCAAGGGCTTCCTAGTTTTAAAAATCCTAGCCCTAGGCCTAAGCCTAACAGTAACCCTGGGAAGGTAAATCAGCCTGGTGTTAGGCTTCTTGCCAAGGAAAAAGCCGTGAAAGCAGCCATGTTGTGGCACTTTTGCACTCCCTTTTGGATGCCTTTCACAGCTGCAGTGTGCCTGGAACTCAGGGCTTCCTGATTTTAAAAATCCTAGCCCTAGGCCGAACCCCAACCCTAAGACGAGAAAGGCAAATCAGCCAGGAATTAGGCATGTCCCCAAGGAAAAAGCTGTGGAGGCAGGCATGTTGTGGTACTTTTGCGCTCTTCTTGGCTAGTCCTTCGCAGCTGCTGTGTTCTTGGAACTCAGGGCTTTCTGGTTAATAGAGCCCTTACCCTAGGCGTAACTCAAACCTTAACCCTAGGAAGGAAAATCAGCCTATGGTTCGGGATGGTCTCATGGAAATATCAGTGGTGGCAGCCAAGTTGCGTCACTTTTGCGCTCCCCTTGGGATGCCTTTCGCAGCTGCAGTGTGCCTGGAGCCCAGGGCTTCCTGGTTTTAAAAGTCCTAGACCTAAGCCTAACAGTAACCCTAGGAAGGTAAATCAGCCGGGTATTAGGGTTCTTCCTAAGGGAAAAGCCGTGAAAGCAGCCATGTTGTGGCACTTCTGCACTCCCTTTGGGATGCCTTTGGCAGATGAAGTAAGCCTGGAACTCAGGGCTTCCTGGTTAAAAAACTCCAAGCCCTAGGCTGAACCCTAACCCTAACCCTAGGCAGATAAATCAGCCTAGGTATAGGGATGGTGCCAAGGAAAAAGCTGTGAAAGCTGCCATGTTGTTGCACTTTTGTACTCCCCTTGGGATGCCTTGAACAGCTGCAGTGTGTCTGGAGCCCAGGGCTTCCTAGTTTTAAAAATCCTAGCCCTAGGCCTAAGCCTAACAGTAACCCTGGGAAGGTAAATCAGCCTGGTGTTAGGCTTCTTGCCAAGGAAAAAGCCGTGAAAGCAGCCATGTTGTGGCACTTTTGCACTCCCTTTTGGATGCCTTTCACAGCTCCACTGTGCCTGGAACTCAGGGCTTCCTGATTTTAAAAATCCTAGCCCTAGGCCGAACCCCAACCCTAAGACGAGAAAGGCAAATCAGCCAGGAATTAGGCATGTCCCCAAGGAAAAAGCTGTGGAGGCAGACATGTTGTGGTACTTTTGCGCTCTTCTTGGCTAGTCCTTCGCAGCTGCTGTGTTCTTGGAACTCAGGGCTTTCTGGTTAATAGAGCCCTTACCCTAGGCGTAACTCAAACCTTAACCCTAGGAAGGAAAATCAGCCTATGGTTCGGGATGGTCTCATGGAAATATCAGTGGTGGCAGCCAAGTTGCGTCACTTTTGCGCTCCCCTTGGGATGCCTTTCGCAGCTGCAGTGTGCCTGGAGCCCAGGGCTTCCTGGTTTTAAAAGTCCTAGGCCTAAGCCTAACAGTAACCCTAGGAAGGTAAATCAGCCGGGTATTAGGGTTCTTCCTAAGGGAAAAGCCGTGAAAGCAGCCATGTTGTGGCACTTCTGCACTCCCTTTGGGATGCCTTTGGCAGATGAAGTAAGCCTGGAACTCAGGGCTTCCTGGTTAAAAAACTCCAAGCCCTAGGCTGAACCCTAACCCTAACCCTAGGCAGATAAATCAGCCTAGGTATAGGGATGGTGCCAAGGAAAAAGCTGTGAAAGCTGCCATGTTGTTGCACTTTTGTACTCCCCTTGGGATGCCTTGAACAGCTGCAGTGTGCCTGGAGCCCAGGGCTTCCTAGTTTTAAAAATCCTAGCCCTAGGCCTAAGCCTAACAGTAACCCTGGGAAGGTAAATCAGCCTGGTGTTAGGCTTCTTGCCAAGGAAAAAGCCGTGAAAGCAGCCATGTTGTGGCACTTTTGCACTCCCTTTTGGATGCCTTTCACAGCTGCAGTGTGCCTGGAACTCAGGGCTTCCTGATTTTAAAAATCCTAGCCCTAGGCCGAACCCCAACCCTAAGACGAGAAAGGCAAATCAGCCAGGAATTAGGCATGTCCCCAAGGAAAAAGCTGTGGAGGCAGGCATGTTGTGGTACTTTTGCGCTCTTCTTGGCTAGTCCTTCGCAGCTGCTGTGTTCTTGGAACTCAGGGCTTTCTGGTTAATAGACCCTTACCCTAGGCGTAACTCAAACCTTAACCCTAGGAAGGAAAATCAGCCTATGGTTCGGGATGGTCTCATGGAAATATCAGTGGTGGCAGCCAAGTTGCGTCACTTTTGCGCTCCCCTTGGGATGCCTTTCGCAGCTGCAGTGTGCCTGGAGCCCAGGGCTTCCTGGTTTTAAAAGTCCTAGGCCTAAGCCTAACAGTAACCCTAGGAAGGTAAATCAGCCGGGTATTAGGGTTCTTCGTAAGGGAAAAGCCGTGAAAGCAGCCATGTTGTGGCACTTCTGCACTCCCTTTGGGATGCCTTTGGCAGATGAAGTAAGCCTGGAACTCAGGGCTTCCTGGTTAAAGAAATCCAAGCCCTAGGCTGAAGCCTAACCCTAACCCTAGGCAGATAAATCAGCCTAGGTATAGGGATGGTGCCAAGGAAAAAGCTGTGAAAGCTGCCATGTTGTAGCACTTTTGTACTCCCCTTGGGATGCCTTGAACAGCTGCAGTGTGTCTGGAGCCCAGGGCTTCCTAGTTTTAAAAATCCTAGCCCTAGGCCTAAGCCTAACAGTAACCCTGGGAAGGTAAATCAGCCTGGTGTTAGGCTTCTTGCCAAGGAAAAAGCCGTGAAAGCAGCCATGTTGTGGCACTTTTGCACTCCCTTTTGGATGCCTTTCACAGCTGCAGTGTGCCTGGAACTCAGGGCTTCCTGATTTTAAAAATCCTAGCCCTAGGCCGAACCCCAACCCTAAGACGAGAAAGGCAAATCAGCCAGGAATTAGGCATGTCCCCAAGGAAAAAGCTGTGGAGGCAGGCATGTTGTGCTACTTTTGCGCTCTTCTTGGCTAGTCCTTCGCAGCTGCTGTGTTCTTGGAACTCAGGGCTTTCTGGTTAATAGAGCCCTTACCCTAGGCGTAACTCAAAACTTAACCCTAGGAAGGAAAATCAGACTATGGTTCGGGATGGTCTCATGGAAATATCAGTGGTGGCAGCCAAGTTGCGTCACTTTTGCGCTCCCCTTGGGATGCCTTTCGCAGCTGCAGTGTGCCTGGAGCCCAGGGCTTCCTGGTTTTAAAAGTCCTAGGCCTAAGCCTAACAGTAACCCTAGGAAGGTAAATCAGCCGGGTATTAGGGTTCTTCCTAAGGGAAAAGCCATGAAAGCAGCCATGTTGTGGCACTTCTGCACTCCCTTTGGGATGCCTTTGGCAGATGAAGTAAGCCTGGAACTCAGGGCTTCCTGGTTAAAGAAATCCAAGCCCTAGGCTGAAGCCTAACCCTAACCCTAGGCAGATAAATCAGCCTAGGTATAGGGATGGTGCCAAGGAAAAAGCTGTGAAAGCTGCCATGTTGTTGCACTTTTGTACTCCCCTTGGGATGCCTTGAACAGCTGCAGTGTGCCTGGAGCCCAGGGCTTCCTAGTTTTAAAAATCCTAGCCCTAGGCCTAAGCCTAACAGTAACCCTGGGAAGGTAAATCAGCCTGGTGTTAGGCTTCTTGCCAAGGAAAAAGCCGTGAAAGCAGCCATGTTGTGGCACTTTTGCACTCCCTTTTGGATGCCTTTCACAGCTGCAGTGTGCCTGGAACTCAGGGCTTCCTGATTTTAAAAATCCTAGCCCTAGGCCGAACCCCAACCCTAAGACGAGAAAGGCAAATCAGCCAGGAATTAGGCATGTCCCCAAGGAAAAAGCTGTGGAGGCAGGCATGTTGTGGTACTTTTGCGCTCTTCTTGGCTAGTCCTTCGCAGCTGCTGTGTTCTTGGAACTCAGGGCTTTCTGGTTAATAGAGCCCTTACCCTAGGCGTAACTCAAACCTTAACCCTAGGAAGGAAAATCAACCTATGGTTCGGGATGGTCTCATGGAAATATCAGTGGTGGCAGCCAAGTTGCGTCACTTTTGCGCTCCCCTTGGGATGCCTTTCGCAGCTGCAGTGTGCCTGGAGCCCAGGGCTTCCTGGTTTTAAAAGTCCTAGGCCTAAGCCTAACAGTAACCCTAGGAAGGTAAATCAGCCGGGTATTAGGGTTCTTCCTAAGGGAAAAGCCGTGAAAGCAGCCATGTTGTGGCACTTCTGCACTCCCTTTGGGATGCCTTTGGCAGATGAAGTAAGCCTGGAACTCAGGGCTTCCTGGTTAAAAAACTCCAAGACCTAGGCTGAACCCTAACCCTAACCCTAGGCAGATAAATCAGCCTAGGTATAGGGATGGTGCCAAGGAAAAAGCTGTGAAAGCTGCCATGTTGTTGCACTTTTGTACTCCCCTTGGGATGCCTTGAACACTGCAGTGTGCCTGGAGCCCAGGGCTTCCTAGTTTTAAAAATCCTAGCCCTAGCCCTAAGCCTAACAGTAACCCTGGGAAGGTAAATCAGCCTGGTGTTAGGCTTCTTGCCAAGGAAAAAGCCGTGAAAGCAGCCATGTTGTGGCACTTTTGCACTCCCTTTTGGATGCCTTTCACAGCTGCAGTGTGCCTGGAACTCAGGGCTTCCTGATTTTAAAAATCCTAGCCCTAGGCCGAACCCCAACCCTAAGACGAGAAAGGCAAATCAGCCAGGAATTAGGCATGTCCCCAAGGAAAAAGCTGTGGAGGCAGGCATGTTGTGGTACTTTTGCGCTCTTCTTGGCTAGTCCTTCGCAGCTGCTGTGTTCTTGGAACTCAGGGCTTTCTGGTTAATAGAGCCCTTACCCTAGGCGTAACTCAAACCTTAACCGTAGGAAGGAAAATCAGCCTATGGTTCGGGATGGTCTCATGGAAATATCAGTGGTGGCAGCCAAGTTGCGTCACTTTTGCGCTCCCCTTGGGATGCCTTTCGCAGCTGCAGTGTGCCTGGAGCCCAGGGCTTCCTGGTTTTAAAAGTCCTAGGCCTAAGCCTAACAGTAACCCTAGGAAGGTAAATCAGCCGGGTATTAGGGTTCTTCCTAAGGGAAAAGCCGTGAAAGCAGCCATGTTGTGGCACTTCTGCACTCCCTTTGGGATGCCTTTGGCAGATGAAGTAAGCCTGGAACTCAGGGCTTCCTGGTTAAAGAAATCCAAGCCCTAGGCTGAAGCCTAACCCTAACCCTAGGCAGATAAATCAGCCTAGGTATAGGGATGGTGCCAAGGAAAAAGCTGTGAAAGCTGCCATGTTGTTGCACTTTTGTACTCCCCTTGGGATGCCTTGAACAGCTGCAGTGTGCCTGGAGCCCAGGGCTTCCTAGTTTTAAAAATCCTAGCCCTAGGCCTAAGCCTAACAGTAACCCTGGGAAGGTAAATCAGCCTGGTGTTAGGCTTCTTGCCAAGGAAAAAGCCGTGAAAGCAGCCATGTTGTGGCACTTTTGCACTCCCTTTTGGATGCCTTTCACAGCTGCAGTGTGCCTGGAACTCAGGGCTTCCTGATTTTAAAAATCCTAGCCCTAGGCCGAACCCCAACCCTAAGACGAGAAAGGCAAATCAGCCAGGAATTAGGCATGTCCCCAAGGAAAAAGCTGTGGAGGCAGGCATGTTGTGGTACTTTTGCGCTCTTCTTGGCTAGTCCTTCGCAGCTGCTGTGTTCTTGGAACTCAGGGCTTTCTGGTTAATAGAGCCCTTACCCTAGGCGTAACTCAAACCTTAACCCTAGGAAGGAAAATCAGCCTATGGTTCGGGATGGTCTCATGGAAATATCAGTGGTGGCAGCCAAGTTGCGTCACTTTTGCGCTCCCCTTGGGATGCCTTTCGCAGCTGCAGTGTGCCTGGAGCCCAGGGCTTCCTGGTTTTAAAAGTCCTAGACCTAAGCCTAACAGTAACCCTAGGAAGGTAAATCAGCCGGGTATTAGGGTTCTTCCTAAGGGAAAAGCCGTGAAAGCAGCCATGTTGTGGCACTTCTGCACTCCCTTTGGGATGCCTTTGGCAGATGAAGTAAGCCTGGAACTCAGGGCTTCCTGGTTAAAAAACTCCAAGCCCTAGGCTGAACCCTAACCCTAACCCTAGGCAGATAAATCAGCCTAGGTATAGGGATGGTGCCAAGGAAAAAGCTGTGAAAGCTGCCATGTTGTAGCACTTTTGTACTCCCCTTGGGATGCCTTGAACAGCTGCAGTGTGTCTGGAGCCCAGGGCTTCCTAGTTTTAAAAATCCTAGCCCTAGGCCTAAGCCTAACAGTAACCCTGGGAAGGTAAATCAGCCTGGTGTTAGGCTTCTTGCCAAGGAAAAAGCCGTGAAAGCAGCCATGTTGTGGCACTTTTGCACTCCCTTTTGGATGCCTTTCACAGCTCCAGTGTGCCTGGAACTCAGGGCTTCCTGATTTTAAAAATCCTAGCCCTAGGCCGAACCCCAACCCTAAGACGAGAAAGGCAAATCAGCCAGGAATTAGGCATGTCCCCAAGGAAAAAGCTGTGGAGGCAGGCATGTTGTGGTACTTTTGCGCTCTTCTTGGCTAGTCCTTCGCAGCTGCTGTGTTCTTGGAACTCAGGGCTTTCTGGTTAATAGAGCCCTTACCCTAGGCGTAACTCAAACCTTAACCGTAGGAAGGAAAATCAGCCTATGGTTCGGGATGGTCTCATGGAAATATCAGTGGTGGCAGCCAAGTTGCGTCACTTTTGCGCTCCCCTTGGGATGCCTTTCGCAGCTGCAGTGTGCCTGGAGCCCAGGGCTTCCTGGTTTTAAAAGTCCTAGGCCTAAGCCTAACAGTAACCCTAGGAAGGTAAATCAGCCGGGTATTAGGGTTCTTCCTAAGGGAAAAGCCGTGAAAGCAGCCATGTTGTGGCACTTCTGCACTCCCTTTGGGATGCCTTTGGCAGATGAAGTAAGCCTGGAACTCAGGGCTTCCTGGTTAAAGAAATCCAAGCCCTAGGCTGAAGCCTAACCCTAACCCTAGGCAGATAAATCAGCCTAGGTATAGGGATGGTGCCAAGGAAAAAGCTGTGAAAGCTGCCATGTTGTAGCACTTTTGTACTCCCCTTGGGATGCCTTGAACAGCTGCAGTGTGTCTGGAGCCAAGGGCTTCCTAGTTTTAAAAATCCTAGCCCTAGGCCTAAGCCTAACAGTAACCCTGGGAAGGTAAATCAGCCTGGTGTTAGGCTTCTTGCCAAGGAAAAAGCCGTGAAAGCAGCCATGTTGTGGCACTTTTGCACTCCCTTTTGGATGCCTTTCACAGCTGCAGTGTGCCTGGAACTCAGGGCTTCCTGATTTTAAAAATCCTAGCCCTAGGCCGAACCCCAACCCTAAGACGAGAAAGGCAAATCAGCCAGGAATTAGGCATGTCCCCAAGGAAAAAGCTGTGGAGGCAGACATGTTGTGGTACTTTTGCGCTCTTCTTGGCTAGTCCTTCGCAGCTGCTGTGTTCTTGGAACTCAGGGCTTTCTGGTTAATAGACCCTTACCCTAGGCGTAACTCAAACCTTAACCCTAGGAAGGAAAATCAGCCTATGGTTCGGGATGGTCTCATGGAAATATCAGTGGTGGCAGCCAAGTTGCGTCACTTTTGCGCTCCCCTTGGGATGCCTTTCGCAGCTGCAGTGTGCCTGGAGCCCAGGGCTTCCTGGTTTTAAAAGTCCTAGGCCTAAGCCTAACAGTAACCCTAGGAAGGTAAATCAGCCGGGTATTAGGGTTCTTCCTAAGGGAAAAGCCGTGAAAGCAGCCATGTTGTGGCACTTCTGCACTCCCTTTGGGATGCCTTTGGCAGATGAAGTAAGCCTGAGAACTCAGGGCTTCCTGGTTAAAGAAATCCAAGCCCTAGGCTGAACCCTAACCCTAACCCTAGGCAGATAAATCAGCCTAGGTATAGGGATGGTGCCAAGGAAAAAGCTGTGAAAGCTGCCATGTTGTTGCACTTTTGTACTCCCCTTGGGATGCCTTGAACAGCTGCAGTGTGCCTGGAGCCCAGGGCTTCCTAGTTTTAAAAATCCTAGCCCTAGGCCTAAGCCTAACAGTAACCCTGGGAAGGTAAATCAGCCTGGTGTTAGGCTTCTTGCCAAGGAAAAAGCCGTGAAAGCAGCCATGTTGTGGCACTTTTGCACTCCCTTTTGGATGCCTTTCACAGCTGCAGTGTGCCTGGAACTCAGGGCTTCCTGATTTTAAAAATCCTAGCCCTAGGCCGAACCCCAACCCTAAGACGAGAAAGGCAAATCAGCCAGGAATTAGGCATGTCCCCAAGGAAAAAGCTGTGGAGGCAGACATGTTGTGGTACTTTTGCGCTCTTCTTGGCTAGTCCTTCGCAGCTGCTGTGTTCTTGGAACTCAGGGCTTTCTGGTTAATAGAGCCCTTACCCTAGGCGTAACTCAAACCTTAACCCTAGGAAGGAAAATCAGCCTATGGTTCGGGATGGTCTCATGGAAATATCAGTGGTGGCAGCCAAGTTGCGTCACTTTTGCGCTCCCCTTGGGATGCCTTTCGCAGCTGCAGTGTGCCTGGAGCCCAGGGCTTCCTGGTTTTAAAAGTCCTAGGCCTAAGCCTAACAGTAACCCTAGGAAGGTAAATCAGCCGGGTATTAGGGTTCTTCCTAAGGGAAAAGCCGTGAAAGCAGCCATGTTGTGGCACTTCTGCACTCCCTTTGGGATGCCTTTGGCAGATGAAGTAAGCCTGGAACTCAGGGCTTCCTGGTTAAAGAAATCCAAGCCCTAGGCTGAAGCCTAACCCTAACCCTAGGCAGATAAATCAGCCTAGGTATAGGGATGGTGCCAAGGAAAAAGCTGTGAAAGCTGCCATGTTGTTGCACTTTTGTACTCCCCTTGGGATGCCTTGAACAGCTGCAGTGTGCCTGGAGCTAAGGGCTTCCTAGTTTTAAAAATCCTAGCCCTAGGCCTAAGCCTAACAGTAACCCTGGGAAGGTAAATCAGCCTGGTGTTAGGCTTCTTGCCAAGGAAAAAGCCGTGAAAGCAGCCATGTTGTGGCACTTTTGCACTCCCTTTTGGATGCCTTTCACAGCTGCAGTGTGCCTGGAACTCAGGGCTTCCTGATTTTAAAAATCCTAGCCCTAGGCCGAACCCCAACCCTAAGACGAGAAAGGCAAATCAGCCAGGAATTAGGCATGTCCCCAAGGAAAAAGCTGTGGAGGCAGGCATGTTGTGGTACTTTTGCGCTCTTCTTGGCTAGTCCTTCGCAGCTGCTGTGTTCTTGGAACTCAGGGCTTTCTGGTTAATAGAGCCCTTACCCTAGGCGTAACTCAAACCTTAACCCTAGGAAGGAAAATCAGCCTATGGTTCGGGATGGTCTCATGGAAATATCAGTGGTGGCAGCCAAGTTGCGTCACTTTTGCGCTCCCCTTGGGATGCCTTTCGCAGCTGCAGTGTGCCTGGAGCCCAGGGCTTCCTGGTTTTAAAAGTCCTAGGCCTAAGCCTAACAGTAACCCTAGGAAGGTAAATCAGCCGGGTATTAGGGTTCTTCCTAAGGGAAAAGCCGTGAAAGCAGCCATGTTGTGGCACTTCTGCACTCCCTTTGGGATGCCTTTGGCAGATGAAGTAAGCCTGGAACTCAGGGCTTCCTGGTTAAAAAACTCCAAGCCCTAGGCTGAAGCCTAACCCTAACCCTAGGCAGATAAATCAGCCTAGGTATAGGGATGGTGCCAAGGAAAAAGCTGTGAAAGCTGCCATGTTGTAGCACTTTTGTACTCCCCTTGGGATGCCTTGAACAGCTGCAGTGTGTCTGGAGCCCAGGGCTTCCTAGTTTTAAAAATCCTAGCCCTAGGCCTAAGCCTAACAGTAACCCTGGGAAGGTAAATCAGCCTGGTGTTAGGCTTCTTGCCAAGGAATAAGCCGTGAAAGCAGCCATGTTGTGGCACTTTTGCACTCCCTTTTGGATGCCTTTCACAGCTCCAGTGTGCCTGGAACTCAGGGCTTCCTGATTTTAAAAATCCTAGCCCTAGGCCGAACCCCAACCCTAAGACGAGAAAGGCAAATCAGCCAGGAATTAGGCATGTCCCCAAGGAAAAAGCTGTGGAGGCAGGCATGTTGTGGTACTTTTGCGCTCTTCTTGGCTAGTCCTTCGCAGCTGCTGTGTTCTTGGAACTCAGGGCTTTCTGGTTAATAGAGCCCTTACCCTAGGCGTAACTCAAACCTTAACCCTAGGAAGGAAAATCAGCCTATGGTTCGGGATGGTCTCATGGAAATATCAGTGGTGGCAGCCAAGTTGCGTCACTTTTGCGCTCCCCTTGGGATGCCTTTCGCAGCTGCAGTGTGCCTGGAGCCCAGGGCTTCCTGGTTTTAAAAGTCCTAGGCCTAAGCCTAACAGTAACCCTAGGAAGGTAAATCAGCCGGGTATTAGGGTTCTTCCTAAGGGAAAAGCCGTGAAAGCAGCCATGTTGTGGCACTTCTGCACTCCCTTTGGGATGCCTTTGGCAGATGAAGTAAGCCTGGAACTCAGGGCTTCCTGGTTAAAAAACTCCAAGCCCTAGCCTGAACCCTAACCCTAACCCTAGGCAGATAAATCAGCCTAGGTATAGGGATGGTGCCAAGGAAAAAGCTGTGAAAGCTGCCATGTTGTTGCACTTTTGTACTCCCCTTGGGATGCCTTGAACAGCTGCACTGTGCCTGGAGCTAAGGGCTTCCTAGTTTTAAAAATCCTAGCCCTAGGCCTAAGCCTAACAGTAACCCTGGGAAGGTAAATCAGCCTGGTGTTAGGCTTCTTGCCAAGGAAAAAGCCGTGAAAGCAGCCATGTTGTGGCACTTTTGCACTCCCTTTTGGATGCCTTTCACAGCTCCAGTGTGCCTGGAACTCAGGGCTTCCTGATTTTAAAAATCCTAGCCCTAGGCCGAACCCCAACCCTAAGACGAGAAAGGCAAATCAGCCAGGAATTAGGCATGTCCCCAAGGAAAAAGCTGTGGAGGCAGGCATGTTGTGGTACTTTTGCGCTCTTCTTGGCTAGTCCTTCGCAGCTGCTGTGTTCTTGGAACTCAGGGCTTTCTGGTTAATAGAGCCCTTACCCTAGGCGTAACTCAAACCTTAACCCTAGGAAGGAAAATCAGCCTATGGTTCGGGATGGTCTCATGGAAATATCAGTGGTGGCAGCCAAGTTGCGTCACTTTTGCGCTCCCCTTGGGATGCCTTTCGCAGCTGCAGTGTGCCTGGAGCCCAGGGCTTCCTGGTTTTAAAAGTCCTAGGCCTAAGCCTAACAGTAACCCTAGGAAAGTAAATCAGCCGGGTATTATGGTTCTTCCTAAGGGAAAAGCCGTGAAAGCAGCCACGTTGTGGCACTTCTGCACTCCCTTTGGGATGCCTTTGGCAGATGAAGTAAGCCTGGAACTCAGGGCTTCCTGGTTAAAAAACTCCAAGCCCTAGGCTGAAGCCTAACCCTAACCCTAGGCAGATAAATCAGCCTAGGTATAGGGATGGTGCCAAGGAAAAAGCTGTGAAAGCTGCCATGTTGTTGCACTTTTGTACTCCCCTTGGGATGCCTTGAACAGCTGCAGTGTGTCTGGAGCCAAGGGCTTCCTAGTTTTAAAAATCCTAGCCCTAGGCCTAAGCCTAACAGTAACCCTGGGAAGGTAAATCAGCCTGGTGTTAGGCTTCTTGCCAAGGAAAAAGCCGTGAAAGCAGCCATGTTGTGGCACTTTTGCACTCCCTTTTGGATGCCTTTCACAGCTGCAGTGTGCCTGGAACTCAGGGCTTCCTGATTTTAAAAATCCTAGCCCTAGGCCGAACCCCAACCCTAAGACGAGAAAGGCAAATCAGCCAGGAATTAGGCATGTCCCCAAGGAAAAAGCTGTGGAGGCAGGCATGTTGTGCTACTTTTGCGCTCTTCTTGGCTAGTCCTTCGCAGCTGCTGTGTTCTTGGAACTCAGGGCTTTCTGGTTTATAGACCCTTACCCTAGGCGTAACTCAAACCTTAACCCTAGGAAGGAAAATCAGCCTATGGTTCGGGATGGTCTCATGGAAATATCAGTGGTGGCAGCCAAGTTGCGTCACTTTTGCGCTCCCCTTGGGATGCCTTTCGCAGCTGCAGTGTGCCTGGAGCCCAGGGCTTCCTGGTTTTAAAAGTCCTAGGCCTAAGCCTAACAGTAACCCTAGGAAGGTAAATCAGCCGGGTATTAGGGTTCTTCCTAAGGGAAAAGCCGTCAATGCAGCCATGTTGTGGCACTTCTGCACTCCCTTTGGGATGCCTTTGGCAGATGAAGTAAGCCTGGAACTCAGGGCTTCCTGGTTAAAGAAATCCAAGCCCTAGGCTGAAGCCTAACCCTAACCCTAGGCAGATAAATCAGCCTAGGTATAGGGATGGTGCCAAGGAAAAAGCTGTGAAAGCTGCCATGTTGTTGCACTTTTGTACTCCCCTTGGGATGCCTTGAACAGCTGCAGTGTGCCTGGAGCCCAGGGCTTCCTAGTTTTAAAAATCCTAGCCCTAGCCCTAAGCCTAACAGTAACCCTGGGAAGGTAAATCAGCCTGGTGTTAGGCTTCTTGCCAAGGAAAAAGCCGTGAAAGCAGCCATGTTGTGGCACTTTTGCACTCCCTTTTGGATGCCTTTCACAGCTCCACTGTGCCTGGAACTCAGGGCTTCCTGATTTTAAAAATCCTAGCCCTAGGCCGAACCCCAACCCTAAGACGAGAAAGGCAAATCAGCCAGGAATTAGGCATGTCCCCAAGGAAAAAGCTGTGGAGGCAGACATGTTGTGGTACTTTTGCGCTCTTCTTGGCTAGTCCTTCGCAGCTGCTGTGTTCTTGGAACTCAGGGCTTTCTGGTTAATAGAGCCCTTACCCTAGGCGTAACTCAAACCTTAACCCTAGGAAGGAAAATCAGCCTATGGTTCGGGATGGTCTCATGGAAATATCAGTGGTGGCAGCCAAGTTGCGTCACTTTTGCGCTCCCCTTGGGATGCCTTTCGCAGCTGCAGTGTGCCTGGAGCCCAGGGCTTCCTGGTTTTAAAAGTCCTAGGCCTAAGCCTAACAGTAACCCTAGGAAGGTAAATCAGCCGGGTATTAGGGTTCTTCGTAAGGGAAAAGCCGTGAAAGCAGCCATGTTGTGGCACTTCTGCACTCCCTTTGGGATGCCTTTGGCAGATGAAGTAAGCCTGGAACTCAGGGCTTCCTGGTTAAAAAACTCCAAGCCCTAGGCTGAACCCTAACCCTAACCCTAGGCAGATAAATCAGCCTAGGTATAGGGATGGTGCCAAGGAAAAAGCTGTGAAAGCTGCCATGTTGTAGCACTTTTGTACTCCCCTTGGGATGCCTTGAACAGCTGCAGTGTGTCTGTAGCCCAGGGCTTCCTAGTTTTAAAAATCCTAGCCCTAGGCCTAAGCCTAACAGTAACCCTGGGAAGGTAAATCAGCCTGGTGTTAGGCTTCTTGCCAAGGAAAAAGCCGTGAAAGCAGCCATGTTGTGGCACTTTTGCACTCCCTTTTGGATGCCTTTCACAGCTGCAGTGTGCCTGGAACTCAGGGCTTCCTGATTTTAAAAATCCTAGCCCTAGGCCGAACCCCAACCCTAAGACGAGAAAGGCAAATCAGCCAGGAATTAGGCATGTCCCCAAGGAAAAAGCTGTGGAGGCAGGCATGTTGTGGTACTTTTGCGCTCTTCTTGGCTAGTCCTTCACAGCTGCTGTGTTCTTGGAACTCAGGGCTTTCTGGTTAATAGAGCCCTTACCCTAGGCGTAACTCAAACCTTAACCCTAGGAAGGAAAATCAGCCTATGGTTCGGGATGGTCTCATGGAAATATCAGTGGTGGCAGCCAAGTTGCGTCACTTTTGCGCTCCCCTTGGGATGCCTTTCGCAGCTGCAGTGTGCCTGGAGCCCAGGGCTTCCTGGTTTTAAAAGTCCTAGGCCTAAGCCTAACAGTAACCCTAGGAAGGTAAATCAGCCGGGTATTAGGGTTCTTCCTAAGGGAAAAGCCGTGAAAGCAGCCATGTTGTGGCACTTCTGCACTCCCTTTGGGATGCCTTTGGCAGATGAAGTAAGCCTGGAACTCAGGGCTTCCTGGTTAAAAAACTCCAAGCCCTAGCCTGAACCCTAACCCTAACCCTAGGCAGATAAATCAGCCTAGGTATAGGGATGGTGCCAAGGAAAAAGCTGTGAAAGCTGCCATGTTGTAGCACTTTTGTACTCCCCTTGGGATGCCTTGAACAGCTGCAGTGTGCCTGGAGCCCAGGGCTTCCTAGTTTTAAAAATCCTAGCCCTAGGCCTAAGCCTAACAGTAACCCTGGGAAGGTAAATCAGCCTGGTGTTAGGCTTCTTGCCAAGGAAAAAGCCGTGAAAGCAGCCATGTTGTGGCACTTTTGCACTCCCTTTTGGATGCCTTTCACAGCTCCAGTGTGCCTGGAACTCAGGGCTTCCTGATTTTAAAAATCCTAGCCCTAGGCCGAACCCCAGCCCTAAGACGAGAAAGGCAAATCAGCCAGGAATTAGGCATGTCCCCAAGGAAAAAGCTGTGGAGGCAGGCATGTTGTGCTACTTTTCCGCTCTTCTTGGCTAGTCCTTCGCAGCTGCTGTGTTCTTGGAACTCAGGGCTTTCTGGTTAATAGAGCCCTTACCCTAGGCGTAACTCAAACCTTAACCCTAGGAAGGAAAATCAGCCTATGGTTCGGGATGGTCTCATGGAAATATCAGTGGTGGCAGCCAAGTCGCGTCACTTTTGTGCTCCCCTTGGGATGCCTTTCGCAGCTGCAGTGTGCCTGGAGCCCAGGGCTTCCTGGTTTTAAAAGTCCTAGGCCTAAGCCTAACAGTAACCCTAGGAAGGTAAATCAGCCGGGTATTAGGGTTCTTCCTAAGGGAAAAGCCGTGAAAGCAGCCATGTTGTGGCACTTCTGCACTCCCTTTGGGATGCCTTTGGCAGATGAAGTAAGCCTGGAACTCAGGGCTTCCTGGTTAAAGAAATCCAAGCCCTAGGCTGAACCCTAACCCTAACCCTAGGCAGATAAATCAGCCTAGGTATAGGGATGGTGCCAAGGAAAAAGCTGTGAAAGCTGCCATGTTGTAGCACTTTTGTACTCCCCTTGGGATGCCTTGAACAGCTGCAGTGTGTCTGGAGCCAAGGGCTTCCTAGTTTTAAAAATCCTAGCCCTAGGCCTAAGCCTAACAGTAACCCTGGGAAGGTAAATCAGCCTGGTGTTAGGCTTCTTGCCAAGGAAAAAGCCGTGAAAGCAGCCATGTTGTGGCACTTTTGCACTCCCTTTTGGATGCCTTTCACAGCTGCAGTGTGCCTGGAACTCAGGGCTTCCTGATTTTAAAAATCCTAGCCCTAGGCCGAACCCCAACCCTAAGACGAGAAAGGCAAATCAGCCAGGAATTAGGCATGTCCCCAAGGAAAAAGCTGTGGAGGCAGACATGTTGTGGTACTTTTGCGCTCTTCTTGGCTAGTCCTTCGCAGCTGCTGTGTTCTTGGAACTCAGGGCTTTCTGGTTAATAGAGCCCTTACCCTAGGCGTAACTCAAACCTTAACCCTAGGAAGGAAAATCAGCCTATGGTTCGGGATGGTCTCATGGAAATATCAGTGGTGGCAGCCAAGTTGCGTCACTTTTGCGCTCCCCTTGGGATGCCTTTCGCAGCTGCAGTGTGCCTGGAGCCCAGGGCTTCCTGGTTTTAAAAGTCCTAGGCCTAAGCCTAACAGTAACCCTAGGAAGGTAAATCAGCCGGGTATTAGGGTTCTTCCTAAGGGAAAAGCCGTGAAAGCAGCCATGTTGTGGCACTTCTGCACTCCCTTTGGGATGCCTTTGGCAGATGAAGTAAGCCTGGAACTCAGGGCTTCCTGGTTAAAAAACTCCAAGCCCTAGGCTGAACCCTAACCCTAACCCTAGGCAGATAAATCAGCCTAGGTATAGGGATGGTGCCAAGGAAAAAGCTGTGAAAGCTGCCATGTTGTTGCACTTTTGTACTCCCCTTGGGATGCCTTGAACAGCTGCAGTGTGCCTGGAGCCCAGGGCTTCCTAGTTTTAAAAATCCTAGCCCTAGGCCTAAGCCTAACAGTAACCCTGGGAAGGTAAATCAGCCTGGTGTTAGGCTTCTTGCCAAGGAAAAAGCCGTGAAAGCAGCCATGTTGTGGCACTTTTGCACTCCCTTTTGGATGCCTTTCACAGCTGCAGTGTGCCTGGAACTCAGGGCTTCCTGATTTTAAAAATCCTAGCCCTAGGCCGAACCCCAACCCTAAGACGAGAAAGGCAAATCAGCCAGGAATTAGGCATGTCCCCAAGGAAAAAGCTGTGGAGGCAGGCATGTTGTGGTACTTTTGCGCTCTTCTTGGCTAGTCCTTCGCAGCTGCTGTGTTCTTGGAACTCAGGGCTTTCTGGTTAATAGAGCCCTTACCCTAGGCGTAACTCAAACCTTAACCCTAGGAAGGAAAATCAGCCTATGGTTCGGGATGGTCTCATGGAAATATCAGTGGTGGCAGCCAAGTTGCGTCACTTTTGCGCTCCCCTTGGGATGCCTTTCGCAGCTGCAGTGTGCCTGGAGCCCAGGGCTTCCTGGTTTTAAAAGTCCTAGGCCTAAGCCTAACAGTAACCCTAGGAAAGTAAATCAGCCGGGTATTAGGGTTCTTCCTAAGGGAAAAGCCGTGAAAGCAGCCATGTTGTGGCACTTCTGCACTCCCTTTGGGATGCCTTTGGCAGATGAAGTAAGCCTGGAACTCAGGGCTTCCTGGTTAAAGAAATCCAAGCCCTAGGCTGAAGCCTAACCCTAACCCTAGGCAGATAAATCAGCCTAGGTATAGGGATGGTGCCAAGGAAAAAGCTGTGAAAGCTGCCATGTTGTAGCACTTTTGTACTCCCCTTGGGATGCCTTGAACAGCTGCAGTGTGCCTGGAGCCCAGGGCTTCCTAGTTTTAAAAATCCTAGCCCTAGGCCTAAGCCTAACAGTAACCCTGGGAAGGTAAATCAGCCTGGTGTTAGGCTTCTTGCCAAGGAAAAAGCCGTGAAAGCAGCCATGTTGTGGCACTTTTGCACTCCCTTTTGGATGCCTTTCACAGCTCCACTGTGCCTGGAACTCAGGGCTTCCTGATTTTAAAAATCCTAGCCCTAGGCCGAACCCCAACCCTAAGACGAGAAAGGCAAATCAGCCAGGAATTAGGCATGTCCCCAAGGAAAAAGCTGTGGAGGCAGACATGTTGTGGTACTTTTGCGCTCTTCTTGGCTAGTCCTTCGCAGCTGCTGTGTTCTTGGAACTCAGGGCTTTCTGGTTAATAGAGCCCTTACCCTAGGCGTAACTCAAACCTTAACCCTAGGAAGGAAAATCAGCCTATGGTTCGGGATGGTCTCATGGAAATATCAGTGGTGGCAGCCAAGTTGCGTCACTTTTGCGCTCCCCTTGGGATGCCTTTCGCAGCTGCAGTGTGCCTGGAGCCCAGGGCTTCCTGGTTTTAAAAGTCCTAGGCCTAAGCCTAACAGTAACCCTAGGAAAGTAAATCAGCCGGGTATTAGGGTTCTTCCTAAGGGAAAAGCCGTGAAAGCAGCCATGTTGTGGCACTTCTGCACTCCCTTTGGGATGCCTTTGGCAGATGAAGTAAGCCTGGAACTCAGGGCTTCCTGGTTAAAAAACTCCAAGCCCTAGGCTGAACCCTAACCCTAACCCTAGGCAGATAAATCAGCCTAGGTATAGGGATGGTGCCAAGGAAAAAGCTGTGAAAGCTGCCATGTTGTTGCACTTTTGTACTCCCCTTGGGATGCCTTGAACAGCTGCAGTGTGCCTGGAGCCCAGGGCTTCCTAGTTTTAAAAATCCTAGCCCTAGGCCTAAGCCTAACAGTAACCCTGGGAAGGTAAATCAGCCTGGTGTTAGGCTTCTTGCCAAGGAAAAAGCCGTGAAAGCAGCCATGTTGTGGCACTTTTGCACTCCCTTTTGGATGCCTTTCACAGCTGCAGTGTGCCTGGAACTCAGGGCTTCCTGATTTTAAAAATCCTAGCCCTAGGCCGAACCCCAACCCTAAGACGAGAAAGGCAAATCAGCCAGGAATTAGGCATGTCCCCAAGGAAAAAGCTGTGGAGGCAGGCATGTTGTGGTACTTTTGCGCTCTTCTTGGCTAGTCCTTCGCAGCTGCTGTGTTCTTGGAACTCAGGGCTTTCTGGTTAATAGAGCCCTTACCCTAGGCGTAACTCAAACCTTAACCCTAGGAAGGAAAATCAGCCTATGGTTCGGGATGGTCTCATGGAAATATCAGTGGTGGCAGCCAAGTTGCGTCACTTTTGCGCTCCCCTTGGGATGCCTTTCGCAGCTGCAGTGTGCCTGGAGCCCAGGGCTTCCTGGTTTTAAAAGTCCTAGACCTAAGCCTAACAGTAACCCTAGGAAGGTAAATCAGCCGGGTATTAGGGTTCTTCCTAAGGGAAAAGCCGTGAAAGCAGCCATGTTGTGGCACTTCTGCACTCCCTTTGGGATGCCTTTGGCAGATGAAGTAAGCCTGGAACTCAGGGCTTCCTGGTTAAAGAAATCCAAGCCCTAGGCTGAACCCTAACCCTAACCCTAGGCAGATAAATCAGCCTAGGTATAGGGATGGTGCCAAGGAAAAAGCTGTGAAAGCTGCCATGTTGTAGCACTTTTGTACTCCCCTTGGGATGCCTTGAACAGCTGCAGTGTGTCTGGAGCCCAGGGCTTCCTAGTTTTAAAAATCCTAGCCCTAGGCCTAAGCCTAACAGTAACCCTGGGAAGGTAAATCAGCCTGGTGTTAGGCTTCTTGCCAAGGAAAAAGCCGTGAAAGCAGCCATGTTGTGGCACTTTTGCACTCCCTTTTGGATGCCTTTCACAGCTGCAGTGTGCCTGGAACTCAGGGCTTCCTGATTTTAAAAATCCTAGCCCTAGGCCGAACCCCAACCCTAAGACGAGAAAGGCAAATCAGCCAGGAATTAGGCATGTCCCCAAGGAAAAAGCTGTGGAGGCAGGCATGTTGTGGTACTTTTGCGCTCTTCTTGGCTAGTCCTTCGCAGCTGCTGTGTTCTTGGAACTCAGGGCTTTCTGGTTAATAGAGCCCTTACCCTAGGCGTAACTCAAACCTTAACCCTAGGAAGGAAAATCAGCCTATGGTTCGGGATGGTCTCATGGAAATATCAGTGGTGGCAGCCAAGTTGCGTCACTTTTGCGCTCCCCTTGGGATGCCTTTCGCAGCTGCAGTGTGCCTGGAGCCCAGGGCTTCCTGGTTTTAAAAGTCCTAGGCCTAAGCCTAACAGTAACCCTAGGAAGGTAAATCAGCCGGGTATTAGGGTTCTTCCTAAGGGAAAAGCCGTGAAAGCAGCCATGTTGTGGCACTTCTGCACTCCCTTTGGGATGCCTTTGGCAGATGAAGTAAGCCTGGAACTCAGGGCTTCCTGGTTAAAAAACTCCAAGCCCTAGGCTGAACCCTAACCCTAACCCTAGGCAGATAAATCAGCCTAGGTATAGGGATGGTGCCAAGGAAAAAGCTGTGAAAGCTGCCATGTTGTTGCACTTTTGTACTCCCCTTGGGATGCCTTGAACAGCTGCAGTGTGCCTGGAGCCCAGGGCTTCCTAGTTTTAAAAATCCTAGCCCTAGGCCTAAGCCTAACAGTAACCCTGGGAAGGTAAATCAGCCTGGTGTTAGGCTTCTTGCCAAGGAAAAAGCCGTGAAAGCAGCCATGTTGTGGCACTTTTGCACTCCCTTTTGGATGCCTTTCACAGCTGCAGTGTGCCTGGAACTCAGGGCTTCCTGATTTTAAAAATCCTAGCCCTAGGCCGAACCCCAACCCTAAGACGAGAAAGGCAAATCAGCCAGGAATTAGGCATGTCCCCAAGGAAAAAGCTGTGGAGGCAGACATGTTGTGGTACTTTTGCGCTCTTCTTGGCTAGTCCTTCGCAGCTGCTGTGTTCTTGGAACTCAGGGCTTTCTGGTTAATAGAGCCCTTACCCTAGGCGTAACTCAAACCTTAACCCTAGGAAGGAAAATCAGCCTATGGTTCGGGATGGTCTCATGGAAATATCAGTGGTGGCAGCCAAGTTGCGTCACTTTTGCGCTCCCCTTGGGATGCCTTTCGCAGCTGCAGTGTGCCTGGAGCCCAGGGCTTCCTGGTTTTAAAAGTCCTAGGCCTAAGCCTAACAGTAACCCTAGGAAGGTAAATCAGCCGGGTATTAGGGTTCTTCCTAAGGGAAAAGCCGTGAAAGCAGCCATGTTGTGGCACTTCTGCACTCCCTTTGGGATGCCTTTGGCAGATGAAGTAAGCCTGGAACTCAGGGCTTCCTGGTTAAAGAAATCCAAGCCCTAGGCTGAAGCCTAACCCTAACCCTAGGCAGATAAATCAGCCTAGGTATAGGGATGGTGCCAAGGAAAAAGCTGTGAAAGCTGCCATGTTGTAGCACTTTTGTACTCCCCTTGGGATGCCTTGAACAGCTGCATTGTGCCTGGAGCCCAGGGCTTCCTAGTTTTAAAAATCCTAGCCCTAGGCCTAAGCCTAACAGTAACCCTGGGAAGGTAAATCAGCCTGGTGTTAGGCTTCTTGCCAAGGAAAAAGCCGTGAAAGCAGCCATGTTGTGGCACTTTTGCACTCCCTTTTGGATGCCTTTCACAGCTGCAGTGTGCCTGGAACTCAGGGCTTCCTGATTTTAAAAATCCTAGCCCTAGGCCGAACCCCAACCCTAAGACGAGAAAGGCAAATCAGCCAGGAATTAGGCATGTCCCCAAGGAAAAAGCTGTGGAGGCAGACATGTTGTGGTACTTTTGCGCTCTTCTTGGCTAGTCCTTCGCAGCTGCTGTGTTCTTGGAACTCAGGGCTTTCTGGTTAATAGAGCCCTTACCCTAGGCGTAACTCAAACCTTAACCCTAGGAAGGAAAATCAGCCTATGGTTCGGGATGGTCTCATGGAAATATCAGTGGTGGCAGCCAAGTTGCGTCACTTTTGCGCTCCCCTTGGGATGCCTTTCGCAGCTGCAGTGTGCCTGGAGCCCAGGGCTTCCTGGTTTTAAAAGTCCTAGACCTAAGCCTAACAGTAACCCTAGGAAGGTAAATCAGCCGGGTATTAGGGTTCTTCCTAAGGGAAAAGCCGTGAAAGCAGCCATGTTGTGGCACTTCTGCACTCCCTTTGGGATGCCTTTGGCAGATGAAGTAAGCCTGGAACTCAGGGCTTCCTGGTTAAAGAAATCCAAGCCCTAGGCTGAACCCTAACCCTAACCCTAGGCAGATAAATCAGCCTAGGTATAGGGATGGTGCCAAGGAAAAAGCTGTGAAAGCTGCCATGTTGTAGCACTTTTGTACTCCCCTTGGGATGCCTTGAACAGCTGCAGTGTGTCTGGAGCCCAGGGCTTCCTAGTTTTAAAAATCCTAGCCCTAGGCCTAAGCCTAACAGTAACCCTGGGAAGGTAAATCAGCCTGGTGTTAGGCTTCTTGCCAAGGAAAAAGCCGTGAAAGCAGCCATGTTGTGGCACTTTTGCACTCCCTTTTGGATGCCTTTCACAGCTGCAGTGTGCCTGGAACTCAGGGCTTCCTGATTTTAAAAATCCTAGCCCTAGGCCGAACCCCAACCCTAAGACGAGAAAGGCAAATCAGCCAGGAATTAGGCATGTCCCCAAGGAAAAAGCTGTGGAGGCAGGCATGTTGTGGTACTTTTGCGCTCTTCTTGGCTAGTCCTTCGCAGCTGCTGTGTTCTTGGAACTCAGGGCTTTCTGGTTAATAGAGCCCTTACCCTAGGCGTAACTCAAACCTTAACCCTAGGAAGGAAAATCAGCCTATGGTTCGGGATGGTCTCATGGAAATATCAGTGGTGGCAGCCAAGTTGCGTCACTTTTGCGCTCCCCTTGGGATGCCTTTCGCAGCTGCAGTGTGCCTGGAGCCCAGGGCTTCCTGGTTTTAAAAGTCCTAGGCCTAAGCCTAACAGTAACCCTAGGAAGGTAAATCAGCCGGGTATTAGGGTTCTTCCTAAGGGAAAAGCCGTGAAAGCAGCCATGTTGTGGCACTTCTGCACTCCCTTTGGGATGCCTTTGGCAGATGAAGTAAGCCTGGAACTCAGGGCTTCCTGGTTAAAGAAATCCAAGCCCTAGGCTGAAGCCTAACCCTAACCCTAGGCAGATAAATCAGCCTAGGTATAGGGATGGTGCCAAGGAAAAAGCTGTGAAAGCTGCCATGTTGTTGCACTTTTGTACTCCCCTTGGGATGCCTTGAACAGCTGCAGTGTGCCTGGAGCCCAGGGCTTCCTAGTTTTAAAAATCCTAGCCCTAGGCCTAAGCCTAACAGTAACCCTGGGAAGGTAAATCAGCCTGGTGTTAGGCTTCTTGCCAAGGAAAAAGCCGTGAAAGCAGCCATGTTGTGGCACTTTTGCACTCCCTTTTGGATGCCTTTCACAGCTGCAGTGTGCCTGGAACTCAGGGCTTCCTGATTTTAAAAATCCTAGCCCTAGGCCGAACCCCAACCCTAAGACGAGAAAGGCAAATCAGCCAGGAATTAGGCATGTCCCCAAGGAAAAAGCTGTGGAGGCAGGCATGTTGTGGTACTTTTGCGCTCTTCTTGGCTAGTCCTTCGCAGCTGCTGTGTTCTTGGAACTCAGGGCTTTCTGGTTAATAGAGCCCTTACCCTAGGCGTAACTCAAACCTTAACCCTAGGAAGGAAAATCAGCCTATGGTTCGGGATGGTCTCATGGAAATATCAGTGGTGGCAGCCAAGTTGCGTCACTTTTGCGCTCCCCTTGGGATGCCTTTCGCAGCTGCAGTGTGCCTGGAGCCCAGGGCTTCCTGGTTTTAAAAGTCCTAGGCCTAAGCCTAACAGTAACCCTAGGAAGGTAAATCAGCCGGGTATTAGGGTTCTTCCTAAGGGAAAAGCCGTGAAAGCAGCCATGTTGTGGCACTTCTGCACTCCCTTTGGGATGCCTTTGGCAGATGAAGTAAGCCTGGAACTCAGGGCTTCCTGGTTAAAAAACTCCAAGCCCTAGGCTGAACCCTAACCCTAAACCTAGGCAGATAAATCAGCCTAGGTATAGGGATGGTGCCAAGGAAAAAGCTGTGAAAGCTGCCATGTTGTAGCACTTTTGTACTCCCCTTGGGATGCCTTGAACAGCTGCAGTGTGCCTGGAGCCAAGGGCTTCCTAGTTTTAAAAATCCTAGCCCTAGGCCTAAGCCTAACAGTAACCCTGGGAAGGTAAATCAGCCTGGTGTTAGGCTTCTTGCCAAGGAAAAAGCCGTGAAAGCAGCCATGTTGTGGCACTTTTGCACTCCCTTTTGGATGCCTTTCACAGCTGCAGTGTGCCTGGAACTCAGGGCTTCCTGATTTTAAAAATCCTAGCCCTAGGCCGAACCCCAACCCTAAGACGAGAAAGGTAAATCAGCCAGGAATTAGGCATGTCCCCAAGGAAAAAGCTGTGGAGGCAGGCATGTTGTGGTACTTTTGCGCTCTTCTTGGCTAGTCCTTCGCAGCTGCTGTGTTCTTGGAACTCAGGGCTTTCTGGTTAATAGAGCCCTTACCCTAGGCGTAACTCAAACCTTAACCCTAGGAAGGAAAATCAGCCTATGGTTCGGGATGGTCTCATGGAAATATCAGTGGTGGCAGCCAAGTTGCGTCACTTTTGCGCTCCCCTTGGGATGCCTTTCGCAGCTGCAGTGTGCCTGGAGCCCAGGGCTTCCTGGTTTTAAAAGTCCTAGGCCTAAGCCTAACAGTAACCCTAGGAAGGTAAATCAGCCGGGTATTAGGGTTCTTCCTAAGGGAAAAGCCGTGAAAGCAGCCATGTTGTGGCACTTCTGCACTCCCTTTGGGATGCCTTTGGCAGATGAAGTAAGCCTGGAACTCAGGGCTTCCTGGTTAAAAAACTCCAAGCCCTAGGCTGAAGCCTAACCCTAACCCTAGGCAGATAAATCAGCCTAGGTATAGGGATGGTGCCAAGGAAAAAGCTGTGAAAGCTGCCATGTTGTTGCACTTTTGTACTCCCCTTGGGATGCCTTGAACAGCTGCAGTGTGTCTGGAGCCAAGGGCTTCCTAGTTTTAAAAATCTTAGCCCTAGGCCTAAGCCTAACAGTAACCCTGGGAAGGTAAATCAGCCTGGTGTTAGGCTTCTTGCCAAGGAAAAAGCCGTGAAAGCAGCCATGTTGTGGCACTTTTGCACTCCCTTTTGGATGCCTTTCACAGCTCCAGTGTGCCTGGAACTCAGGGCTTCCTGATTTTAAAAATCCTAGCCCTAGGCCGAACCCCAACCCTAAGACGAGAAAGGCAAATCAGCCAGGAATTAGGCATGTCCCCAAGGAAAAAGCTGTGGAGGCAGGCATGTTGTGGTACTTTTGCGCTCTTCTTGGCTAGTCCTTCGCAGCTGCTGTGTTCTTGGAACTCAGGGCTTTCTGGTTAATAGACCCTTACCCTAGGCGTAACTCAAACCTTAACCCTAGGAAGGAAAATCAGCCTATGGTTCGGGATGGTCTCATGGAAATATCAGTGGTGGCAGCCAAGTTGCGTCACTTTTGCGCTCCCCTTGGGATGCCTTTCGCAGCTGCAGTGTGCCTGGAGCCCAGGGCTTCCTGGTTTTAAAAGTCCTAGGCCTAAGCCTAACAGTAACCCTAGGAAGGTAAATCAGCCGGGTATTAGGGTTCTTCCTAAGGGAAAAGCCGTGAAAGCAGCCATGTTGTGGCACTTCTGCACTCCCTTTGGGATGCCTTTGGCAGATGAAGTAAGCCTGGAACTCAGGGCTTCCTGGTTAAAGAAATCCAAGCCCTAGGCTGAAGCCTAACCCTAACCCTAGGCAGATAAATCAGCCTAGGTATAGGGATGGTGCCAAGGAAAAAGCTGTGAAAGCTGCCATGTTGTAGCACTTTTGTACTCCCCTTGGGATGCCTTGAACAGCTGCAGTGTGTCTGGAGCCCAGGGCTTCCTAGTTTTAAAAATCCTAGCCCTAGGCCTAAGCCTAACAGTAACCCTGGGAAGGTAAATCAGCCTGGTGTTAGGCTTCTTGCCAAGGAAAAAGCCGTGAAAGCAGCCATGTTGTGGCACTTTTGCACTCCCTTTTGGATGCCTTTCACAGCTGCAGTGTGCCTGGAACTCAGTCCTTCCTGATTTTAAAAATCCTAGCCCTAGGCCGAACCCCAACCCTAAGACGAGAAAGGCAAATCAGCCAGGAATTAGGCATGTCCCCAAGGAAAAAGCTGTGGAGGCAGGCATGTTGTGGTACTTTTGCGCTCTTCTTGGCTAGTCCTTCGCAGCTGCTGTGTTCTTGGAACTCAGGGCTTTCTGGTTAATAGACCCTTACCCTAGGCGTAACTCAAACCTTAACCCTAGGAAGGAAAATCAGCCTATGGTTCGGGATGGTCTCATGGAAATATCAGTGGTGGCAGCCAAGTTGCGTCACTTTTGCGCTCCCCTTGGGATGCCTTTCGCAGCTGCAGTGTGCCTGGAGCCCAGGGCTTCCTGGTTTTAAAAGTCCTAGGCCTAAGCCTAACAGTAACCCTAGGAAGGTAAATCAGCCGGGTATTAGGGTTCTTCCTAAGGGAAAAGCCGTGAAAGCAGCCATGTTGTGGCACTTCTGCACTCCCTTTGGGATGCCTTTGGCAGATGAAGTAAGCCTGGAACTCAGGGCTTCCTGGTTAAAGAAATCCAAGCCCTAGGCTGAAGCCTAACCCTAACCCTAGGCAGATAAATCAGCCTAGGTATAGGGATGGTGCCAAGGAAAAAGCTGTGAAAGCTGCCATGTTGTTGCACTTTTGTACTCCCCTTGGGATGCCTTGAACAGCTGCAGTGTGCCTGGAGCCCAGGGCTTCCTAGTTTTAAAAATCCTAGCCCTAGGCCTAAGCCTAACAGTAACCCTGGGAAGGTAAATCAGCCTGCTGTTAGGCTTCTTGCCAAGGAAAAAGCCGTGAAAGCAGCCATGTTGTGGCACTTTTGCACTCCCTTTTGGATGCCTTTCACAGCTGCAGTGTGCCTGGAACTCAGGGCTTCCTGATTTTAAAAATCCTAGCCCTAGGCCGAACCCCAACCCTAAGACGAGAAAGGCAAATCAGCCAGGAATTAGGCATGTCCCCAAGGAAAAAGCTGTGGAGGCAGGCATGTTGTGGTACTTTTGCGCTCTTCTTGGCTAGTCCTTCGCAGCTGCTGTGTTCTTGGAACTCAGGGCTTTCTGGTTAATAGAGCCCTTACCCTAGGCGTAACTCAAACCTTAACCCTAGGAAGGAAAATCAACCTATGGTTCGGGATGGTCTCATGGAAATATCAGTGGTGGCAGCCAAGTTGCGTCACTTTTGCGCTCCCCTTGGGATGCCTTTCGCAGCTGCAGTGTGCCTGGAGCCCAGGGCTTCCTGGTTTTAAAAGTCCTAGGCCTAAGCCTAACAGTAACCCTAGGAAGGTAAATCAGCCGGGTATTAGGGTTCTTCGTAAGGGAAAAGCCGTGAAAGCAGCCATGTTGTGGCACTTCTGCACTCCCTTTGGGATGCCTTTGGCAGATGAAGTAAGCCTGGAACTCAGGGCTTCCTGGTTAAAGAAATCCAAGCCCTAGGCTGAAGCCTAACCCTAACCCTAGGCAGATAAATCAGCCTAGGTATAGGGATGGTGCCAAGGAAAAAGCTGTGAAAGCTGCCATGTTGTTGCACTTTTGTACTCCCCTTGGGATGCCTTGAACAGCTGCAGTGTGCCTGAAGCCCAGGGCTTCCTAGTTTTAAAAATCCTAGCCCTAGGCCTAAGCCTAACAGTAACCCTGGGAAGGTAAATCAGCCTGGTGTTAGGCTTCTTGCCAAGGAAAAAGCCGTGAAAGCAGCCATGTTGTGGCACTTTTGCACTCCCTTTTGGATGCCTTTCACAGCTGCAGTGTGCCTGGAACTCAGGGCTTCCTGATTTTAAAAATCCTAGCCCTAGGCCGAACCCCAACCCTAAGACGAGAAAGGCAAATCAGCCAGGAATTAGGCATGTCCCCAAGGAAAAAGCTGTGGAGGCAGGCATGTTGTGGTACTTTTGCGCTCTTCTTGGCTAGTCCTTCGCAGCTGCTGTGTTCTTGGAACTCAGGGCTTTCTGGTTAATAGAGCCCTTACCCTAGGCGTAACTCAAACCTTAACCCTAGGAAGGAAAATCAGCCTATGGTTCGGGATGGTCTCATGGAAATATCAGTGGTGGCAGCCAAGTTGCGTCACTTTTGCGCTCCCCTTGGGATGCCTTTCGCAGCTGCAGTGTGCCTGGAGCCCAGGGCTTCCTGGTTTTAAAAGTCCTAGGCCTAAGCCTAACAGTAACCCTAGGAAGGTAAATCAGCCGGGTATTAGGGTTCTTCCTAAGGGAAAAGCCGTGAAAGCAGCCATGTTGTGGCACTTCTGCACTCCCTTTGGGATGCCTTTGGCAGATGAAGTAAGCCTGGAACTCAGGGCTTCCTGGTTAAAAAACTCCAAGCCCTAGGCTGAAGCCTAACCCTAACCCTAGGCAGATAAATCAGCCTAGGTATAGGGATGGTGCCAAGGAAAAAGCTGTGAAAGCTGCCATGTTGTAGCACTTTTGTACTCCCCTTGGGATGCCTTGAACAGCTGCAGTGTGTCTGGAGCCCAGGGCTTCCTAGTTTTAAAAATCCTAGCCCTAGGCCTAAGCCTAACAGTAACCCTGGGAAGGTAAATCAGCCTGGTGTTAGGCTTCTTGCCAAGGAAAAAGCCGTGAAAGCAGCCATGTTGTGGCACTTTTGCACTCCCTTTTGGATGCCTTTCACAGCTGCAGTGTGCCTGGAACTCAGGGCTTCCTGATTTTAAAAATCCTAGCCCTAGGCCGAACCCCAACCCTAAGACGAGAAAGGCAAATCAGCCAGGAATTAGGCATGTCCCCAAGGAAAAAGCTGTGGAGGCAGGCATGTTGTGGTACTTTTGCGCTCTTCTTGGCTAGTCCTTCGCAGCTGCTGTGTTCTTGGAACTCAGGGCTTTCTGGTTAATAGACCCTTACCCTAGGCGTAACTCAAACCTTAACCCTAGGAAGGAAAATCAGCCTATGGTTCGGGATGGTCTCATGGAAATATCAGTGGTGGCAGCCAAGTTGCGTCACTTTTGCGCTCCCCTTGGGATGCCTTTCGCAGCTGCAGTGTGCCTGGAGCCCAGGGCTTCCTGGTTTTAAAAGTCCTAGGCCTAAGCCTAACAGTAACCCTAGGAAGGTAAATCAGCCGGGTATTAGGGTTCTTCGTAAGGGAAAAGCCGTGAAAGCAGCCATGTTGTGGCACTTCTGCACTCCCTTTGGGATGCCTTTGGCAGATGAAGTAAGCCTGAGAACTCAGGGCTTCCTGGTTAAAGAAATCCAAGCCCTAGGCTGAAGCCTAACCCTAACCCTAGGCAGATAAATCAGCCTAGGTATAGGGATGGTGCCAAGGAAAAAGCTGTGAAAGCTGCCATGTTGTTGCACTTTTGTACTCCCCTTGGGATGCCTTGAACAGCTGCAGTGTGCCTGGAGCCCAGGGCTTCCTAGTTTTAAAAATCCTAGCCCTAGGCCTAAGCCTAACAGTAACCCTGGGAAGGTAAATCAGCCTGGTGTTAGGCTTCTTGCCAAGGAAAAAGCCGTGAAAGCAGCCATGTTGTGGCACTTTTGCACTCCCTTTTGGATGCCTTTCACAGCTCCACTGTGCCTGGAACTCAGGGCTTCCTGATTTTAAAAATCCTAGCCCTAGGCCGAACCCCAACCCTAAGACGAGAAAGGCAAATCAGCCAGGAATTAGGCATGTCCCCAAGGAAAAAGCTGTGGAGGCAGGCATGTTGTGGTACTTTTGCGCTCTTCTTGGCTAGTCCTTCGCAGCTGCTGTGTTCTTGGAACTCAGGGCTTTCTGGTTAATAGAGCCCTTACCCTAGGCGTAACTCAAACCTTAACCCTAGGAAGGAAAATCAGCCTATGGTTCGGGATGGTCTCATGGAAATATCAGTGGTGGCAGCCAAGTTGCGTCACTTTTGCGCTCCCCTTGGGATGCCTTTCGCAGCTGCAGTGTGCCTGGAGCCCAGGGCTTCCTGGTTTTAAAAGTCCTAGGCCTAAGCCTAACAGTAACCCTAGGAAGGTAAATCAGCCGGGTATTAGGGTTCTTCGTTAGGGAAAAGCCGTGAAAGCAGCCATGTTGTGGCACTTCTGCACTCCCTTTGGGATGCCTTTGGCAGATGAAGTAAGCCTGGAACTCAGGGCTTCCTGGTTAAAAAACTCCAAGCCCTAGGCTGAACCCTAACCCTAACCCTAGGCAGATAAATCAGCCTAGGTATAGGGATGGTGCCAAGGAAAAAGCTGTGAAAGCTGCCATGTTGTAGCACTTTTGTACTCCCCTTGGGATGCCTTGAACAGCTGCAGTGTGCCTGGAGCCCAGGGCTTCCTAGTTTTAAAAATCCTAGCCCTAGGCCTAAGCCTAACAGTAACCCTGGGAAGGTAAATCAGCCTGGTGTTAGGCTTCTTGCCAAGGAAAAAGCCGTGAAAGCAGCCATGTTGTGGCACTTTTGCACTCCCTTTTGGATGCCTTTCACAGCTCCACTGTGCCTGGAACTCAGGGCTTCCTGATTTTAAAAATCCTAGCCCTAGGCCGAACCCCAACCCTAAGACGAGAAAGGCAAATCAGCCAGGAATTAGGCATGTCCCCAAGGAAAAAGCTGTGGAGGCAGACATGTTGTGGTACTTTTGCGCTCTTCTTGGCTAGTCCTTCGCAGCTGCTGTGTTCTTGGAACTCAGGGCTTTCTGGTTAATAGAGCCCTTACCCTAGGCGTAACTCAAACCTTAACCCTAGGAAGGAAAATCAACCTATGGTTCGGGATGGTCTCATGGAAATATCAGTGGTGGCAGCCAAGTTGCGTCACTTTTGCGCTCCCCTTGGGATGCCTTTCGCAGCTGCAGTGTGCCTGGAGCCCAGGGCTTCCTGGTTTTAAAAGTCCTAGGCCTAAGCCTAACAGTAACCCTAGGAAGGTAAATCAGCCGGGTATTAGGGTTCTTCGTAAGGGAAAAGCCGTGAAAGCAGCCATGTTGTGGCACTTCTGCACTCCCTTTGGGATGCCTTTGGCAGATGAAGTAAGCCTGGAACTCAGGGCTTCCTGGTTAAAGAAATCCAAGCCCTAGGCTGAACCCTAACCCTAACCCTAGGCAGATAAATCAGCCTAGGTATAGGGATGGTGCCAAGGAAAAAGCTGTGAAAGCTGCCATGTTGTTGCACTTTTGTACTCCCCTTGGGATGCCTTGAACAGCTGCAGTGTGCCTGAAGCCCAGGGCTTCCTAGTTTTAAAAATCCTAGCCCTAGGCCTAAGCCTAACAGTAACCCTGGGAAGGTAAATCAGCCTGGTGTTAGGCTTCTTGCCAAGGAAAAAGCCGTGAAAGCAGCCATGTTGTGGCACTTTTGCACTCCCTTTTGGATGCCTTTCACAGCTGCAGTGTGCCTGGAACTCAGGGCTTCCTGATTTTAAAAATCCTAGTCCTAGGCCGAACCCCAACCCTAAGACGAGAAAGGCAAATCAGCCAGGAATTAGGCATGTCCCCAAGGAAAAAGCTGTGGAGGCAGGCATGTTGTGGTACTTTTGCGCTCTTCTTGGCTAGTCCTTCGCAGCTGCTGTGTTCTTGGAACTCAGGGCTTTCTGGTTAATAGAGCCCTTACCCTAGGCGTAACTCAAACCTTAACCCTAGGAAGGAAAATCAGCCTATGGTTCGGGATGGTCTCATGGAAATATCAGTGGTGGCAGCCAAGTTGCGTCACTTTTGCGCTCCCCTTGGGATGCCTTTCGCAGCTGCAGTGTGCCTGGAGCCCAGGGCTTCCTGGTTTTAAAAGTCCTAGGCCTAAGCCTAACAGTAACCCTAGGAAGGTAAATCAGCCGGGTATTAGGGTTCTTCCTAAGGGAAAAGCCGTGAAAGCAGCCATGTTGTGGCACTTCTGCACTCCCTTTGGGATGCCTTTGGCAGATGAAGTAAGCCTGGAACTCAGGGCTTCCTGGTTAAAGAAATCCAAGCCCTAGGCTGAACCCTAACCCTAACCCTAGGCAGATAAATCAGCCTAGGTATAGGGATGGTGCCAAGGAAAAAGCTGTGAAAGCTGCCATGTTGTTGCACTTTTGTACTCCCCTTGGGATGCCTTGAACAGCTGCAGTGTGCCTGGAGCCCAGGGCTTCCTAGTTTTAAAAATCCTAGCCCTAGGCCTAAGCCTAACAGTAACCCTGGGAAGGTAAATCAGCCTGGTGTTAGGCTTCTTGCCAAGGAAAAAGCCGTGAAAGCAGCCATGTTGTGGCACTTTTGCACTCCCTTTTGGATGCCTTTCACAGCTCCACTGTGCCTGGAACTCAGGGCTTCCTGATTTTAAAAATCCTAGCCCTAGGCCGAACCCCAACCCTAAGACGAGAAAGGCAAATCAGCCAGGAATTAGGCATGTCCCCAAGGAAAAAGCTGTGGAGGCAGGCATGTTGTGGTACTTTTGCGCTCTTCTTGGCTAGTCCTTCGCAGCTGCTGTGTTCTTGGAACTCAGGGCTTTCTGGTTAATAGAGCCCTTACCCTAGGCGTAACTCAAACCTTAACCCTAGGAAGGAAAATCAGCCTATGGTTCGGGATGGTCTCATGGAAATATCAGTGGTGGCAGCCAAGTTGCGTCACTTTTGCGCTCCCCTTGGGATGCCTTTCGCAGCTGCAGTGTGCCTGGAGCCCAGGGCTTCCTGGTTTTAAAAGTCCTAGGCCTAAGCCTAACAGTAACCCTAGGAAGGTAAATCAGCCGGGTATTAGGGTTCTTCCTAAGGGAAAAGCCGTGAAAGCAGCCATGTTGTGGCACTTCTGCACTCCCTTTGGGATGCCTTTGGCAGATGAAGTAAGCCTGGAACTCAGGGCTTCCTGGTTAAAAAACTCCAAGCCCTAGCCTGAACCCTAACCCTAACCCTAACCCTAGGCAGATAAATCAGCCTAGGTATAGGGATGGTGCCAAGGAAAAAGCTGTGAAAGCTGCCATGTTGTTGCACTTTTGTACTCCCCTTGGGATGCCTTGAACAGCTGCAGTGTGCCTGGAGCCCAGGGCTTCCTAGTTTTAAAAATCCTAGCCCTAGGCCTAAGCCTAACAGTAACCCTGGGAAGGTAAATCAGCCTGGTGTTAGGCTTCTTGCCAAGGAAAAAGCCGTGAAAGCAGCCATGTTGTGGCACTTTTGCACTCCCTTTTGGATGCCTTTCACAGCTGCAGTGTGCCTGGAACTCAGGGCTTCCTGATTTTAAAAATCCTAGCCCTAGGCCGAACCCCAACCCTAAGACGAGAAAGGCAAATCAGCCAGGAATTAGGCATGTCCCCAAGGAAAAAGCTGTGGAGGCAGACATGTTGTGGTACTTTTGCGCTCTTCTTGGCTAGTCCTTCGCAGCTGCTGTGTTCTTGGAACTCAGGGCTTTCTGGTTAATAGAGCCCTTACCCTAGGCGTAACTCAAACCTTAACCCTAGGAAGGAAAATCAGCCTATGGTTCGGGATGGTCTCATGGAAATATCAGTGGTGGCAGCCAAGTTGCGTCACTTTTGCGCTCCCCTTGGGATGCCTTTCGCAGCTGCAGTGTGCCTGGAGCCCAGGGCTTCCTGGTTTTAAAAGTCCTAGGCCTAAGCCTAACAGTAACCCTAGGAAAGTAAATCAGCCGGGTATTAGGGTTCTTCCTAAGGGAAAAGCCGTGAAAGCAGCCATGTTGTGGCACTTCTGCACTCCCTTTGGGATGCCTTTGGCAGATGAAGTAAGCCTGGAACTCAGGGCTTCCTGGTTAAAGAAATCCAAGCCCTAGGCTGAAGCCTAACCCTAACCCTAGGCAGATAAATCAGCCTAGGTATAGGGATGGTGCCAAGGAAAAAGCTGTGAAAGCTGCCATGTTGTTGCACTTTTGTACTCCCCTTGGGATGCCTTGAACAGCTGCAGTGTGCCTGGAGCCCAGGGCTTCCTAGTTTTAAAAATCCTAGCCCTAGGCCTAAGCCTAACAGTAACCCTGGGAAGGTAAATCAGCCTGGTGTTAGGCTTCTTGCCAAGGAAAAAGCCGTGAAAGCAGCCATGTTGTGGCACTTTTGCACTCCCTTTTGGATGCCTTTCACAGCTGCAGTGTGCCTGGAACTCAGGGCTTCCTGATTTTAAAAATCCTAGCCCTAGGCCGAACCCCAACCCTAAGACGAGAAAGGCAAATCAGCCAGGAATTAGGCATGTCCCCAAGGAAAAAGCTGTGGAGGCAGGCATGTTGTGGTACTTTTGCGCTCTTCTTGGCTAGTCCTTCGCAGCTGCTGTGTTCTTGGAACTCAGGGCTTTCTGGTTAATAGGCCCTTACCCTAGGCGTAACTCAAACCTTAACCCTAGGAAGGAAAATCAGCCTATGGTTCGGGATGGTCTCATGGAAATATCAATGGTGGCAGCCAAGTTGCGTCACTTTTGCGCTCCCCTTGGGATGCCTTTCGCAGCTGCAGTGTGCCTGGAGCCCAGGGCTTCCTGGTTTTAAAAGTCCTAGGCCTAAGCCTAACAGTAACCCTAGGAAGGTAAATCAGCCGGGTATTAGGGTTCTTCGTAAGGGAAAAGCCGTGAAAGCAGCCATGTTGTGGCACTTCTGCACTCCCTTTGGGATGCCTTTGGCAGATGAAGTAAGCCTGGAACTCAGGGCTTCCTGGTTAAAGAAATCCAAGCCCTAGGCTGAAGCCTAACCCTAACCCTAGGCAGATAAATCAGCCTAGGTATAGGGATGGTGCCAAGGAAAAAGCTGTGAAAGCTGCCATGTTGTAGCACTTTTGTACTCCCCTTGGGATGCCTTGAACAGCTGCAGTGTGCCTGGAGCCCAGGGCTTCCTAGTTTTAAAAATCCTAGCCCTAGGCCTAAGCCTAACAGTAACCCTGGGAAGGTAAATCAGCCTGGTGTTAGGCTTCTTGCCAAGGAAAAAGCCGTGAAAGCAGCCATGTTGTGGCACTTTTGCACTCCCTTTTGGATGCCTTTCACAGCTCCACTGTGCCTGGAACTCAGGGCTTCCTGATTTTAAAAATCCTAGCCCTAGGCCGAACCCCAACCCTAAGACGAGAAAGGCAAATCAGCCAGGAATTAGGCATGTCCCCAAGGAAAAAGCTGTGGAGGCAGACATGTTGTGGTACTTTTGCGCTCTTCTTGGCTAGTCCTTCGCAGCTGCTGTGTTCTTGGAACTCAGGGCTTTCTGGTTAATAGAGCCCTTACCCTAGGCGTAACTCAAACCTTAACCCTAGGAAGGAAAATCAGCCTATGGTTCCGGATGGTCTCATGGAAATATCAGTGGTGGCAGCCAAGTTGCGTCACTTTTGCGCTCCCCTTGGGATGCCTTTCGCAGCTGCAGTGTGCCTGGAGCCCAGGGCTTCCTGGTTTTAAAAGTCCTAGGCCTAAGCCTAACAGTAACCCTGGGAAGGTAAATCAGCCGGGTATTAGGGTTCTTCCTAAGGGAAAAGCCGTGAAAGCAGCCATGTTGTGGCACTTCTGCACTCCCTTTGGGATGCCTTTGGCAGATGAAGTAAGCCTGGAACTCAGGGCTTCCTGGTTAAAGAAATCCAAGCCCTAGGCTGAACCCTAACCCTAACCCTAGGCAGATAAATCAGCCTAGGTATAGGGATGGTCCCAAGGAAAAAGCTGTGAAAGCTGCCATGTTGTTGCACTTTTGTACTCCCCTTGGGATGCCTTGAACAGCTGCAGTGTGCCTGGAGCCCAGGGCTTCCTAGTTTTAAAAATCCTAGCCCTAGGCCTAAGCCTAACAGTAACCCTGGGAAGGTAAATCAGCCTGGTGTTAGGCTTCTTGCCAAGGAAAAAGCCGTGAAAGCAGCCATGTTGTGGCACTTTTGCACTCCCTTTTGGATGCCTTTCACAGCTGCAGTGTGCCTGGAACTCAGGGCTTCCTGATTTTAAAAATCCTAGCCCTAGGCCGAACCCCAACCCTAAGACGAGAAAGGCAAATCAGCCAGGAATTAGGCATGTCCCCAAGGAAAAAGCTGTGGAGGCAGGCATGTTGTGGTACTTTTGCGCTCTTCTTGGCTAGTCCTTCGCAGCTGCTGTGTTCTTGGAACTCAGGGCTTTCTGGTTAATAGAGCCCTTACCCTAGGCGTAACTCAAACCTTAACCCTAGGAAGGAAAATCAGCCTATGGTTCGGGATGGTCTCATGGAAATATCAGTGGTGGCAGCCAAGTTGCGTCACTTTTGCGCTCCCCTTGGGATGCCTTTCGCAGCTGCAGTGTGCCTGGAGCCCAGGGCTTCCTGGTTTTAAAAGTCCTAGGCCTAAGCCTAACAGTAACCCTAGGAAGGTAAATCAGCCGGGTATTAGGGTTCTTCCTAAGGGAAAAGCCGTGAAAGCAGCCATGTTGTGGCACTTCTGCACTCCCTTTGGGATGCCTTTGGCAGATGAAGTAAGCCTGGAACTCAGGGCTTCCTGGTTAAAAAACTCCAAGCCCTAGGCTGAACCCTAACCCTAACCCTAGGCAGATAAATCAGCCTAGGTATAGGGATGGTGCCAAGGAAAAAGCTGTGAAAGCTGCCATGTTGTAGCACTTTTGTACTCCCCTTGGGATGCCTTGAACAGCTGCAGTGTGCCTGGAGCCCAGGGCTTCCTAGTTTTAAAAATCCTAGCCCTAGGCCTAAGCCTAACAGTAACCCTGGGAAGGTAAATCAGCCTGGTGTTAGGCTTCTTGCCAAGGAAAAAGCCGTGAAAGCAGCCATGTTGTGGCACTTTTGCACTCCCTTTTGGATGCCTTTCACAGCTGCAGTGTGCCTGGAACTCAGGGCTTCCTGATTTTAAAAATCCTAGCCCTAGGCCGAACCCCAACCCTAAGACGAGAAAGGCAAATCAGCCAGGAATTAGGCATGTCCCCAAGGAAAAAGCTGTGGAGGCAGACATGTTGTGGTACTTTTGCGCTCTTCTTGGCTAGTCCTTCGCAGCTGCTGTGTTCTTGGAACTCAGGGCTTTCTGGTTAATAGAGCCCTTACCCTAGGCGTAACTCAAACCTTAACCCTAGGAAGGAAAATCAGCCTATGGTTCGGGATGGTCTCATGGAAATATCAGTGGTGGCAGCCAAGTTGCGTCACTTTTGCGCTCCCCTTGGGATGCCTTTCGCAGCTGCAGTGTGCCTGGAGCCCAGGGCTTCCTGGTTTTAAAAGTCCTAGGCCTAAGCCTAACAGTAACCCTAGGAAAGTAAATCAGCCGGGTATTAGGGTTCTTCCTAAGGGAAAAGCTGTGAAAGCAGCCATGTTGTGGCACTTCTGCACTCCCTTTGGGATGCCTTTGGCAGATGAAGTAAGCCTGGAACTCAGGGCTTCCTGGTTAAAAAACTCCAAGCCCTAGGCTGAACCCTAACCCTAACCCTAGACAGATAAATCAGCCTAGGTATAGGGAAGGTGCCAAGGAAAAAGCTGTGAAAGCTGCCATGTTGTTGCACTTTTGTACTCCCCTTGGGATGCCTTGAACAGCTGCAGTGTGCCTGGAGCCCAGGGCTTCCTAGTTTTAAAAATCCTAGCCCTAGGCCTAAGCCTAACAGTAACCCTGGGAAGGTAAATCAGCCTGGTGTTAGGCTTCTTGCCAAGGAAAAAGCCGTGAAAGCAGCCATGTTGTGGCACTTTTGCACTCCCTTTTGGATGCCTTTCACAGCTGCAGTGTGCCTGGAACTCAGGGCTTCCTGATTTTAAAAATCCTAGCCCTAGGCCGAACCCCAACCCTAAGACGAGAAAGGCAAATCAGCCAGGAATTAGGCATGTCCCCAAGGAAAAAGCTGTGGAGGCAGGCATGTTGTGGTACTTTTGCGCTCTTCTTGGCTAGTCCTTCGCAGCTGCTGTGTTCTTGGAACTCAGGGCTTTCTGGTTAATAGACCCTTACCCTAGGCGTAACTCAAACCTTAACCCTAGGAAGGAAAATCAGCCTATGGTTCGGGATGGTCTCATGGAAATATCAATGGTGGCAGCCAAGTTGCGTCACTTTTGCGCTCCCCTTGGGATGCCTTTCGCAGCTGCAGTGTGCCTGGAGCCCAGGGCTTCCTGGTTTTAAAAGTCCTAGGCCTAAGCCTAACAGTAACCCTAGGAAGGTAAATCAGCCGGGTATTAGGGTTCTTCCTAAGGGAAAAGCCGTGAAAGCAGCCATGTTGTGGCACTTCTGCACTCCCTTTGGGATGCCTTTGGCAGATGAAGTAAGCCTGGAACTCAGGGCTTCCTGGTTAAAGAAATCCAAGCCCTAGGCTGAAGCCTAACCCTAACCCTAGGCAGATAAATCAGCCTAGGTATAGGGATGGTGCCAAGGAAAAAGCTGTGAAAGCTGCCATGTTGTAGCACTTTTGTACTCCCCTTGGGATGCCTTGAACAGCTGCAGTGTGCCTGGAGCCCAGGGCTTCCTAGTTTTAAAAATCCTAGCCCTAGGCCTAAGCCTAACAGTAACCCTGGGAAGGTAAATCAGCCTGGTGTTAGGCTTCTTGCCAAGGAAAAAGCCGTGAAAGCAGCCATGTTGTGGCACTTTTGCACTCCCTTTTGGATGCCTTTCACAGCTCCAGTGTGCCTGGAACTCAGGGCTTCCTGATTTTAAAAATCCTAGCCCTAGGCCGAACCCCAACCCTAAGACGAGAAAGGCAAATCAGCCAGGAATTAGGCATGTCCCCAAGGAAAAAGCTGTGGAGGCAGACATGTTGTGGTACTTTTGCGCTCTTCTTGGCTAGTCCTTCGCAGCTGCTGTGTTCTTGGAACTCAGGGCTTTCTGGTTAATAGAGCCCTTACCCTAGGCGTAACTCAAACCTTAACCCTAGGAAGGAAAATCAGCCTATGGTTCGGGATGGTCTCATGGAAATATCAGTGGTGGCAGCCAAGTTGCGTCACTTTTGCGCTCCCCTTGGGATGCCTTTCGCAGCTGCAGTGTGCCTGGAGCCCAGGGCTTCCTGGTTTTAAAAGTCCTAGACCTAAGCCTAACAGTAACCCTAGGAAGGTAAATCAGCCGGGTATTAGGGTTCTTCCTAAGGGAAAAGCCGTGAAAGCAGCCATGTTGTGGCACTTCTGCACTCCCTTTGGGATGCCTTTGGCAGATGAAGTAAGCCTGGAACTCAGGGCTTCCTGGTTAAAGAAATCCAAGCCCTAGGCTGAAGCCTAACCCTAACCCTAGGCAGATAAATCAGCCTAGGTATAGGGATGGTGCCAAGGAAAAAGCTGTGAAAGCTGCCATGTTGTAGCACTTTTGTACTCCCCTTGGGATGCCTTGAACAGCTGCAGTGTGTCTGGAGCCCAGGGCTTCCTAGTTTTAAAAATCCTAGCCCTAGGCCTAAGCCTAACAGTAACCCTGGGAAGGTAAATCAGCCTGGTGTTAGGCTTCTTGCCAAGGAAAAAGCCGTGAAAGCAGCCATGTTGTGGCACTTTTGCACTCCCTTTTGGATGCCTTTCACAGCTGCAGTGTGCCTGGAACTCAGGGCTTCCTGATTTTAAAAATCCTAGCCCTAGGCCGAACCCCAACCCTAAGACGAGAAAGGCAAATCAGCCAGGAATTAGGCATGTCCCCAAGGAAAAAGCTGTGGAGGCAGGCATGTTGTGGTACTTTTGCGCTCTTCTTGGCTAGTCCTTCGCAGCTGCTGTGTTCTTGGAACTCAGGGCTTTCTGGTTAATAGAGCCCTTACCCTAGGCGTAACTCAAACCTTAACCCTAGGAAGGAAAATCAGCCTATGGTTCGGGATGGTCTCATGGAAATATCAGTGGTGGCAGCCAAGTTGCGTCACTTTTGCGCTCCCCTTGGGATGCCTTTCGCAGCTGCAGTGTGCCTGGAGCCCAGGGCTTCCTGGTTTTAAAAGTCCTAGGCCTAAGCCTAACAGTAACCCTAGGAAGGTAAATCAGCCGGGTATTAGGGTTCTTCCTAAGGGAAAAGCCGTGAAAGCAGCCATGTTGTGGCACTTCTGCACTCCCTTTGGGATGCCTTTGGCAGATGAAGTAAGCCTGGAACTCAGGGCTTCCTGGTTAAAGAAATCCAAGCCCTAGGCTGAAGCCTAACCCTAACCCTAGGCAGATAAATCAGCCTAGGTATAGGGATGGTGCCAAGGAAAAAGCTGTGAAAGCTGCCATGTTGTTGCACTTTTGTACTCCCCTTGGGATGCCTTGAACAGCTGCAGTGTGCCTGGAGCCCAGGGCTTCCTAGTTTTAAAAATCCTAGCCCTAGGCCTAAGCCTAACAGTAACCCTGGGAAGGTAAATCAGCCTGGTGTTAGGCTTCTTGCCAAGGAAAAAGCCGTGAAAGCAGCCATGTTGTGGCACTTTTGCACTCCCTTTTGGATGCCTTTCACAGCTGCAGTGTGCCTGGAACTCAGGGCTTCCTGATTTTAAAAATCCTAGCCCTAGGCCGAACCCCAACCCTAAGACGAGAAAGGCAAATCAGCCAGGAATTAGGCATGTCCCCAAGGAAAAAGCTGTGGAGGCAGGCATGTTGTGGTACTTTTGCGCTCTTCTTGGCTAGTCCTTCGCAGCTGCTGTGTTCTTGGAACTCAGGGCTTTCTGGTTAATAGAGCCCTTACCCTAGGCGTAACTCAAACCTTAACCCTAGGAAGGAAAATCAGCCTATGGTTCGGGATGGTCTCATGGAAATATCAGTGGTGGCAGCCAAGTTGCGTCACTTTTGCGCTCCCCTTGGGATGCCTTTCGCAGCTGCAGTGTGCCTGGAGCCCAGGGCTTCCTGGTTTTAAAAGTCCTAGGCCTAAGCCTAACAGTAACCCTAGGAAGGTAAATCAGCCGGGTATTAGGGTTCTTCCTAAGGGAAAAGCCGTGAAAGCAGCCATGTTGTGGCACTTCTGCACTCCCTTTGGGATGCCTTTGGCAGATGAAGTAAGCCTGGAACTCAGGGCTTCCTGGTTAAAGAAATCCAAGCCCTAGGCTGAAGCCTAACCCTAACCCTAGGCAGATAAATCAGCCTAGGTATAGGGATGGTGCCAAGGAAAAAGCTGTGAAAGCTGCCATGTTGTAGCACTTTTGTACTCCCCTTGGGATGCCTTGAACAGCTGCAGTGTGCCTGGAGCCCAGGGCTTCCTAGTATTAAAAATCCTAGCCCTAGGCCTAAGCCTAACAGTAACCCTGGGAAGGTAAATCAGCCTGGTGTTAGGCTTCTTGCCAAGGAAAAAGCCGTGAAAGCAGCCATGTTGTGGCACTTTTGCACTCCCTTTTGGATGCCTTTCACAGCTGCAGTGTGCCTGGAACTCAGGGCTTCCTGATTTTAAAAATCCTAGCCCTAGGCCGAACCCCAACCCTAAGACGAGAAAGGCAAATCAGCCAGGAATTAGGCATGTCCCCAAGGAAAAAGCTGTGGAGGCAGGCATGTTGTGGTACTTTTGCGCTCTTCTTGGCTAGTCCTTCGCAGCTGCTGTGTTCTTGGAACTCAGGGCTTTCTGGTTAATAGAGCCCTTACCCTAGGCGTAACTCAAACCTTAAGCCTAGGAAGGAAAATCAGCCTATGGTTCGGGATGGTCTCATGGAAATATCAGTGGTGGCAGCCAAGTTGCGTCACTTTTGCGCTCCCCTTGGGAGGCCTTTCGCAGCTGCAGTGTGCCTGGAGCCCAGGGCTTCCTGGTTTTAAAAGTCCTAGGCCTAAGCCTAACAGTAACCCTAGGAAGGTAAATCAGCCGGGTATTAGGGTTCTTCCTAAGGGAAAAGCCGTGAAAGCAGCCATGTTGTGGCACTTCTGCACTCCCTTTGGGATGCCTTTGGCAGATGAAGTAAGCCTGGAACTCAGGGCTTCCTGGTTAAAGAAATCCAAGCCCTAGGCTGAAGCCTAACCCTAACCCTAGGCAGATAAATCAGCCTAAGTATAGGGATGGTGCCAAGGAAAAAGCTGTGAAAGCTGCCATGTTGTAGCACTTTTGTACTCCCCTTGGGATGCCTTGAACAGCTGCAGTGTGTCTGGAGCCAAGGGCTTCCTAGTTTTAAAAATCCTAGCCCTAGGCCTAAGCCTAACAGTAACCCTGGGAAGGTAAATCAGCCTGGTGTTAGGCTTCTTGCCAAGGAAAAAGCCGTGAAAGCAGCCATGTTGTGGCACTTTTGCACTCCCTTTTGGATGCCTTTCACAGCTCCAGTGTGCCTGGAACTCAGGGCTTCCTGATTTTAAAAATCCTAGCCCTAGGCCGAACCCCAACCCTAAGACGAGAAAGGCAAATCAGCCAGGAATTAGGCATATCCCCAAGGAAAAAGCTGTGGAGGCAGACATGTTGTGGTACTTTTGCGCTCTTCTTGGCTAGTCCTTCGCAGCTGCTGTGTTCTTGGAACTCAGGGCTTTCTGGTTAATAGAGCCCTTACCCTAGGCGTAACTCAAACCTTAACCCTAGGAAGGAAAATCAACCTATGGTTCGGGATGGTCTCATGGAAATATCAGTGGTGGCAGCCAAGTTGCGTCACTTTTGCGCTCCCCTTGGGATGCCTTTCGCAGCTGCAGTGTGCCTGGAGCCCAGGGCTTCCTGGTTTTAAAAGTCCTAGACCTAAGCCTAACAGTAACCCTAGGAAGGTAAATCAGCCGGGTATTAGGGTTCTTCCTAAGGGAAAAGCCGTGAAAGCAGCCATGTTGTGGCACTTCTGCACTCCCTTTGGGATGCCTTTGGCAGATGAAGTAAGCCTGGAACTCAGGGCTTCCTGGTTAAAGAAATCCAAGCCCTAGGCTGAAGCCTAACCCTAACCCTAGGCAGATAAATCAGCCTAGGTATAGGGATGGTGCCAAGGAAAAAGCTGTGAAAGCTGCCATGTTGTTGCACTTTTGTACTCCCCTTGGGATGCCTTGAACAGCTGCAGTGTGCCTGGAGCCCAGGGCTTCCTAGTTTCAAAAATCCTAGCCCTAGGCCTAAGCCTAACAGTAACCCTGGGAAGGTAAATCAGCCTGGTGTTAGGCTTCTTGCCAAGGAAAAAGCCGTGAAAGCAGCCATGTTGTGGCACTTTTGCACTCCCTTTTGGATGCCTTTCACAGCTGCAGTGTGCCTGGAACTCAGGGCTTCCTGATTTTAAAAATCCTAGCCCTAGGCCGAACCCCAACCCTAAGACGAGAAAGGCAAATCAGCCAGGAATTAGGCATGTCCCCAAGGAAAAAGCTGTGGAGGCAGGCATGTTGTGGTACTTTTGCGCTCTTCTTGGCTAGTCCTTCGCAGCTGCTGTGTTCTTGGAACTCAGGGCTTTCTGGTTAATAGACCCTTACCCTAGGCGTAACTCAAACCTTAAGCCTAGGAAGGAAAATCAGCCTATGGTTCGGGATGGTCTCATGGAAATATCAGTGGTGGCAGCCAAGTTGCGTCACTTTTGCGCTCCCCTTGGGAGGCCTTTCGCAGCTGCAGTGTGCCTGGAGCCCAGGGCTTCCTGGTTTTAAAAGTCCTAGGCCTAAGCCTAACAGTAACCCTAGGAAGGTAAATCAGCCGGGTATTAGGGTTCTTCCTAAGGGAAAAGCCGTGAAAGCAGCCATGTTGTGGCACTTCTGCACTCCCTTTGGGATGCCTTTGGCAGATGAAGTAAGCCTGGAACTCAGGGCTTCCTGGTTAAAGAAATCCAAGCCCTAGGCTGAACCCTAACCCTAACCCTAGGCAGATAAATCAGCCTAGGTATAGGGATGGTGCCAAGGAAAAAGCTGTGAAAGCTGCCATGTTGTTGCACTTTTGTACTCCCCTTGGGATGCCTTGAACAGCTGCAGTGTGCCTGGAGCCCAGGGCTTCCTAGTTTTAAAAATCCTAGCCCTAGGCCTAAGCCTAACAGTAACCCTGGGAAGGTAAATCAGCCTGGTGTTAGGCTTCTTGCCAAGGAAAAAGCCGTGAAAGCAGCCATGTTGTGGCACTTTTGCACTCCCTTTTGGATGCCTTTCACAGCTGCAGTGTGCCTGGAACTCAGGGCTTCCTGATTTTAAAAATCCTAGCCCTAGGCCGAACCCCAACCCTAAGACGAGAAAGGCAAATCAGCCAGGAATTAGGCATGTCCCCAAGGAAAAAGCTGTGGAGGCAGGCATGTTGTGGTACTTTTGCGCTCTTCTTGGCTAGTCCTTCGCAGCTGCTGTGTTCTTGGAACTCAGGGCTTTCTGGTTAATAGAGCCCTTACCCTAGGCGTAACTCAAACCTTAACCCTAGGAAGGAAAATCAGCCTATGGTTCGGGATGGTCTCATGGAAATATCAGTGGTGGCAGCCAAGTTGCGTCACTTTTGCGCTCCCCTTGGGATGCCTTTCGCAGCTGCAGTGTGCCTGGAGCCCAGGGCTTCCTGGTTTTAAAAGTCCTAGGCCTAAGCCTAACAGTAACCCTAGGAAGGTAAATCAGCCGGGTATTAGGGTTCTTCCTAAGGGAAAAGCCGTGAAAGCAGCCATGTTGTGGCACTTCTGCACTCCCTTTGGGATGCCTTTGGCAGATGAAGTAAGCCTGGAACTCAGGGCTTCCTGGTTAAAAAACTCCAAGCCCTAGCCTGAACCCTAACCCTAACCCTAGGCAGATAAATCAGCCTAGGTATAGGGATGGTGCCAAGGAAAAAGCTGTGAAAGCTGCCATGTTGTTGCACTTTTGTACTCCCCTTGGGATGCCTTGAACAGCTGCAGTGTGCCTGGAGCTAAGGGTTTCCTAGTTTTAAAAATCCTAGCCCTAGGCCTAAGCCTAACAGTAACCCTGGGAAGGTAAATCAGCCTGGTGTTAGGCTTCTTGCCAAGGAAAAAGCCGTGAAAGCAGCCATGTTGTGGCACTTTTGCACTCCCTTTTGGATGCCTTTCACAGCTCCAGTGTGCCTGGAACTCAGGGCTTCCTGATTTTAAAAATCCTAGCCCTAGGCCGAACCCCAACCCTAAGACGAGAAAGGCAAATCAGCCAGGAATTAGGCATGTCCCCAAGGAAAAAGCTGTGGAGGCAGGCATGTTGTGGTACTTTTGCGCTCTTCTTGGCTAGTCCTTCGCAGCTGCTGTGTTCTTGGAACTCAGGGCTTTCTGGTTAATAGAGCCCTTACCCTAGGCGTAACTCAAACCTTAACCCTAGGAAGGAAAATCAGCCTATGGTTCGGGATGGTCTCATGGAAATATCAGTGGTGGCAGCCAAGTTGCGTCACTTTTGCGCTCCCCTTGGGATGCCTTTCGCAGCTGCAGTGTGCCTGGAGCCCAGGGCTTCCTGGTTTTAAAAGTCCTAGACCTAAGCCTAACAGTAACCCTAGGAAGGTAAATCAGCCGGGTATTAGGGTTCTTCCTAAGGGAAAAGCCGTGAAAGCAGCCATGTTGTGGCACTTCTGCACTCCCTTTGGGATGCCTTTGGCAGATGAAGTAAGCCTGGAACTCAGGGCTTCCTGGTTAAAAAACTCCAAGCCCTAGGCTGAACCCTAACCCTAACCCCAAGCAGATAAATCAGCCTAGGTATAGGGATGGTGCCAAGGAAAAAGCTGTGAAAGCTGCCATGTTGTAGCACTTTTGTACTCCCCTTGGGATGCCTTGAACAGCTGCAGTGTGTCTGGAGCCCAGGGCTTCCTAGTTTTAAAAATCCTAGCCCTAGGCCTAAGCCTAACAGTAACCCTGGGAAGGTAAATCAGCCTGGTGTTAGGCTTCTTGCCAAGGAAAAAGCCGTGAAAGCAGCCATGTTGTGGCACTTTTGCACTCCCTTTTGGATGCCTTTCACAGCTGCAGTGTGCCTGGAACTCAGGGCTTCCTGATTTTAAAAATCCTAGCCCTAGGCCGAACCCCAACCCTAAGACGAGAAAGGCAAATCAGCCAGGAATTAGGCATGTCCCCAAGGAAAAAGCTGTGGAGGCAGGCATGTTGTGGTACTTTTGCGCTCTTCTTGGCTAGTCCTTCGCAGCTGCTGTGTTCTTGGAACTCAGGGCTTTCTGGTTAATAGACCCTTACCCTAGGCGTAACTCAAACCTTAACCCTAGGAAGGAAAATCAACCTATGGTTCGGGATGGTCTCATGGAAATATCAGTGGTGGCAGCCAAGTTGCGTCACTTTTGCGCTCCCCTTGGGATGCCTTTCGCAGCTGCAGTGTGCCTGGAGCCCAGGGCTTCCTGGTTTTAAAAGTCCTAGGCCTAAGCCTAACAGTAACCCTAGGAAGGTAAATCAGCCGGGTATTAGGGTTCTTCGTAAGGGAAAAGCCGTGAAAGCAGCCATGTTGTGGCACTTCTGCACTCCCTTTGGGATGCCTTTGGCAGATGAAGTAAGCCTGGAACTCAGGGCTTCCTGGTTAAAGAAATCCAAGCCCTAGGCTGAAGCCTAACCCTAACCCTAGGCAGATAAATCAGCCTAGGTATAGGGATGGTGCCAAGGAAAAAGCTGTGAAAGCTGCCATGTTGTTGCACTTTTGTACTCCCCTTGGGATGCCTTGAACAGCTGCGGTGTGCCTGAAGCCCAGGGCTTCCTAGTTTTAAAAATCCTAGCCCTAGGCCTAAGCCTAACAGTAACCCTGGGAAGGTAAATCAGCCTGGTGTTAGGCTTCTTGCCAAGGAAAAAGCCGTGAAAGCAGCCATGTTGTGGCACTTTTGCACTCCCTTTTGGATGCCTTTCACAGCTGCAGTGTGCCTGGAACTCAGGGCTTCCTGATTTTAAAAATCCTAGCCCTAGGCCGAACCCCAACCCTAAGACGAGAAAGGCAAATCAGCCAGGAATTAGGCATGTCCCCAAGGAAAAAGCTGTGGAGGCAGGCATGTTGTGGTACTTTTGCGCTCTTCTTGGCTAGTCCTTCGCAGCTGCTGTGTTCTTGGAACTCAGGGCTTTCTGGTTAATAGAGCCCTTACCCTAGGCGTAACTCAAACCTTAACCCTAGGAAGGAAAATCAGCCTATGGTTCGGGATGGTCTCATGGAAATATCAGTGGTGGCAGCCAAGTTGCGTCACTTTTGCGCTCCCCTTGGGATGCCTTTCGCAGCTGCAGTGTGCCTGGAGCCCAGGGCTTCCTGGTTTTAAAAGTCCTAGGCCTAAGCCTAACAGTAACCCTAGGAAGGTAAATCAGCCGGGTATTAGGGTTCTTCCTAAGGGAAAAGCCGTGAAAGCAGCCATGTTGTGGCACTTCTGCACTCCCTTTGGGATGCCTTTGGCAGATGAAGTAAGCCTGGAACTCAGGGCTTCCTGGTTAAAAAACTCCAAGCCCTAGCCTGAACCCTAACCCTAAACCTAGGCAGATAAATCAGCCTAGGTATAGGGATGGTGCCAAGGAAAAAGCTGTGAAAGCTGCCATGTTGTAGCACTTTTGTACTCCCCTTGGGATGCCTTGAACAGCTGCAGTGTGTCTGGAGCCAAGGGCTTCCTAGTTTTAAAAATCCTAGCCCTAGGCCTAAGCCTAACAGTAACCCTGGGAAGGTAAATCAGCCTGGTGTTAGGCTTCTTGCCAAGGAAAAAGCCGTGAAAGCAGCCATGTTGTGGCACTTTTGCACTCCCTTTTGGATGCCTTTCACAGCTGCAGTGTGCCTGGAACTCAGGGCTTCCTGATTTTAAAAATCCTAGCCCTAGGCCGAACCCCAACCCTAAGACGAGAAAGGCAAATCAGCCAGGAATTAGGCATGTCCCCAAGGAAAAAGCTGTGGAGGCAGGCATGTTGTGGTACTTTTGCGCTCTTCTTGGCTAGTCCTTCGCAGCTGCTGTGTTCTTGGAACTCAGGGCTTTCTGGTTAATAGAGCCCTTACCCTAGGCGTAACTCAAACCTTAACCCTAGGAAGGAAAATCAGCCTATGGTTCGGGATGGTCTCATGGAAATATCAGTGGTGGCAGCCAAGTTGCGTCACTTTTGCGCTCCCCTTGGGATGCCTTTCGCAGCTGCAGTGTGCCTGGAGCCCAGGGCTTCCTGGTTTTAAAAGTCCTAGGCCTAAGCCTAACAGTAACCCTAGGAAGGTAAATCAGCCGGGTATTAGGGTTCTTCCTAAGGGAAAAGCCGTGAAAGCAGCCATGTTGTGGCACTTCTGCACTCCCTTTGGGATGCCTTTGGCAGATGAAGTAAGCCTGGAACTCAGGGCTTCCTGGTTAAAGAAATCCAAGCCCTAGGCTGAACCCTAACCCTAACCCTAGGCAGATAAATCAGCCTAGGTATAGGGATGGTGCCAAGGAAAAAGCTGTGAAAGCTGCCATGTTGTTGCACTTTTGTACTCCCCTTGGGATGCCTTGAACAGCTGCAGTGTGCCTGGAGCCCAGGGCTTCCTAGTTTTAAAAATCCTAGCCCTAGGCCTAAGCCTAACAGTAACCCTGGGAAGGTAAATCAGCCTGGTGTTAGGCTTCTTGCCAAGGAAAAAGCCGTGAAAGCAGCCATGTTGTGGCACTTTTGCACTCCCTTTTGGATGCCTTTCACAGCTGCAGTGTGCCTGGAACTCAGGGCTTCCTGATTTTAAAAATCCTAGCCCTAGGCCGAACCCCAACCCTAAGACGAGAAAGGCAAATCAGCCAGGAATTAGGCATGTCCCCAAGGAAAAAGCTGTGGAGGCAGGCATGTTGTGGTACTTTTGCGCTCTTCTTGGCTAGTCCTTCGCAGCTGCTGTGTTCTTGGAACTCAGGGCTTTCTGGTTAATAGAGCCCTTACCCTAGGCGTAACTCAAACCTTAACCCTAGGAAGGAAAATCAGCCTATGGTTCGGGATGGTCTCATGGAAATATCAGTGGTGGCAGCCAAGTTGCGTCACTTTTGCGCTCCCCTTGGGATGCCTTTCGCAGCTGCAGTGTGCCTGGAGCCCAGGGCTTCCTGGTTTTAAAAGTCCTAGACCTAAGCCTAACAGTAACCCTAAGAAGGTAAATCAGCCGGGTATTAGGGTTCTTCCTAAGGGAAAAGCCGTGAAAGCAGCCATGTTGTGGCACTTCTGCACTCCCTTTGGGATGCCTTTGGCAGATGAAGTAAGCCTGGAACTCAGGGCTTCCTGGTTAAAAAACTCCAAGCCCTAGGCTGAAGCCTAACCCTAACCCTAGGCAGATAAATCAGCCTAGGTATAGGGATGGTGCCAAGGAAAAAGCTGTGAAAGCTGCCATGTTGTAGCACTTTTGTACTCCCCTTGGGATGCCTTGAACAGCTGCAGTGTGTCTGGAGCCCAGGGCTTCCTAGTTTTAAAAATCCTAGCCCTAGGCCTAAGCCTAACAGTAACCCTGGGAAGGTAAATCAGCCTGGTGTTAGGCTTCTTGCCAAGGAAAAAGCCGTGAAAGCAGCCATGTTGTGGCACTTTTGCACTCCCTTTTGGATGCCTTTCACAGCTGCAGTGTGCCTGGAACTCAGGGCTTCCTGATTTTAAAAATCCTAGCCCTAGGCCGAACCCCAACCCTAAGACGAGAAAGGCAAATCAGCCAGGAATTAGGCATGTCCCCAAGGAAAAAGCTGTGGAGGCAGGCATGTTGTGGTACTTTTGCGCTCTTCTTGGCTAGTCCTTCGCAGCTGCTGTGTTCTTGGAACTCAGGGCTTTCTGGTTAATAGACCCTTACCCTAGGCGTAACTCAAACCTTAACCCTAGGAAGGAAAATCAGCCTATGGTTCGGGATGGTCTCATGGAAATATCAGTGGTGGCAGCCAAGTTGCGTCACTTTTGCGCTCCCCTTGGGATGCCTTTCGCAGCTGCAGTGTGCCTGGAGCCCAGGGCTTCCTGGTTTTAAAAGTCCTAGGCCTAAGCCTAACAGTAACCCTAGGAAGGTAAATCAGCCGGGTATTAGGGTTCTTCCTAAGGGAAAAGCCGTGAAAGCAGCCATGTTGTGGCACTTCTGCACTCCCTTTGGGATGCCTTTGGCAGATGAAGTAAGCCTGGAACTCAGGGCTTCCTGGTTAAAGAAATCCAAGCCCTAGGCTGAAGCCTAACCCTAACCCTAGGCAGATAAATCAGCCTAGGTATAGGGATGGTGCCAAGGAAAAAGCTGTGAAAGCTGCCATGTTGTTGCACTTTTGTACTCCCCTTGGGATGCCTTGAACAGCTGCAGTGTGCCTGGAGCCCAGGGCTTCCTAGTTTTAAAAATCCTAGCCCTAGGCCTAAGCCTAACAGTAACCCTGGGAAGGTAAATCAGCCTGGTGTTAGGCTTCTTGCCAAGGAAAAAGCCGTGAAAGCAGCCATGTTGTGGCACTTTTGCACTCCCTTTTGGATGCCTTTCACAGCTGCAGTGTGCCTGGAACTCAGGGCTTCCTGATTTTAAAAATCCTAGCCCTAGGCCGAACCCCAACCCTAAGACGAGAAAGGCAAATCAGCCAGGAATTAGGCATGTCCCCAAGGAAAAAGCTGTGGAGGCAGGCATGTTGTGGTACTTTTGCGCTCTTCTTGGCTAGTCCTTCGCAGCTGCTGTGTTCTTGGAACTCAGGGCTTTCTGGTTAATAGAGCCCTTACCCTAGGCGTAACTCAAACCTTAACCCTAGGAAGGAAAATCAGCCTATGGTTCGGGATGGTCTCATGGAAATATCAGTGGTGGCAGCCAAGTTGCGTCACTTTTGCGCTCCCCTTGGGATGCCTTTCGCAGCTGCAGTGTGCCTGGAGCCCAGGGCTTCCTGGTTTTAAAAGTCCTAGGCCTAAGCCTAACAGTAACCCTAGGAAGGTAAATCAGCCGGGTATTAGGGTTCTTCCTAAGGGAAAAGCCGTGAAAGCAGCCATGTTGTGGCACTTCTGCACTCCCTTTGGGATGCCTTTGGCAGATGAAGTAAGCCTGGAACTCAGGGCTTCCTGGTTAAAAAACTCCAAGCCCTAGCCTGAACCCTAACCCTAACCCTAGGCAGATAAATCAGCCTAGGTATAGGGATGGTGCCAAGGAAAAAGCTGTGAAAGCTGCCATGTTGTTGCACTTTTGTACTCCCCTTGGGATGCCTTGAACAGCTGCAGTGTGCCTGGAGCTAAGGGTTTCCTAGTTTTAAAAATCCTAGCCCTAGGCCTAAGCCTAACAGTAACCCTGGGAAGGTAAATCAGCCTGGTGTTAGGCTTCTTGCCAAGGAAAAAGCCGTGAAAGCAGCCATGTTGTGGCACTTTTGCACTCCCTTTTGGATGCCTTTCACAGCTCCAGTGTGCCTGGAACTCAGTCCTTCCTGATTTTAAAAATCCTAGCCCTAGGCCGAACCCCAACCCTAAGACGAGAAAGGCAAATCAGCCAGGAATTAGGCATGTCCCCAAGGAAAAAGCTGTGGAGGCAGGCATGTTGTGGTACTTTTGCGCTCTTCTTGGCTAGTCCTTCGCAGCTGCTGTGTTCTTGGAACTCAGGGCTTTCTGGTTAATAGACCCTTACCCTAGGCGTAACTCAAACCTTAACCCTAGGAAGGAAAATCAGCCTATGGTTCGGGATGGTCTCATGGAAATATCAGTGGTGGCAGCCAAGTTGCGTCACTTTTGCGCTCCCCTTGGGATGCCTTTCGCAGCTGCAGTGTGCCTGGAGCCCAGGGCTTCCTGGTTTTAAAAGTCCTAGGCCTAAGCCTAACAGTAACCCTAGGAAGGTAAATCAGCCGGGTATTAGGGTTCTTCCTAAGGGAAAAGCCGTGAAAGCAGCCATGTTGTGGCACTTCTGCACTCCCTTTGGGATGCCTTTGGCAGATGAAGTAAGCCTGAGAACTCAGGGCTTCCTGGTTAAAGAAATCCAAGCCCTAGGCTGAACCCTAACCCTAACCCTAGGCAGATAAATCAGCCTAGGTATAGGGATGGTGCCAAGGAAAAAGCTGTGAAAGCTGCCATGTTGTTGCACTTTTGTACTCCCCTTGGGATGCCTTGAACAGCTGCAGTGTGCCTGGAGCCCAGGGCTTCCTAGTTTTAAAAATCCTAGCCCTAGGCCTAAGCCTAACAGTAACCCTGGGAAGGTAAATCAGCCTGGTGTTAGGCTTCTTGCCAAGGAAAAAGCCGTGAAAGCAGCCATGTTGTGGCACTTTTGCACTCCCTTTTGGATGCCTTTCACAGCTGCAGTGTGCCTGGAACTCAGGGCTTCCTGATTTTAAAAATCCTAGCCCTAGGCCGAACCCCAACCCTAAGACGAGAAAGGCAAATCAGCCAGGAATTAGGCATGTCCCCAAGGAAAAAGCTGTGGAGGCAGGCATGTTGTGGTACTTTTGCGCTCTTCTTGGCTAGTCCTTCGCAGCTGCTGTGTTCTTGGAACTCAGGGCTTTCTGGTTAATAGAGCCCTTACCCTAGGCGTAACTCAAACCTTAACCCTAGGAAGGAAAATCAGCCTATGGTTCGGGATGGTCTCATGGAAATATCAGTGGTGGCAGCCAAGTTGCGTCACTTTTGCGCTCCCCTTGGGATGCCTTTCGCAGCTGCAGTGTGCCTGGAGCCCAGGGCTTCCTGGTTTTAAAAGTCCTAGACCTAAGCCTAACAGTAACCCTAGGAAGGTAAATCAGCCGGGTATTAGGGTTCTTCCTAAGGGAAAAGCCGTGAAAGCAGCCATGTTGTGGCACTTCTGCACTCCCTTTGGGATGCCTTTGGCAGATGAAGTAAGCCTGGAACTCAGGGCTTCCTGGTTAAAAAACTCCAAGCCCTAGGCTGAACCCTAACCCTAACCCCAAGCAGATAAATCAGCCTAGGTATAGGGATGGTGCCAAGGAAAAAGCTGTGAAAGCTGCCATGTTGTAGCACTTTTGTACTCCCCTTGGGATGCCTTGAACAGCTGCAGTGTGTCTGGAGCCCAGGGCTTCCTAGTTTTAAAAATCCTAGCCCTAGGCCTAAGCCTAACAGTAACCCTGGGAAGGTAAATCAGCCTGGTGTTAGGCTTCTTGCCAAGGAAAAAGCCGTGAAAGCAGCCATGTTGTGGCACTTTTGCACTCCCTTTTGGATGCCTTTCACAGCTGCAGTGTGCCTGGAACTCAGGGCTTCCTGATTTTAAAAATCCTAGCCCTAGGCCGAACCCCAACCCTAAGACGAGAAAGGCAAATCAGCCAGGAATTAGGCATGTCCCCAAGGAAAAAGCTGTGGAGGCAGGCATGTTGTGGTACTTTTGCGCTCTTCTTGGCTAGTCCTTCGCAGCTGCTGTGTTCTTGGAACTCAGGGCTTTCTGGTTAATGGACCCTTACCCTAGGCGTAACTCAAACCTTAACCCTAGGAAGGAAAATCAACCTATGGTTCGGGATGGTCTCATGGAAATATCAGTGGTGGCAGCCAAGTTGCGTCACTTTTGCGCTCCCCTTGGGATGCCTTTCGCAGCTGCAGTGTGCCTGGAGCCCAGGGCTTCCTGGTTTTAAAAGTCCTAGGCCTAAGCCTAACAGTAACCCTAGGAAGGTAAATCAGCCGGGTATTAGGGTTCTTCCTAAGGGAAAAGCCGTGAAAGCAGCCATGTTGTGGCACTTCTGCACTCCCTTTGGGATGCCTTTGGCAGATGAAGTAAGCCTGGAACTCAGGGCTTCCTGGTTAAAGAAATCCAAGCCCTAGGCTGAAGCCTAACCCTAACCCTAGGCAGATAAATCAGCCTAGGTATAGGGATGGTGCCAAGGAAAAAGCTGTGAAAGCTGCCATGTTGTTGCACTTTTGTACTCCCCTTGGGATGCCTTGAACAGCTGCGGTGTGCCTGAAGCCCAGGGCTTCCTAGTTTTAAAAATCCTAGCCCTAGGCCTAAGCCTAACAGTAACCCTGGGAAGGTAAATCAGCCTGGTGTTAGGCTTCTTGCCAAGGAAAAAGCCGTGAAAGCAGCCATGTTGTGGCACTTTTGCACTCCCTTTTGGATGCCTTTCACAGCTGCAGTGTGCCTGGAACTCAGGGCTTCCTGATTTTAAAAATCCTAGCCCTAGGCCGAACCCCAACCCTAAGACGAGAAAGGCAAATCAGCCAGGAATTAGGCATGTCCCCAAGGAAAAAGCTGTGGAGGCAGGCATGTTGTGGTACTTTTGCGCTCTTCTTGGCTAGTCCTTCGCAGCTGCTGTGTTCTTGGAACTCAGGGCTTTCTGGTTAATAGAGCCCTTACCCTAGGCGTAACTCAAACCTTAACCCTAGGAAGGAAAATCAGCCTATGGTTCGGGATGGTCTCATGGAAATATCAGTGGTGGCAGCCAAGTTGCGTCACTTTTGCGCTCCCCTTGGGATGCCTTTCGCAGCTGCAGTGTGCCTGGAGCCCAGGGCTTCCTGGTTTTAAAAGTCCTAGGCCTAAGCCTAACAGTAACCCTAGGAAGGTAAATCAGCCGGGTATTAGGGTTCTTCCTAAGGGAAAAGCCGTGAAAGCAGCCATGTTGTGGCACTTCTGCACTCCCTTTGGGATGCCTTTGGCAGATGAAGTAAGCCTGGAACTCAGGGCTTCCTGGTTAAAAAACTCCAAGCCCTAGCCTGAACCCTAACCCTAAACCTAGGCAGATAAATCAGCCTAGGTATAGGGATGGTGCCAAGGAAAAAGCTGTGAAAGCTGCCATGTTGTAGCACTTTTGTACTCCCCTTGGGATGCCTTGAACAGCTGCAGTGTGTCTGGAGCCAAGGGCTTCCTAGTTTTAAAAATCCTAGCCCTAGGCCTAAGCCTAACAGTAACCCTGGGAAGGTAAATCAGCCTGGTGTTAGGCTTCTTGCCAAGGAAAAAGCCGTGAAAGCAGCCATGTTGTGGCACTTTTGCACTCCCTTTTGGATGCCTTTCACAGCTGCAGTGTGCCTGGAACTCAGGGCTTCCTGATTTTAAAAATCCTAGCCCTAGGCCGAACCCCAACCCTAAGACGAGAAAGGCAAATCAGCCAGGAATTAGGCATGTCCCCAAGGAAAAAGCTGTGGAGGCAGGCATGTTGTGGTACTTTTGCGCTCTTCTTGGCTAGTCCTTCGCAGCTGCTGTGTTCTTGGAACTCAGGGCTTTCTGGTTAATAGAGCCCTTACCCTAGGCGTAACTCAAACCTTAACCCTAGGAAGGAAAATCAGCCTATGGTTCGGGATGGTCTCATGGAAATATCAGTGGTGGCAGCCAAGTTGCGTCACTTTTGCGCTCCCCTTGGGATGCCTTTCGCAGCTGCAGTGTGCCTGGAGCCCAGGGCTTCCTGGTTTTAAAAGTCCTAGGCCTAAGCCTAACAGTAACCCTAGGAAGGTAAATCAGCCGGGTATTAGGGTTCTTCCTAAGGGAAAAGCCGTGAAAGCAGCCATGTTGTGGCACTTCTGCACTCCCTTTGGGATGCCTTTGGCAGATGAAGTAAGCCTGGAACTCAGGGCTTCCTGGTTAAAGAAATCCAAGCCCTAGGCTGAACCCTAACCCTAACCCTAGGCAGATAAATCAGCCTAGGTATAGGGATGGTGCCAAGGAAAAAGCTGTGAAAGCTGCCATGTTGTTGCACTTTTGTACTCCCCTTGGGATGCCTTGAACAGCTGCAGTGTGCCTGGAGCCCAGGGCTTCCTAGTTTTAAAAATCCTAGCCCTAGGCCTAAGCCTAACAGTAACCCTGGGAAGGTAAATCAGCCTGGTGTTAGGCTTCTTGCCAAGGAAAAAGCCGTGAAAGCAGCCATGTTGTGGCACTTTTGCACTCCCTTTTGGATGCCTTTCACAGCTGCAGTGTGCCTGGAACTCAGGGCTTCCTGATTTTAAAAATCCTAGCCCTAGGCCGAACCCCAACCCTAAGACGAGAAAGGCAAATCAGCCAGGAATTAGGCATGTCCCCAAGGAAAAAGCTGTGGAGGCAGGCATGTTGTGGTACTTTTGCGCTCTTCTTGGCTAGTCCTTCGCAGCTGCTGTGTTCTTGGAACTCAGGGCTTTCTGGTTAATAGAGCCCTTACCCTAGGCGTAACTCAAACCTTAACCCTAGGAAGGAAAATCAGCCTATGGTTCGGGATGGTCTCATGGAAATATCAGTGGTGGCAGCCAAGTTGCGTCACTTTTGCGCTCCCCTTGGGATGCCTTTCGCAGCTGCAGTGTGCCTGGAGCCCAGGGCTTCCTGGTTTTAAAAGTCCTAGACCTAAGCCTAACAGTAACCCTAAGAAGGTAAATCAGCCGGGTATTAGGGTTCTTCCTAAGGGAAAAGCCGTGAAAGCAGCCATGTTGTGGCACTTCTGCACTCCCTTTGGGATGCCTTTGGCAGATGAAGTAAGCCTGGAACTCAGGGCTTCCTGGTTAAAAAACTCCAAGCCCTAGGCTGAAGCCTAACCCTAACCCTAGGCAGATAAATCAGCCTAGGTATAGGGATGGTGCCAAGGAAAAAGCTGTGAAAGCTGCCATGTTGTAGCACTTTTGTACTCCCCTTGGGATGCCTTGAACAGCTGCAGTGTGTCTGGAGCCCAGGGCTTCCTAGTTTTAAAAATCCTAGCCCTAGGCCTAAGCCTAACAGTAACCCTGGGAAGGTAAATCAGCCTGGTGTTAGGCTTCTTGCCAAGGAAAAAGCCGTGAAAGCAGCCATGTTGTGGCACTTTTGCACTCCCTTTTGGATGCCTTTCACAGCTGCAGTGTGCCTGGAACTCAGGGCTTCCTGATTTTAAAAATCCTAGCCCTAGGCCGAACCCCAACCCTAAGACGAGAAAGGCAAATCAGCCAGGAATTAGGCATGTCCCCAAGGAAAAAGCTGTGGAGGCAGGCATGTTGTGGTACTTTTGCGCTCTTCTTGGCTAGTCCTTCGCAGCTGCTGTGTTCTTGGAACTCAGGGCTTTCTGGTTAATAGACCCTTACCCTAGGCGTAACTCAAACCTTAACCCTAGGAAGGAAAATCAGCCTATGGTTCGGGATGGTCTCATGGAAATATCAGTGGTGGCAGCCAAGTTGCGTCACTTTTGCGCTCCCCTTGGGATGCCTTTCGCAGCTGCAGTGTGCCTGGAGCCCAGGGCTTCCTGGTTTTAAAAGTCCTAGGCCTAAGCCTAACAGTAACCCTAGGAAGGTAAATCAGCCGGGTATTAGGGTTCTTCCTAAGGGAAAAGCCGTGAAAGCAGCCATGTTGTGGCACTTCTGCACTCCCTTTGGGATGCCTTTGGCAGATGAAGTAAGCCTGGAACTCAGGGCTTCCTGGTTAAAGAAATCCAAGCCCTAGGCTGAACCCTAACCCTAACCCTAGGCAGATAAATCAGCCTAGGTATAGGGATGGTGCCAAGGAAAAAGCTGTGAAAGCTGCCATGTTGTTGCACTTTTGTACTCCCCTTGGGATGCCTTGAACAGCTGCAGTGTGCCTGGAGCCCAGGGCTTCCTAGTTTTAAAAATCCTAGCCCTAGGCCTAAGCCTAACAGTAACCCTGGGAAGGTAAATCAGCCTGGTGTTAGGCTTCTTGCCAAGGAAAAAGCCGTGAAAGCAGCCATGTTGTGGCACTTTTGCACTCCCTTTTGGATGCCTTTCACAGCTGCAGTGTGCCTGGAACTCAGGGCTTCCTGATTTTAAAAATCCTAGCCCTAGGCCGAACCCCAACCCTAAGACGAGAAAGGCAAATCAGCCAGGAATTAGGCATGTCCCCAAGGAAAAAGCTGTGGAGGCAGGCATGTTGTGGTACTTTTGCGCTCTTCTTGGCTAGTCCTTCGCAGCTGCTGTGTTCTTGGAACTCAGGGCTTTCTGGTTAATAGAGCCCTTACCCTAGGCGTAACTCAAACCTTAACCCTAGGAAGGAAAATCAGCCTATGGTTCGGGATGGTCTCATGGAAATATCAGTGGTGGCAGCCAAGTTGCGTCACTTTTGCGCTCCCCTTGGGATGCCTTTCGCAGCTGCAGTGTGCCTGGAGCCCAGGGCTTCCTGGTTTTAAAAGTCCTAGGCCTAAGCCTAACAGTAACCCTAGGAAAGTAAATCAGCCGGGTATTATGGTTCTTCCTAAGGGAAAAGCCGTGAAAGCAGCCATGTTGTGGCACTTCTGCACTCCCTTTGGGATGCCTTTGGCAGATGAAGTAAGCCTGGAACTCAGGGCTTCCTGGTTAAAAAACTCCAAGCCCTAGGCTGAACCCTAACCCTAACCCTAGGCAGATAAATCAGCCGAGGTATAGGGATGGTGCCAAGGAAAAAGCTGTGAAAGCTGCCATGTTGTTGCACTTTTGTACTCCCCTTGGGATGCCTTGAACAGCTGCAGTGTGCCTGGAGCCCAGGGCTTCCTAGTTTTAAAAATCCTAGCCCTAGGCCTAAGCCTAACAGTAACCCTGGGAAGGTAAATCAGCCTGGTGTTAGGCTTCTTGCCAAGGAAAAAGCCGTGAAAGCAGCCATGTTGTGGCACTTTTGCACTCCCTTTTGGATGCCTTTCACAGCTGCAGTGTGCCTGGAACTCAGGGCTTCCTGATTTTAAAAATCCTAGCCCTAGGCCGAACCCCAACCCTAAGACGAGAAAGGCAAATCAGCCAGGAATTAGGCATGTCCCCAAGGAAAAAGCTGTGGAGGCAGGCATGTTGTGGTACTTTTGCGCTCTTCTTGGCTAGTCCTTCGCAGCTGCTGTGTTCTTGGAACTCAGGGCTTTCTGGTTAATAGAGCCCTTACCCTAGGCGTAACTCAAACCTTAACCCTAGGAAGGAAAATCAGCCTATGGTTCGGGATGGTCTCATGGAAATATCAGTGGTGGCAGCCAAGTTGCGTCACTTTTGCGCTCCCCTTGGGATGCCTTTCGCAGCTGCAGTGTGCCTGGAGCCCAGGGCTTCCTGGTTTTAAAAGTCCTAGGCCTAAGCCTAACAGTAACCCTAGGAAAGTAAATCAGCCGGGTATTATGGTTCTTCCTAAGGGAAAAGCCGTGAAAGCAGCCATGTTGTGGCACTTCTGCACTCCCTTTGGGATGCCTTTGGCAGATGAAGTAAGCCTGGAACTCAGGGCTTCCTGGTTAAAAAACTCCAAGCCCTAGGCTGAAGCCTAACCCTAACCCTAGGCAGATAAATCAGCCTAGGTATAGGGATGGTGCCAAGGAAAAAGCTGTGAAAGCTGCCATGTTGTTGCACTTTTGTACTCCCCTTGGGATGCCTTGAACAGCTGCAGTGTGCCTGGAGCCCAGGGCTTCCTAGTTTTAAAAATCCTAGCCCTAGGCCTAAGCCTAACAGTAACCCTGGGAAGGTAAATCAGCCTGGTGTTAGGCTTCTTGCCAAGGAAAAAGCCGTGAAAGCAGCCATGTTGTGGCACTTTTGCACTCCCTTTTGGATGCCTTTCACAGCTGCAGTGTGCCTGGAACTCAGGGCTTCCTGATTTTAAAAATCCTAGCCCTAGGCCGAACCCCAACCCTAAGACGAGAAAGGCAAATCAGCCAGGAATTAGGCATGTCCCCAAGGAAAAAGCTGTGGAGGCAGGCATGTTGTGGTACTTTTGCGCTCTTCTTGGCTAGTCCTTCGCAGCTGCTGTGTTCTTGGAACTCAGGGCTTTCTGGTTAATAGAGCCCTTACCCTAGGCGTAACTCAAACCTTAACCCTAGGAAGGAAAATCAGCCTATGGTTCGGGATGGTCTCATGGAAATATCAGTGGTGGCAGCCAAGTTGCGTCACTTTTGCGCTCCCCTTGGGATGCCTTTCGCAGCTGCAGTGTGCCTGGAGCCCAGGGCTTCCTGGTTTTAAAAGTCCTAGGCCTAAGCCTAACAGTAACCCTAGGAAGGTAAATCAGCCGGGTATTAGGGTTCTTCCTAAGGGAAAAGCCGTGAAAGCAGCCATGTTGTGGCACTTCTGCACTCCCTTTGGGATGCCTTTGGCAGATGAAGTAAGCCTGGAACTCAGGGCTTCCTGGTTAAAGAAATCCAAGCCCTAGGCTGAACCCTAACCCTAACCCTAGGCAGATAAATCAGCCTAGGTATAGGGATGGTGCCAAGGAAAAAGCTGTGAAAGCTGCCATGTTGTTGCACTTTTGTACTCCCCTTGGGATGCCTTGAACAGCTGCAGTGTGCCTGGAGCCCAGGGCTTCCTAGTTTTAAAAATCCTAGCCCTAGGCCTAAGCCTAACAGTAACCCTGGGAAGGTAAATCAGCCTGGTGTTAGGCTTCTTGCCAAGGAAAAAGCCGTGAAAGCAGCCATGTTGTGGCACTTTTGCACTCCCTTTTGGATGCCTTTCACAGCTGCAGTGTGCCTGGAACTCAGGGCTTCCTGATTTTAAAAATCCTAGCCCTAGGCCGAACCCCAGCCCTAAGACGAGAAAGGCAAATCAGCCAGGAATTAGGCATGTCCCCAAGGAAAAAGCTGTGGAGGCAGGCATGTTGTGCTACTTTTGCGCTCTTCTTGGCTAGTCCTTCGCAGCTGCTGTGTTCTTGGAACTCAGGGCTTTCTGGTTAATAGAGCCCTTACCCTAGGCGTAACTCAAACCTTAACCCTAGGAAGGAAAATCAGCCTATGGTTCGGGATGGTCTCATGGAAATATCAGTGGTGGCAGCCAAGTTGCGTCACTTTTGCGCTCCCCTTGGGATGCCTTTCGCAGCTGCAGTGTGCCTGGAGCCCAGGGCTTCCTGGTTTTAAAAGTCCTAGGCCTAAGCCTAACAGTAACCCTAGGAAGGTAAATCAGCCGGGTATTAGGGTTCTTCCTAAGGGAAAAGCCGTGAAAGCAGCCATGTTGTGGAACTTCTGCACTCCCTTTGGGATGCCTTTGGCAGATGAAGTAAGCCTGAGAACTCAGGGCTTCCTGGTTAAAGAAATCCAAGCCCTAGGCTGAAGCCTAACCCTAACCCTAGGCAGATAAATCAGCCTAGGTATAGGGATGGTGCCAAGGAAAAAGCTGTGAAAGCTGCCATGTTGTAGCACTTTTGTACTCCCCTTGGGATGCCTTGAACAGCTGCAGTGTGCCTGGAGCCCAGGGCTTCCTAGTTTTAAAAATCCTAGCCCTAGGCCTAAGCCTAACAGTAACCCTGGGAAGGTAAATCAGCCTGGTGTTAGGCTTCTTGCCAAGGAAAAAGCCGTGAAAGCAGCCATGTTGTGGCACTTTTGCACTCCCTTTTGGATGCCTTTCACAGCTCCAGTGTGCCTGGAACTCAGGGCTTCCTGATTTTAAAAATCCTAGCCCTAGGCCGAACCCCAACCCTAAGACGAGAAAGGCAAATCAGCCAGGAATTAGGCATGTCCCCAAGGAAAAAGCTGTGGAGGCAGGCATGTTGTGGTACTTTTGCGCTCTTCTTGGCTAGTCCTTCGCAGCTGCTGTGTTCTTGGAACTCAGGGCTTTCTGGTTAATAGACCCTTACCCTAGGCGTAACTCAAACCTTAACCCTAGGAAGGAAAATCAGCCTATGGTTCGGGATGGTCTCATGGAAATATCAGTGGTGGCAGCCAAGTTGCGTCACTTTTGCGCTCCCCTTGGGATGCCTTTCGCAGCTGCAGTGTGCCTGGAGCCCAGGGCTTCCTGGTTTTAAAAGTCCTAGGCCTAAGCCTAACAGTAACCCTAGGAAGGTAAATCAGCCGGGTATTAGGGTTCTTCCTAAGGGAAAAGCCGTGAAAGCAGCCATGTTGTGGCACTTCTGCACTCCCTTTGGGATGCCTTTGGCAGATGAAGTAAGCCTGGAACTCAGGGCTTCCTGGTTAAAGAAATCCAAGCCCTAGGCTGAACCCTAACCCTAACCCTAGGCAGATAAATCAGCCTAGGTATAGGGATGGTGCCAAGGAAAAAGCTGTGAAAGCTGCCATGTTGTTGCACTTTTGTACTCCCCTTGGGATGCCTTGAACAGCTGCAGTGTGCCTGGAGCCCAGGGCTTCCTAGTTTTAAAAATCCTAGCCCTAGGCCTAAGCCTAACAGTAACCCTGGGAAGGTAAATCAGCCTGGTGTTAGGCTTCTTGCCAAGGAAAAAGCCGTGAAAGCAGCCATGTTGTGGCACTTTTGCACTCCCTTTTGGATGCCTTTCACAGCTGCAGTGTGCCTGGAACTCAGGGCTTCCTGATTTTAAAAATCCTAGCCCTAGGCCGAACCCCAACCCTAAGACGAGAAAGGCAAATCAGCCAGGAATTAGGCATGTCCCCAAGGAAAAAGCTGTGGAGGCAGGCATGTTGTGGTACTTTTGCGCTCTTCTTGGCTAGTCCTTCGCAGCTGCTGTGTTCTTGGAACTCAGGGCTTTCTGGTTAATAGAGCCCTTACCCTAGGCGTAACTCAAACCTTAACCCTAGGAAGGAAAATCAGCCTATGGTTCGGGATGGTCTCATGGAAATATCAGTGGTGGCAGCCAAGTTGCGTCACTTTTGCGCTCCCCTTGGGATGCCTTTCGCAGCTGCAGTGTGCCTGGAGCCCAGGGCTTCCTGGTTTTAAAAGTCCTAGGCCTAAGCCTAACAGTAACCCTAGGAAAGTAAATCAGCCGGGTATTATGGTTCTTCCTAAGGGAAAAGCCGTGAAAGCAGCCATGTTGTGGCACTTCTGCACTCCCTTTGGGATGCCTTTGGCAGATGAAGTAAGCCTGGAACTCAGGGCTTCCTGGTTAAAAAACTCCAAGCCCTAGGCTGAACCCTAACCCTAACCCTAGGCAGATAAATCAGCCTAGGTATAGGGATGGTGCCAAGGAAAAAGCTGTGAAAGCTGCCATGTTGTTGCACTTTTGTACTCCCCTTGGGATGCCTTGAACAGCTGCAGTGTGCCTGGAGCCCAGGGCTTCCTAGTTTTAAAAATCCTAGCCCTAGGCCTAAGCCTAACAGTAACCCTGGGAAGGTAAATCAGCCTGGTGTTAGGCTTCTTGCCAAGGAAAAAGCCGTGAAAGCAGCCATGTTGTGGCACTTTTGCACTCCCTTTTGGATGCCTTTCACAGCTGCAGTGTGCCTGGAACTCAGGGCTTCCTGATTTTAAAAATCCTAGCCCTAGGCCGAACCCCAACCCTAAGACGAGAAAGGCAAATCAGCCAGGAATTAGGCATGTCCCCAAGGAAAAAGCTGTGGAGGCAGGCATGTTGTGGTACTTTTGCGCTCTTCTTGGCTAGTCCTTCGCAGCTGCTGTGTTCTTGGAACTCAGGGCTTTCTGGTTAATAGAGCCCTTACCCTAGGCGTAACTCAAACCTTAACCCTAGGAAGGAAAATCAGCCTATGGTTCGGGATGGTCTCATGGAAATATCAGTGGTGGCAGCCAAGTTGCGTCACTTTTGCGCTCCCCTTGGGATGCCTTTCGCAGCTGCAGTGTGCCTGGAGCCCAGGGCTTCCTGGTTTTAAAAGTCCTAGGCCTAAGCCTAACAGTAACCCTAGGAAAGTAAATCAGCCGGGTATTATGGTTCTTCCTAAGGGAAAAGCCGTGAAAGCAGCCATGTTGTGGCACTTCTGCACTCCCTTTGGGATGCCTTTGGCAGATGAAGTAAGCCTGGAACTCAGGGCTTCCTGGTTAAAAAACTCCAAGCCCTAGGCTGAAGCCTAACCCTAACCCTAGGCAGATAAATCAGCCTAGGTATAGGGATGGTGCCAAGGAAAAAGCTGTGAAAGCTGCCATGTTGTTGCACTTTTGTACTCCCCTTGGGATGCCTTGAACAGCTGCAGTGTGCCTGGAGCCCAGGGCTTCCTAGTTTTAAAAATCCTAGCCCTAGGCCTAAGCCTAACAGTAACCCTGGGAAGGTAAATCAGCCTGGTGTTAGGCTTCTTGCCAAGGAAAAAGCCGTGAAAGCAGCCATGTTGTGGCACTTTTGCACTCCCTTTTGGATGCCTTTCACAGCTGCAGTGTGCCTGGAACTCAGGGCTTCCTGATTTTAAAAATCCTAGCCCTAGGCCGAACCCCAGCCCTAAGACGAGAAAGGCAAATCAGCCAGGAATTAGGCATGTCCCCAAGGAAAAAGCTGTGGAGGCAGGCATGTTGTGCTACTTTTGCGCTCTTCTTGGCTAGTCCTTCGCAGCTGCTGTGTTCTTGGAACTCAGGGCTTTCTGGTTAATAGAGCCCTTACCCTAGGCGTAACTCAAACCTTAACCCTAGGAAGGAAAATCAGCCTATGGTTCGGGATGGTCTCATGGAAATATCAGTGGTGGCAGCCAAGTTGCGTCACTTTTGCGCTCCCCTTGGGATGCCTTTCGCAGCTGCAGTGTGCCTGGAGCCCAGGGCTTCCTGGTTTTAAAAGTCCTAGGCCTAAGCCTAACAGTAACCCTAGGAAGGTAAATCAGCCGGGTATTAGGGTTCTTCCTAAGGGAAAAGCCGTGAAAGCAGCCATGTTGTGGAACTTCTGCACTCCCTTTGGGATGCCTTTGGCAGATGAAGTAAGCCTGAGAACTCAGGGCTTCCTGGTTAAAGAAATCCAAGCCCTAGGCTGAAGCCTAACCCTAACCCTAGGCAGATAAATCAGCCTAGGTATAGGGATGGTGCCAAGGAAAAAGCTGTGAAAGCTGCCATGTTGTAGCACTTTTGTACTCCCCTTGGGATGCCTTGAACAGCTGCAGTGTGCCTGGAGCCCAGGGCTTCCTAGTTTTAAAAATCCTAGCCCTAGGCCTAAGCCTAACAGTAACCCTGGGAAGGTAAATCAGCCTGGTGTTAGGCTTCTTGCCAAGGAAAAAGCCGTGAAAGCAGCCATGTTGTGGCACTTTTGCACTCCCTTTTGGATGCCTTTCACAGCTCCAGTGTGCCTGGAACTCAGGGCTTCCTGATTTTAAAAATCCTAGCCCTAGGCCGAACCCCAACCCTAAGACGAGAAAGGCAAATCAGCCAGGAATTAGGCATGTCCCCAAGGAAAAAGCTGTGGAGGCAGGCATGTTGTGGTACTTTTGCGCTCTTCTTGGCTAGTCCTTCGCAGCTGCTGTGTTCTTGGAACTCAGGGCTTTCTGGTTAATAGACCCTTACCCTAGGCGTAACTCAAACCTTAACCCTAGGAAGGAAAATCAGCCTATGGTTCGGGATGGTCTCATGGAAATATCAGTGGTGGCAGCCAAGTTGCGTCACTTTTGCGCTCCCCTTGGGATGCCTTTCGCAGCTGCAGTGTGCCTGGAGCCCAGGGCTTCCTGGTTTTAAAAGTCCTAGGCCTAAGCCTAACAGTAACCCTAGGAAGGTAAATCAGCCGGGTATTAGGGTTCTTCCTAAGGGAAAAGCCGTGAAAGCAGCCATGTTGTGGCACTTCTGCACTCCCTTTGGGATGCCTTTGGCAGATGAAGTAAGCCTGGAACTCAGGGCTTCCTGGTTAAAGAAATCCAAGCCCTAGGCTGAACCCTAACCCTAACCCTAGGCAGATAAATCAGCCTAGGTATAGGGATGGTGCCAAGGAAAAAGCTGTGAAAGCTGCCATGTTGTTGCACTTTTGTACTCCCCTTGGGATGCCTTGAACAGCTGCAGTGTGCCTGGAGCCCAGGGCTTCCTAGTTTTAAAAATCCTAGCCCTAGGCCTAAGCCTAACAGTAACCCTGGGAAGGTAAATCAGCCTGCTGTTAGGCTTCTTGCCAAGGAAAAAGCCGTGAAAGCAGCCATGTTGTGGCACTTTTGCACTCCCTTTTGGATGCCTTTCACAGCTGCAGTGTGCCTGGAACTCAGGGCTTCCTGATTTTAAAAATCCTAGCCCTAGGCCGAACCCCAACCCTAAGACGAGAAAGGCAAATCAGCCAGGAATTAGGCATGTCCCCAAGGAAAAAGCTGTGGAGGCAGGCATGTTGTGGTACTTTTGCGCTCTTCTTGGCTAGTCCTTCGCAGCTGCTGTGTTCTTGGAACTCAGGGCTTTCTGGTTAATAGAGCCCTTACCCTAGGCGTAACTCAAACCTTAACCCTAGGAAGGAAAATCAGCCTATGGTTCGGGATGGTCTCATGGAAATATCAGTGGTGGCAGCCAAGTTGCGTCACTTTTGCGCTCCCCTTGGGATGCCTTTCGCAGCTGCAGTGTGCCTGGAGCCCAGGGCTTCCTGGTTTTAAAAGTCCTAGGCCTAAGCCTAACAGTAACCCTAGGAAAGTAAATCAGCCGGGTATTATGGTTCTTCCTAAGGGAAAAGCCGTGAAAGCAGCCATGTTGTGGCACTTCTGCACTCCCTTTGGGATGCCTTTGGCAGATGAAGTAAGCCTGGAACTCAGGGCTTCCTGGTTAAAAAACTCCAAGCCCTAGGCTGAACCCTAACCCTAACCCTAGGCAGATAAATCAGCCTAGGTATAGGGATGGTGCCAAGGAAAAAGCTGTGAAAGCTGCCATGTTGTTGCACTTTTGTACTCCCCTTGGGATGCCTTGAACAGCTGCAGTGTGCCTGGAGCCCAGGGCTTCCTAGTTTTAAAAATCCTAGCCCTAGGCCTAAGCCTAACAGTAACCCTGGGAAGGTAAATCAGCCTGGTGTTAGGCTTCTTGCCAAGGAAAAAGCCGTGAAAGCAGCCATGTTGTGGCACTTTTGCACTCCCTTTTGGATGCCTTTCACAGCTGCAGTGTGCCTGGAACTCAGGGCTTCCTGATTTTAAAAATCCTAGCCCTAGGCCGAACCCCAACCCTAAGACGAGAAAGGCAAATCAGCCAGGAATTAGGCATGTCCCCAAGGAAAAAGCTGTGGAGGCAGGCATGTTGTGGTACTTTTGCGCTCTTCTTGGCTAGTCCTTCGCAGCTGCTGTGTTCTTGGAACTCAGGGCTTTCTGGTTAATAGAGCCCTTACCCTAGGCGTAACTCAAACCTTAACCCTAGGAAGGAAAATCAGCCTATGGTTCGGGATGGTCTCATGGAAATATCAGTGGTGGCAGCCAAGTTGCGTCACTTTTGCGCTCCCCTTGGGATGCCTTTCGCAGCTGCAGTGTGCCTGGAGCCCAGGGCTTCCTGGTTTTAAAAGTCCTAGGCCTAAGCCTAACAGTAACCCTAGGAAAGTAAATCAGCCGGGTATTATGGTTCTTCCTAAGGGAAAAGCCGTGAAAGCAGCCATGTTGTGGCACTTCTGCACTCCCTTTGGGATGCCTTTGGCAGATGAAGTAAGCCTGGAACTCAGGGCTTCCTGGTTAAAAAACTCCAAGCCCTAGGCTGAAGCCTAACCCTAACCCTAGGCAGATAAATCAGCCTAGGTATAGGGATGGTGCCAAGGAAAAAGCTGTGAAAGCTGCCATGTTGTTGCACTTTTGTACTCCCCTTGGGATGCCTTGAACAGCTGCAGTGTGCCTGGAGCCCAGGGCTTCCTAGTTTTAAAAATCCTAGCCCTAGGCCTAAGCCTAACAGTAACCCTGGGAAGGTAAATCAGCCTGGTGTTAGGCTTCTTGCCAAGGAAAAAGCCGTGAAAGCAGCCATGTTGTGGCACTTTTGCACTCCCTTTTGGATGCCTTTCACAGCTCCAGTGTGCCTGGAACTCAGGGCTTCCTGATTTTAAAAATCCTAGCCCTAGGCCGAACCCCAACCCTAAGACGAGAAAGGCAAATCAGCCAGGAATTAGGCATGTCCCCAAGGAAAAAGCTGTGGAGGCAGGCATGTTGTGGTACTTTTGCGCTCTTCTTGGCTAGTCCTTCGCAGCTGCTGTGTTCTTGGAACTCAGGGCTTTCTGGTTAATAGAGCCCTTACCCTAGGCGTAACTCAAACCTTAACCCTAGGAAGGAAAATCAGCCTATGGTTCGGGATGGTCTCATGGAAATATCAGTGGTGGCAGCCAAGTTGCGTCACTTTTGCGCTCCCCTTGGGATGCCTTTCGCAGCTGCAGTGTGCCTGGAGCCCAGGGCTTCCTGGTTTTAAAAGTCCTAGGCCTAAGCCTAACAGTAACCCTAGGAAGGTAAATCAGCCGGGTATTAGGGTTCTTCCTAAGGGAAAAGCCGTGAAAGCAGCCATGTTGTGGCACTTCTGCACTCCCTTTGGGATGCCTTTGGCAGATGAAGTAAGCCTGGAACTCAGGGCTTCCTGGTTAAAGAAATCCAAGCCCTAGGCTGAACCCTAACCCTAACCCTAGGCAGATAAATCAGCCTAGGTATAGGGATGGTGCCAAGGAAAAAGCTGTGAAAGCTGCCATGTTGTAGCACTTTTGTACTCCCCTTGGGATGCCTTGAACAGCTGCAGTGTGCCTGGAGCCCAGGGCTTCCTAGTTTTAAAAATCCTAGCCCTAGGCCTAAGCCTAACAGTAACCCTGGGAAGGTAAATCAGCCTGGTGTTAGGCTTCTTGCCAAGGAAAAAGCCGTGAAAGCAGCCATGTTGTGGCACTTTTGCACTCCCTTTTGGATGCCTTTCACAGCTCCAGTGTGCCTGGAACTCAGGGCTTCCTGATTTTAAAAATCCTAGCCCTAGGCCGAACCCCAGCCCTAAGACGAGAAAGGCAAATCAGCCAGGAATTAGGCATGTCCCCAAGGAAAAAGCTGTGGAGGCAGGCATGTTGTGCTACTTTTGCGCTCTTCTTGGCTAGTCCTTCGCAGCTGCTGTGTTCTTGGAACTCAGGGCTTTCTGGTTAATAGAGCCCTTACCCTAGGCGTAACTCAAACCTTAACCCTAGGAAGGAAAATCAGCCTATGGTTCGGGATGGTCTCATGGAAATATCAGTGGTGGCAGCCAAGTTGCGTCACTTTTGCGCTCCCCTTGGGATGCCTTTCGCAGCTGCAGTGTGCCTGGAGCCCAGGGCTTCCTGGTTTTAAAAGTCCTAGGCCTAAGCCTAACAGTAACCCTAGGAAGGTAAATCAGCCGGGTATTAGGGTTCTTCCTAAGGGAAAAGCCGTGAAAGCAGCCATGTTGTGGAACTTCTGCACTCCCTTTGGGATGCCTTTGGCAGATGAAGTAAGCCTGAGAACTCAGGGCTTCCTGGTTAAAGAAATCCAAGCCCTAGGCTGAAGCCTAACCCTAACCCTAGGCAGATAAATCAGCCTAGGTATAGGGATGGTGCCAAGGAAAAAGCTGTGAAAGCTGCCATGTTGTAGCACTTTTGTACTCCCCTTGGGATGCCTTGAACAGCTGCAGTGTGCCTGGAGCCCAGGGCTTCCTAGTTTTAAAAATCCTAGCCCTAGGCCTAAGCCTAACAGTAACCCTGGGAAGGTAAATCAGCCTGGTGTTAGGCTTCTTGCCAAGGAAAAAGCCGTGAAAGCAGCCATGTTGTGGCACTTTTGCACTCCCTTTTGGATGCCTTTCACAGCTCCAGTGTGCCTGGAACTCAGGGCTTCCTGATTTTAAAAATCCTAGCCCTAGGCCGAACCCCAACCCTAAGACGAGAAAGGCAAATCAGCCAGGAATTAGGCATGTCCCCAAGGAAAAAGCTGTGGAGGCAGGCATGTTGTGGTACTTTTGCGCTCTTCTTGGCTAGTCCTTCGCAGCTGCTGTGTTCTTGGAACTCAGGGCTTTCTGGTTAATAGAGCCCTTACCCTAGGCGTAACTCAAACCTTAACCCTAGGAAGGAAAATCAGCCTATGGTTCGGGATGGTCTCATGGAAATATCAGTGGTGGCAGCCAAGTTGCGTCACTTTTGCGCTCCCCTTGGGATGCCTTTCGCAGCTGCAGTGTGCCTGGAGCCCAGGGCTTCCTGGTTTTAAAAGTCCTAGACCTAAGCCTAACAGTAACCCTAGGAAGGTAAATCAGCCGGGTATTATGGTTCTTCCTAAGGGAAAAGCCGTGAAAGCAGCCATGTTGTGGCACTTCTGCACTCCCTTTGGGATGCCTTTGGCAGATGAAGTAAGCCTGGAACTCAGGGCTTCCTGGTTAAAAAACTCCAAGCCCTAGGCTGAACCCTAACCCTAACCCTAGGCAGATAAATCAGCCTAGGTATAGGGATGGTGCCAAGGAAAAAGCTGTGAAAGCTGCCATGTTGTAGCACTTTTGTACTCCCCTTGGGATGCCTTGAACAGCTGCAGTGTGCCTGGAGCCCAGGGCTTCCTAGTTTTAAAAATCCTAGCCCTAGGCCTAAGCCTAACAGTAACCCTGGGAAGGTAAATCAGCCTGGTGTTAGGCTTCTTGCCAAGGAAAAAGCCGTGAAAGCAGCCATGTTGTGGCACTTTTGCACTCCCTTTTGGATGCCTTTCACAGCTGCAGTGTGCCTGGAACTCAGGGCTTCCTGATTTTAAAAATCCTAGCCCTAGGCCGAACCCCAACCCTAAGACGAGAAAGGCAAATCAGCCAGGAATTAGGCATGTCCCCAAGGAAAAAGCTGTGGAGGCAGGCATGTTGTGGTACTTTTGCGCTCTTCTTGGCTAGTCCTTCGCAGCTGCTGTGTTCTTGGAACTCAGGGCTTTCTGGTTAATAGACCCTTACCCTAGGCGTAACTCAAACCTTAACCCTAGGAAGGAAAATCAGCCTATGGTTCGGGATGGTCTCATGGAAATATCAGTGGTGGCAGCCAAGTTGCGTCACTTTTGCGCTCCCCTTGGGATGCCTTTCGCAGCTGCAGTGTGCCTGGAGCCCAGGGCTTCCTGGTTTTAAAAGTCCTAGGCCTAAGCCTAACAGTAACCCTAGGAAAGTAAATCAGCCGGGTATTATGGTTCTTCCTAAGGGAAAAGCCGTGAAAGCAGCCATGTTGTGGCACTTCTGCACTCCCTTTGGGATGCCTTTGGCAGATGAAGTAAGCCTGGAACTCAGGGCTTCCTGGTTAAAAAACTCCAAGCCCTAGGCTGAACCCTAACCCTAACCCTAGGCAGATAAATCAGCCTAGGTATAGGGATGGTGCCAAGGAAAAAGCTGTGAAAGCTGCCATGTTGTTGCACTTTTGTACTCCCCTTGGGATGCCTTGAACAGCTGCAGTGTGCCTGGAGCCCAGGGCTTCCTAGTTTTAAAAATCCTAGCCCTAGGCCTAAGCCTAACAGTAACCCTGGGAAGGTAAATCAGCCTGGTGTTAGGCTTCTTGCCAAGGAAAAAGCCGTGAAAGCAGCCATGTTGTGGCACTTTTGCACTCCCTTTTGGATGCCTTTCACAGCTGCAGTGTGCCTGGAACTCAGGGCTTCCTGATTTTAAAAATCCTAGCCCTAGGCCGAACCCCAACCCTAAGACGAGAAAGGCAAATCAGCCAGGAATTAGGCATGTCCCCAAGGAAAAAGCTGTGGAGGCAGGCATGTTGTGGTACTTTTGCGCTCTTCTTGGCTAGTCCTTCGCAGCTGCTGTGTTCTTGGAACTCAGGGCTTTCTGGTTAATAGAGCCCTTACCCTAGGCGTAACTCAAACCTTAACCCTAGGAAGGAAAATCAGCCTATGGTTCGGGATGGTCTCATGGAAATATCAGTGGTGGCAGCCAAGTTGCGTCACTTTTGCGCTCCCCTTGGGATGCCTTTCGCAGCTGCAGTGTGCCTGGAGCCCAGGGCTTCCTGGTTTTAAAAGTCCTAGGCCTAAGCCTAACAGTAACCCTAGGAAGGTAAATCAGCCGGGTATTAGGGTTCTTCCTAAGGGAAAAGCCGTGAAAGCAGCCATGTTGTGGCACTTCTGCACTCCCTTTGGGATGCCTTTGGCAGATGAAGTAAGCCTGGAACTCAGGGCTTCCTGGTTAAAGAAATCCAAGCCCTAGGCTGAACCCTAACCCTAACCCTAGGCAGATAAATCAGCCTAGGTATAGGGATGGTGCCAAGGAAAAAGCTGTGAAAGCTGCCATATTGTTGCACCTTTGTACTCCCCTTGGGATGCCTTGAACAGCTGCAGTGTGCCTGGAGCCAAGGGCTTCCTAGTTTTAAAAATCCTAGCCCTAGGCCTAAGCCTAACAGTAACCCTGGGAAGGTAAATCAGCCTGGTGTTAGGCTTCTTGCCAAGGAAAAAGCCGTGAAAGCAGCCATGTTGTGGCACTTTTGCACTCCCTTTTGGATGCCTTTCACAGCTCCACTGTGCCTGGAACTCAGGGCTTCCTGATTTTAAAAATCCTAGCCCTAGGCCGAACCCCAACCCTAAGACGAGAAAGGCAAATCAGCCAGGAATTAGGCATGTCCCCAAGGAAAAAGCTGTGGAGGCAGGCATGTTGTGCTACTTTTGCGCTCTTCTTGGCTAGTCCTTCGCAGCTGCTGTGTTCTTGGAACTCAGGGCTTTCTGGTTAATAGAGCCCTTACCCTAGGCGTAACTCAAACCTTAACCCTAGGAAGGAAAATCAGCCTATGGTTCGGGATGGTCTCATGGAAATATCAGTGGTGGCAGCCAAGTTGCGTCACTTTTGCGCTCCCCTTGGGATGCCTTTCGCAGCTGCAGTGTGCCTGGAGCCCAGGGCTTCCTGGTTTTAAAAGTCCTAGGCCTAAGCCTAACAGTAACCCTAGGAAGGTAAATCAGCCGGGTATTAGGGTTCTTCGTAAGGGAAAAGCCGTGAAAGCAGCCATGTTGTGGCACTTCTGCACTCCCTTTGGGATGCCTTTGGCAGATGAAGTAAGCCTGGAACTCAGGGCTTCCTGGTTAAAGAAATCCAAGCCCTAGGCTGAACCCTAACCCTAACCCTAGGCAGATAAATCAGCCTAGGTATAGGGATGGTGCCAAGGAAAAAGCTGTGAAAGCTGCCATGTTGTTGCACTTTTGTACTCCCCTTGGGATGCCTTGAACAGCTGCAGTGTGCCTGGAGCCCAGGGCTTCCTAGTTTTAAAAATCCTAGCCCTAGGCCTAAGCCTAACAGTAACCCTGGGAAGGTAAATCAGCCTGGTGTTAGGCTTCTTGCCAAGGAAAAAGCCGTGAAAGCAGCCATGTTGTGGCACTTTTGCACTCCCTTTTGGATGCCTTTCACAGCTCCAGTGTGCCTGGAACTCAGGGCTTCCTGATTTTAAAAATCCTAGCCCTAGGCCGAACCCCAACCCTAAGACGAGAAAGGCAAATCAGCCAGGAATTAGGCATGTCCCCAAGGAAAAAGCTGTGGAGGCAGACATGTTGTGCTACTTTTGCGCTCTTCTTGGCTAGTCCTTCGCAGCTGCTGTGTTCTTGGAACTCAGGGCTTTCTGGTTAATAGAGCCCTTACCCTAGGCGTAACTCAAACCTTAACCCTAGGAAGGAAAATCAGCCTATGGTTCGGGATGGTCTCATGGAAATATCAGTGGTGGCAGCCAAGTTGCGTCACTTTTGCGCTCCCCTTGGGATGCCTTTCGCAGCTGCAGTGTGCCTGGAGCCCAGGGCTTCCTGGTTTTAAAAGTCCTAGACCTAAGCCTAACAGTAACCCTAGGAAGGTAAATCAGCCGGGTATTAGGGTTCTTCCTAAGGGAAAAGCCGTGAAAGCAGCCATGTTGTGGCACTTCTGCACTCCCTTTGGGATGCCTTTGGCAGATGAAGTAAGCCTGGAACTCAGGGCTTCCTGGTTAAAAAACTCCAAGCCCTAGGCTGAAGCCTAACCCTAACCCTAGGCAGATAAATCAGCCTAGGTATAGGGATGGTGCCAAGGAAAAAGCTGTGAAAGCTGCCATGTTGTAGCACTTTTGTACTCCCCTTGGGATGCCTTGAACAGCTGCAGTGTGTCTGGAGCCCAGGGCTTCCTAGTTTTAAAAATCCTAGCCCTAGGCCTAAGCCTAACAGTAACCCTGGGAAGGTAAATCAGCCTGGTGTTAGGCTTCTTGCCAAGGAAAAAGCCGTGAAAGCAGCCATGTTGTGGCACTTTTGCACTCCCTTTTGGATGCCTTTCACAGCTGCAGTGTGCCTGGAACTCAGGGCTTCCTGATTTTAAAAATCCTAGCCCTAGGCCGAACCCCAACCCTAAGACGAGAAAGGCAAATCAGCCAGGAATTAGGCATGTCCCCAAGGAAAAAGCTGTGGAGGCAGGCATGTTGTGGTACTTTTGCGCTCTTCTTGGCTAGTCCTTCGCAGCTGCTGTGTTCTTGGAACTCAGGGCTTTCTGGTTAATAGACCCTTACCCTAGGCGTAACTCAAACCTTAACCCTAGGAAGGAAAATCAGCCTATGGTTCGGGATGGTCTCATGGAAATATCAGTGGTGGCAGCCAAGTTGCGTCACTTTTGCGCTCCCCTTGGGATGCCTTTCGCAGCTGCAGTGTGCCTGGAGCCCAAGGCTTCCTGGTTTTAAAAGTCCTAGGCCTAAGCCTAACAGTAACCCTAGGAAGGTAAATCAGCCGGGTATTAGGGTTCTTCCTAAGGGAAAAGCCGTGAAAGCAGCCATGTTGTGGCACTTCTGCACTCCCTTTGGGATGCCTTTGGCAGATGAAGTAAGCCTGGAACTCAGGGCTTCCTGGTTAAAGAAATCCAAGCCCTAGGCTGAACCCTAACCCTAACCCTAGGCAGATAAATCAGCCTAGGTATAGGGATGGTGCCAAGGAAAAAGCTGTGAAAGCTGCCATGTTGTTGCACTTTTGTACTCCCCTTGGGATGCCTTGAACAGCTGCAGTGTGCCTGGAGCCCAGGGCTTCCTAGTTTTAAAAATCCTAGCCCTAGGCCTAAGCCTAACAGTAACCCTGGGAAGGTAAATCAGCCTGGTGTTAGGCTTCTTGCCAAGGAAAAAGCCGTGAAAGCAGCCATGTTGTGGCACTTTTGCACTCCCTTTTGGATGCCTTTCACAGCTGCAGTGTGCCTGGAACTCAGGGCTTCCTGATTTTAAAAATCCTAGCCCTAGGCCGAACCCCAACCCTAAGACGAGAAAGGCAAATCAGCCAGGAATTAGGCATGTCCCCAAGGAAAAAGCTGTGGAGGCAGGCATGTTGTGGTACTTTTGCGCTCTTCTTGGCTAGTCCTTCGCAGCTGCTGTGTTCTTGGAACTCAGGGCTTTCTGGTTAATAGAGCCCTTACCCTAGGCGTAACTCAAACCTTAACCCTAGGAAGGAAAATCAGCCTATGGTTCGGGATGGTCTCATGGAAATATCAGTGGTGGCAGCCAAGTTGCGTCACTTTTGCGCTCCCCTTGGGATGCCTTTCGCAGCTGCAGTGTGCCTGGAGCCCAGGGCTTCCTGGTTTTAAAAGTCCTAGGCCTAAGCCTAACAGTAACCCTAGGAAGGTAAATCAGCCGGGTATTAGGGTTCTTCCTAAGGGAAAAGCCGTGAAAGCAGCCATGTTGTGGCACTTCTGCACTCCCTTTGGGATGCCTTTGGCAGATGAAGTAAGCCTGGAACTCAGGGCTTCCTGGTTAAAAAACTCCAAGCCCTAGCCTGAACCCTAACCCTAAACCTAGGCAGATAAATCAGCCTAGGTATAGGGATGGTGCCAAGGAAAAAGCTGTGAAAGCTGCCATGTTGTAGCACTTTTGTACTCCCCTTGGGATGCCTTGAACAGCTGCAGTGTGTCTGGAGCCAAGGGCTTCCTAGTTTTAAAAATCCTAGCCCTAGGCCTAAGCCTAACAGTAACCCTGGGAAGGTAAATCAGCCTGGTGTTAGGCTTCTTGCCAAGGAAAAAGCCGTGAAAGCAGCCATGTTGTGGCACTTTTGCACTCCCTTTTGGATGCCTTTCACAGCTGCAGTGTGCCTGGAACTCAGGGCTTCCTGATTTTAAAAATCCTAGCCCTAGGCCGAACCCCAACCCTAAGACGAGAAAGGCAAATCAGCCAGGAATTAGGCATGTCCCCAAGGAAAAAGCTGTGGAGGCAGGCATGTTGTGGTACTTTTGCGCTCTTCTTGGCTAGTCCTTCGCAGCTGCTGTGTTCTTGGAACTCAGGGCTTTCTGGTTAATAGAGCCCTTACCCTAGGCGTAACTCAAACCTTAACCCTAGGAAGGAAAATCAGCCTATGGTTCGGGATGGTCTCATGGAAATATCAGTGGTGGCAGCCAAGTTGCGTCACTTTTGCGCTCCCCTTGGGATGCCTTTCGCAGCTGCAGTGTGCCTGGAGCCCAGGGCTTCCTGGTTTTAAAAGTCCTAGGCCTAAGCCTAACAGTAACCCTAGGAAGGTAAATCAGCCGGGTATTAGGATTCTTCCTAAGGGAAAAGCCGTGAAAGCAGCCATGTTGTGGCACTTCTGCACTCCCTTTGGGATGCCTTTGGCAGATGAAGTAAGCCTGGAACTCAGGGCTTCCTGGTTAAAAAACTCCAAGCCCTAGCCTGAACCCTAACCCTAAACCTAGGCAGATAAATCAGCCTAGGTATAGGGATGGTGCCAAGGAAAAAGCTGTGAAAGCTGCCATGTTGTAGCACTTTTGTACTCCCCTTGGGATGCCTTGAACAGCTGCAGTGTGTCTGGAGCCAAGGGCTTCCTAGTTTTAAAAATCCTAGCCCTAGGCCTAAGCCTAACAGTAACCCTGGGAAGGTAAATCAGCCTGGTGTTAGGCTTCTTGCCAAGGAAAAAGCCGTGAAAGCAGCCATGTTGTGGCACTTTTGCACTCCCTTTTGGATGCCTTTCACAGCTGCAGTGTGCCTGGAACTCAGGGCTTCCTGATTTTAAAAATCCTAGCCCTAGGCCGAACCCCAACCCTAAGACGAGAAAGGCAAATCAGCCAGGAATTAGGCATGTCCCCAAGGAAAAAGCTGTGGAGGCAGGCATGTTGTGGTACTTTTGCGCTCTTCTTGGCTAGTCCTTCGCAGCTGCTGTGTTCTTGGAACTCAGGGCTTTCTGGTTAATAGAGCCCTTACCCTAGGCGTAACTCAAACCTTAACCCTAGGAAGGAAAATCAGCCTATGGTTCGGGATGGTCTCATGGAAATATCAGTGGTGGCAGCCAAGTTGCGTCACTTTTGCGCTCCCCTTGGGATGCCTTTCGCAGCTGCAGTGTGCCTGGAGCCCAGGGCTTCCTGGTTTTAAAAGTCCTAGGCCTAAGCCTAACAGTAACCCTAGGAAGGTAAATCAGCCGGGTATTAGGATTCTTCCTAAGGGAAAAGCCGTGAAAGCAGCCATGTTGTGGCACTTCTGCACTCCCTTTGGGATGCCTTTGGCAGATGAAGTAAGCCTGGAACTCAGGGCTTCCTGGTTAAAAAACTCCAAGCCCTAGCCTGAACCCTAACCCTAAACCTAGGCAGATAAATCAGCCTAGGTATAGGGATGGTGCCAAGGAAAAAGCTGTGAAAGCTGCCATGTTGTAGCACTTTTGTACTCCCCTTGGGATGCCTTGAACAGCTGCGGTGTGCCTGAAGCCCAGGGCTTCCTAGTTTTAAAAATCCTAGCCCTAGGCCTAAGCCTAACAGTAACCCTGGGAAGGTAAATCAGCCTGGTGTTAGGCTTCTTGCCAAGGAAAAAGCCGTGAAAGCAGCCATGTTGTGGCACTTTTGCACTCCCTTTTGGATGCCTTTCACAGCTGCAGTGTGCCTGGAACTCAGGGCTTCCTGATTTTAAAAATCCTAGCCCTAGGCCGAACCCCAACCCTAAGACGAGAAAGGCAAATCAGCCAGGAATTAGGCATGTCCCCAAGGAAAAAGCTGTGGAGGCAGGCATGTTGTGGTACTTTTGCGCTCTTCTTGGCTAGTCCTTCGCAGCTGCTGTGTTCTTGGAACTCAGGGCTTTCTGGTTAATAGAGCCCTTACCCTAGGCGTAACTCAAACCTTAACCCTAGGAAGGAAAATCAGCCTATGGTTCGGGATGGTCTCATGGAAATATCAGTGGTGGCAGCCAAGTTGCGTCACTTTTGCGCTCCCCTTGGGATGCCTTTCGCAGCTGCAGTGTGCCTGGAGCCCAGGGCTTCCTGGTTTTAAAAGTCCTAGGCCTAAGCCTAACAGTAACCCTAGGAAGGTAAATCAGCCGGGTATTAGGATTCTTCCTAAGGGAAAAGCCGTGAAAGCAGCCATGTTGTGGCACTTCTGCACTCCCTTTGGGATGCCTTTGGCAGATGAAGTAAGCCTGGAACTCAGGGCTTCCTGGTTAAAAAACTCCAAGCCCTAGCCTGAACCCTAACCCTAAACCTAGGCAGATAAATCAGCCTAGGTATAGGGATGGTGCCAAGGAAAAAGCTGTGAAAGCTGCCATGTTGTAGCACTTTTGTACTCCCCTTGGGATGCCTTGAACAGCTGCAGTGTGTCTGGAGCCAAGGGCTTCCTAGTTTTAAAAATCCTAGCCCTAGGCCTAAGCCTAACAGTAACCCTGGGAAGGTAAATCAGCCTGGTGTTAGGCTTCTTGCCAAGGAAAAAGCCGTGAAAGCAGCCATGTTGTGGCACTTTTGCACTCCCTTTTGGATGCCTTTCACAGCTGCAGTGTGCCTGGAACTCAGGGCTTCCTGATTTTAAAAATCCTAGCCCTAGGCCGAACCCCAACCCTAAGACGAGAAAGGCAAATCAGCCAGGAATTAGGCATGTCCCCAAGGAAAAAGCTGTGGAGGCAGGCATGTTGTGGTACTTTTGCGCTCTTCTTGGCTAGTCCTTCGCAGCTGCTGTGTTCTTGGAACTCAGGGCTTTCTGGTTAATAGAGCCCTTACCCTAGGCGTAACTCAAACCTTAACCCTAGGAAGGAAAATCAGCCTATGGTTCGGGATGGTCTCATGGAAATATCAGTGGTGGCAGCCAAGTTGCGTCACTTTTGCGCTCCCCTTGGGATGCCTTTCGCAGCTGCAGTGTGCCTGGAGCCCAGGGCTTCCTGGTTTTAAAAGTCCTAGGCCTAAGCCTAACAGTAACCCTAGGAAGGTAAATCAGCCGGGTATTAGGGTTCTTCCTAAGGGAAAAGCCGTGAAAGCAGCCATGTTGTGGCACTTCTGCACTCCCTTTGGGATGCCTTTGGCAGATGAAGTAAGCCTGGAACTCAGGGCTTCCTGGTTAAAAAACTCCAAGCCCTAGGCTGAACCCTAACCCTAACCCTAGGCAGATAAATCAGCCTAGGTATAGGGATGGTGCCAAGGAAAAAGCTGTGAAAGCTGCCATGTTGTAGCACTTTTGTACTCCCCTTGGGATGCCTTGAACAGCTGCAGTGTGTCTGGAGCCCAGGGCTTCCTAGTTTTAAAAATCCTAGCCCTAGGCCTAAGCCTAACAGTAACCCTGGGAAGGTAAATCAGCCTGGTGTTAGGCTTCTTGCCAAGGAAAAAGCCGTGAAAGCAGCCATGTTGTGGCACTTTTGCACTCCCTTTTGGATGCCTTTCACAGCTGCAGTGTGCCTGGAACTCAGGGCTTCCTGATTTTAAAAATCCTAGCCCTAGGCCGAACCCCAACCCTAAGACGAGAAAGGCAAATCAGCCAGGAATTAGGCATGTCCCCAAGGAAAAAGCTGTGGAGGCAGGCATGTTGTGGTACTTTTGCGCTCTTCTTGGCTAGTCCTTCGCAGCTGCTGTGTTCTTGGAACTCAGGGCTTTCTGGTTAATAGACCCTTACCCTAGGCGTAACTCAAACCTTAACCCTAGGAAGGAAAATCAGCCTATGGTTCGGGATGGTCTCATGGAAATATCAGTGGTGGCAGCCAAGTTGCGTCACTTTTGCGCTCCCCTTGGGATGCCTTTCGCAGCTGCAGTGTGCCTGGAGCCCAGGGCTTCCTGGTTTTAAAAGTCCTAGGCCTAAGCCTAACAGTAACCCTAGGAAGGTAAATCAGCCGGGTATTAGGGTTCTTCCTAAGGGAAAAGCCGTGAAAGCAGCCATGTTGTGGCACTTCTGCACTCCCTTTGGGATGCCTTTGGCAGATGAAGTAAGCCTGGAACTCAGGGCTTCCTGGTTAAAGAAATCCAAGCCCTAGGCTGAACCCTAACCCTAACCCTAGGCAGATAAATCAGCCTAGGTATAGGGATGGTGCCAAGGAAAAAGCTGTGAAAGCTGCCATGTTGTTGCACTTTTGTACTCCCCTTGGGATGCCTTGAACAGCTGCAGTGTGCCTGGAGCCCAGGGCTTCCTAGTTTTAAAAATCCTAGCCCTAGGCCTAAGCCTAACAGTAACCCTGGGAAGGTAAATCAGCCTGGTGTTAGGCTTCTTGCCAAGGAAAAAGCCGTGAAAGCAGCCATGTTGTGGCACTTTTGCACTCCCTTTTGGATGCCTTTCACAGCTGCAGTGTGCCTGGAACTCAGGGCTTCCTGATTTTAAAAATCCTAGCCCTAGGCCGAACCCCAACCCTAAGACGAGAAAGGCAAATCAGCCAGGAATTAGGCATGTCCCCAAGGAAAAAGCTGTGGAGGCAGGCATGTTGTGGTACTTTTGCGCTCTTCTTGGCTAGTCCTTCGCAGCTGCTGTGTTCTTGGAACTCAGGGCTTTCTGGTTAATAGAGCCCTTACCCTAGGCGTAACTCAAACCTTAACCCTAGGAAGGAAAATCAGCCTATGGTTCGGGATGGTCTCATGGAAATATCAGTGGTGGCAGCCAAGTTGCGTCACTTTTGCGCTCCCCTTGGGATGCCTTTCGCAGCTGCAGTGTGCCTGGAGCCCAGGGCTTCCTGGTTTTAAAAGTCCTAGGCCTAAGCCTAACAGTAACCCTAGGAAGGTAAATCAGCCGGGTATTAGGGTTCTTCCTAAGGGAAAAGCCGTGAAAGCAGCCATGTTGTGGCACTTCTGCACTCCCTTTGGGATGCCTTTGGCAGATGAAGTAAGCCTGGAACTCAGGGCTTCCTGGTTAAAAAACTCCAAGCCCTAGGCTGAACCCTAACCCTAACCCTAGGCAGATAAATCAGCCTAGGTATAGGGATGGTGCCAAGGAAAAAGCTGTGAAAGCTGCCATGTTGTTGCACTTTTGTACTCCCCTTGGGATGCCTTGAACAGCTGCAGTGTGCCTGGAGCCCAGGGCTTCCTAGTTTTAAAAATCCTAGCCCTAGGCCTAAGCCTAACAGTAACCCTGGGAAGGTAAATCAGCCTGGTGTTAGGCTTCTTGCCAAGGAAAAAGCCGTGAAAGCAGCCATGTTGTGGCACTTTTGCACTCCCTTTTGGATGCCTTTCACAGCTCCACTGTGCCTGGAACTCAGGGCTTCCTGATTTTAAAAATCCTAGCCCTAGGCCGAACCCCAACCCTAAGACGAGAAAGGCAAATCAGCCAGGAATTAGGCATGTCCCCAAGGAAAAAGCTGTGGAGGCAGGCATGTTGTGGTACTTTTGCGCTCTTCTTGGCTAGTCCTTCGCAGCTGCTGTGTTCTTGGAACTCAGGGCTTTCTGGTTAATAGAGCCCTTACCCTAGGCGTAACTCAAACCTTAACCCTAGGAAGGAAAATCAGCCTATGGTTCGGGATGGTCTCATGGAAATATCAGTGGTGGCAGCCAAGTTGCGTCACTTTTGCGCTCCCCTTGGGATGCCTTTCGCAGCTGCAGTGTGCCTGGAGCCCAGGGCTTCCTGGTTTTAAAAGTCCTAGGCCTAAGCCTAAGAGTAACCCTAGGAAAGTAAATCAGCCGGGTATTATGGTTCTTCCTAAGGGAAAAGCCGTGAAAGCAGCCATGTTGTGGCACTTCTGCACTCCCTTTGGGATGCCTTTGGCAGATGAAGTAAGCCTGGAACTCAGGGCTTCCTGGTTAAAAAACTCCAAGCCCTAGGCTGAAGCCTAACCCTAACCCTAGGCAGATAAATCAGCCTAGGTATAGGGATGGTGCCAAGGAAAAAGCTGTGAAAGCTGCCATGTTGTTGCACTTTTGTACTCCCCTTGGGATGCCTTGAACAGCTGCAGTGTGCCTGGAGCCCAGGGCTTCCTAGTTTTAAAAATCCTAGCCCTAGGCCTAAGCCTAACAGTAACCCTGGGAAGGTAAATCAGCCTGGTGTTAGGCTTCTTGCCAAGGAAAAAGCCGTGAAAGCAGCCATGTTGTGGCACTTTTGCACTCCCTTTTGGATGCCTTTCACAGCTGCAGTGTGCCTGGAACTCAGGGCTTCCTGATTTTAAAAATCCTAGCCCTAGGCCGAACCCCAACCCTAAGACGAGAAAGGCAAATCAGCCAGGAATTAGGCATGTCCCCAAGGAAAAAGCTGTGGAGGCAGGCATGTTGTGGTACTTTTGCGCTCTTCTTGGCTAGTCCTTCGCAGCTGCTGTGTTCTTGGAACTCAGGGCTTTCTGGTTAATAGAGCCCTTACCCTAGGCGTAACTCAAACCTTAACCCTAGGAAGGAAAATCAGCCTATGGTTCGGGATGGTCTCATGGAAATATCAGTGGTGGCAGCCAAGTTGCGTCACTTTTGCGCTCCCCTTGGGATGCCTTTCGCAGCTGCAGTGTGCCTGGAGCCCAGGGCTTCCTGGTTTTAAAAGTCCTAGGCCTAAGCCTAACAGTAACCCTAGGAAGGTAAATCAGCCGGGTATTAGGGTTCTTCCTAAGGGAAAAGCCGTGAAAGCAGCCATGTTGTGGCACTTCTGCACTCCCTTTGGGATGCCTTTGGCAGATGAAGTAAGCCTGGAACTCAGGGCTTCCTGGTTAAAGAAATCCAAGCCCTAGGCTGAACCCTAACCCTAACCCTAGGCAGATAAATCAGCCTAGGTATAGGGATGGTGCCAAGGAAAAAGCTGTGAAAGCTGCCATGTTGTAGCACTTTTGTACTCCCCTTGGGATGCCTTGAACAGCTGCAGTGTGCCTGGAGCCCAGGGCTTCCTAGTTTTAAAAATCCTAGCCCTAGGCCTAAGCCTAACAGTAACCCTGGGAAGGTAAATCAGCCTGGTGTTAGGCTTCTTGCCAAGGAAAAAGCCGTGAAAGCAGCCATGTTGTGGCACTTTTGCACTCCCTTTTGGATGCCTTTCACAGCTGCAGTGTGCCTGGAACTCAGGGCTTCCTGATTTTAAAAATCCTAGCCCTAGGCCGAACCCCAGCCCTAAGACGAGAAAGGCAAATCAGCCAGGAATTAGGCATGTCCCCAAGGAAAAAGCTGTGGAGGCAGGCATGTTGTGGTACTTTTGCGCTCTTCTTGGCTAGTCCTTCGCAGCTGCTGTGTTCTTGGAACTCAGGGCTTTCTGGTTAATAGAGCCCTTACCCTAGGCGTAACTCAAACCTTAACCCTAGGAAGGAAAATCAGCCTATGGTTCGGGATGGTCTCATGGAAATATCAGTGGTGGCAGCCAAGTTGCGTCACTTTTGCGCTCCCCTTGGGATGCCTTTCGCAGCTGCAGTGTGCCTGGAGCCCAGGGCTTCCTGGTTTTAAAAGTCCTAGGCCTAAGCCTAACAGTAACCCTAGGAAGGTAAATCAGCCGGGTATTAGGGTTCTTCCTAAGGGAAAAGCCGTGAAAGCAGCCATGTTGTGGAACTTCTGCACTCCCTTTGGGATGCCTTTGGCAGATGAAGTAAGCCTGAGAACTCAGGGCTTCCTGGTTAAAGAAATCCAAGCCCTAGGCTGAAGCCTAACCCTAACCCTAGGCAGATAAATCAGCCTAGGTATAGGGATGGTGCCAAGGAAAAAGCTGTGAAAGCTGCCATGTTGTAGCACTTTTGTACTCCCCTTGGGATGCCTTGAACAGCTGCAGTGTGCCTGGAGCCCAGGGCTTCCTAGTTTTAAAAATCCTAGCCCTAGGCCTAAGCCTAACAGTAACCCTGGGAAGGTAAATCAGCCTGGTGTTAGGCTTCTTGCCAAGGAAAAAGCCGTGAAAGCAGCCATGTTGTGGCACTTTTGCACTCCCTTTTGGATGCCTTTCACAGCTGCAGTGTGCCTGGAACTCAGGGCTTCCTGATTTTAAAAATCCTAGCCCTAGGCCGAACCCCAACCCTAAGACGAGAAAGGCAAATCAGCCAGGAATTAGGCATGTCCCCAAGGAAAAAGCTGTGGAGGCAGGCATGTTGTGGTACTTTTGCGCTCTTCTTGGCTAGTCCTTCGCAGCTGCTGTGTTCTTGGAACTCAGGGCTTTCTGGTTAATAGAGCCCTTACCCTAGGCGTAACTCAAACCTTAACCCTAGGAAGGAAAATCAGCCTATGGTTCGGGATGGTCTCATGGAAATATCAGTGGTGGCAGCCAAGTTGCGTCACTTTTGCGCTCCCCTTGGGATGCCTTTCGCAGCTGCAGTGTGCCTGGAGCCCAGGGCTTCCTGGTTTTAAAAGTCCTAGACCTAAGCCTAACAGTAACCCTAGGAAGGTAAATCAGCCGGGTATTATGGTTCTTCCTAAGGGAAAAGCCGTGAAAGCAGCCATGTTGTGGCACTTCTGCACTCCCTTTGGGATGCCTTTGGCAGATGAAGTAAGCCTGGAACTCAGGGCTTCCTGGTTAAAAAACTCCAAGCCCTAGGCTGAACCCTAACCCTAACCCTAGGCAGATAAATCAGCCTAGGTATAGGGATGGTGCCAAGGAAAAAGCTGTGAAAGCTGCCATGTTGTAGCACTTTTGTACTCCCCTTGGGATGCCTTGAACAGCTGCAGTGTGCCTGGAGCCCAGGGCTTCCTAGTTTTAAAAATCCTAGCCCTAGGCCTAAGCCTAACAGTAACCCTGGGAAGGTAAATCAGCCTGGTGTTAGGCTTCTTGCCAAGGAAAAAGCCGTGAAAGCAGCCATGTTGTGGCACTTTTGCACTCCCTTTTGGATGCCTTTCACAGCTGCAGTGTGCCTGGAACTCAGGGCTTCCTGATTTTAAAAATCCTAGCCCTAGGCCGAACCCCAACCCTAAGACGAGAAAGGCAAATCAGCCAGGAATTAGGCATGTCCCCAAGGAAAAAGCTGTGGAGGCAGGCATGTTGTGGTACTTTTGCGCTCTTCTTGGCTAGTCCTTCGCAGCTGCTGTGTTCTTGGAACTCAGGGCTTTCTGGTTAATAGAGCCCTTACCCTAGGCGTAACTCAAACCTTAACCCTAGGAAGGAAAATCAGCCTATGGTTCGGGATGGTCTCATGGAAATATCAGTGGTGGCAGCCAAGTTGCGTCACTTTTGCGCTCCCCTTGGGATGCCTTTCGCAGCTGCAGTGTGCCTGGAGCCCAGGGCTTCCTGGTTTTAAAAGTCCTAGGCCTAAGCCTAACAGTAACCCTAGGAAGGTAAATCAGCCGGGTATTAGGGTTCTTCCTAAGGGAAAAGCCGTGAAAGCAGCCATGTTGTGGCACTTCTGCACTCCCTTTGGGATGCCTTTGGCAGATGAAGTAAGCCTGGAACTCAGGGCTTCCTGGTTAAAGAAATCCAAGCCCTAGGCTGAAGCCTAACCCTAACCCTAGGCAGATAAATCAGCCTAGGTATAGGGATGGTGCCAAGGAAAAAGCTGTGAAAGCTGCCATATTGTTGCACCTTTGTACTCCCCTTGGGATGCCTTGAACAGCTGCAGTGTGCCTGGAGCCAAGGGCTTCCTAGTTTTAAAAATCCTAGCCCTAGGCCTAAGCCTAACAGTAACCCTGGGAAGGTAAATCAGCCTGGTGTTAGGCTTCTTGCCAAGGAAAAAGCCGTGAAAGCAGCCATGTTGTGGCACTTTTGCACTCCCTTTTGGATGCCTTTCACAGCTCCAGTGTGCCTGGAACTCAGGGCTTCCTGATTTTAAAAATCCTAGCCCTAGGCCGAACCCCAACCCTAAGACGAGAAAGGCAAATCAGCCAGGAATTAGGCATGTCCCCAAGGAAAAAGCTGTGGAGGCAGGCATGTTGTGGTACTTTTGCGCTCTTCTTGGCTAGTCCTTCGCAGCTGCTGTGTTCTTGGAACTCAGGGCTTTCTGGTTAATAGAGCCCTTACCCTAGGCGTAACTCAAACCTTAACCCTAGGAAGGAAAATCAACCTATGGTTCGGGATGGTCTCATGGAAATATCAGTGGTGGCAGCCAAGTTGCGTCACTTTTGCGCTCCCCTTGGGATGCCTTTCGCAGCTGCAGTGTGCCTGGAGCCCAGGGCTTCCTGGTTTTAAAAGTCCTAGACCTAAGCCTAACAGTAACCCTAGGAAGGTAAATCAGCCGGGTATTAGGGTTCTTCCTAAGGGAAAAGCCGTGAAAGCAGCCATGTTGTGGCACTTCTGCACTCCCTTTGGGATGCCTTTGGCAGATGAAGTAAGCCTGGAACTCAGGGCTTCCTGGTTAAAAAACTCCAAGCCCTAGGCTGAACCCTAACCCTAACCCTAGGCAGATAAATCAGCCTAGGTATAGGGATGGTGCCAAGGAAAAAGCTGTGAAAGCTGCCATGTTGTAGCACTTTTGTACTCCCCTTGGGATGCCTTGAACAGCTGCAGTGTGTCTGGAGCCCAGGGCTTCCTAGTTTTAAAAATCCTAGCCCTAGGCCTAAGCCTAACAGTAACCCTGGGAAGGTAAATCAGCCTGGTGTTAGGCTTCTTGCCAAGGAAAAAGCCGTGAAAGCAGCCATGTTGTGGCACTTTTGCACTCCCTTTTGGATGCCTTTCACAGCTGCAGTGTGCCTGGAACTCAGGGCTTCCTGATTTTAAAAATCCTAGCCCTAGGCCGAACCCCAACCCTAAGACGAGAAAGGCAAATCAGCCAGGAATTAGGCATGTCCCCAAGGAAAAAGCTGTGGAGGCAGGCATGTTGTGGTACTTTTGCGCTCTTCTTGGCTAGTCCTTCGCAGCTGCTGTGTTCTTGGAACTCAGGGCTTTCTGGTTAATAGACCCTTACCCTAGGCGTAACTCAAACCTTAACCCTAGGAAGGAAAATCAGCCTATGGTTCGGGATGGTCTCATGGAAATATCAGTGGTGGCAGCCAAGTTGCGTCACTTTTGCGCTCCCCTTGGGATGCCTTTCGCAGCTGCAGTGTGCCTGGAGCCCAAGGCTTCCTGGTTTTAAAAGTCCTAGGCCTAAGCCTAACAGTAACCCTAGGAAGGTAAATCAGCCGGGTATTAGGGTTCTTCCTAAGGGAAAAGCCGTGAAAGCAGCCATGTTGTGGCACTTCTGCACTCCCTTTGGGATGCCTTTGGCAGATGAAGTAAGCCTGGAACTCAGGGCTTCCTGGTTAAAGAAATCCAAGCCCTAGGCTGAACCCTAACCCTAACCCTAGGCAGATAAATCAGCCTAGGTATAGGGATGGTGCCAAGGAAAAAGCTGTGAAAGCTGCCATGTTGTTGCACTTTTGTACTCCCCTTGGGATGCCTTGAACAGCTGCAGTGTGCCTGGAGCCCAGGGCTTCCTAGTTTTAAAAATCCTAGCCCTAGGCCTAAGCCTAACAGTAACCCTGGGAAGGTAAATCAGCCTGGTGTTAGGCTTCTTGCCAAGGAAAAAGCCGTGAAAGCAGCCATGTTGTGGCACTTTTGCACTCCCTTTTGGATGCCTTTCACAGCTGCAGTGTGCCTGGAACTCAGGGCTTCCTGATTTTAAAAATCCTAGCCCTAGGCCGAACCCCAACCCTAAGACGAGAAAGGCAAATCAGCCAGGAATTAGGCATGTCCCCAAGGAAAAAGCTGTGGAGGCAGGCATGTTGTGGTACTTTTGCGCTCTTCTTGGCTAGTCCTTCGCAGCTGCTGTGTTCTTGGAACTCAGGGCTTTCTGGTTAATAGAGCCCTTACCCTAGGCGTAACTCAAACCTTAACCCTAGGAAGGAAAATCAGCCTATGGTTCGGGATGGTCTCATGGAAATATCAGTGGTGGCAGCCAAGTTGCGTCACTTTTGCGCTCCCCTTGGGATGCCTTTCGCAGCTGCAGTGTGCCTGGAGCCCAGGGCTTCCTGGTTTTAAAAGTCCTAGGCCTAAGCCTAACAGTAACCCTAGGAAGGTAAATCAGCCGGGTATTAGGGTTCTTCCTAAGGGAAAAGCCGTGAAAGCAGCCATGTTGTGGCACTTCTGCACTCCCTTTGGGATGCCTTTGGCAGATGAAGTAAGCCTGGAACTCAGGGCTTCCTGGTTAAAAAACTCCAAGCCCTAGGCTGAAGCCTAACCCTAACCCTAGGCAGATAAATCAGCCTAGGTATAGGGATGGTGCCAAGGAAAAAGCTGTGAAAGCTGCCATGTTGTTGCACTTTTGTACTCCCCTTGGGATGCCTTGAACAGCTGCAGTGTGCCTGGAGCCCAGGGCTTCCTAGTTTTAAAAATCCTAGCCCTAGGCCTAAGCCTAACAGTAACCCTGGGAAGGTAAATCAGCCTGGTGTTAGGCTTCTTGCCAAGGAAAAAGCCGTGAAAGCAGCCATGTTGTGGCACTTTTGCACTCCCTTTTGGATGCCTTTCACAGCTGCAGTGTGCCTGGAACTCAGGGCTTCCTGATTTTAAAAATCCTAGCCCTAGGCCGAACCCCAGCCCTAAGACGAGAAAGGCAAATCAGCCAGGAATTAGGCATGTCCCCAAGGAAAAAGCTGTGGAGGCAGGCATGTTGTGCTACTTTTGCGCTCTTCTTGGCTAGTCCTTCGCAGCTGCTGTGTTCTTGGAACTCAGGGCTTTCTGGTTAATAGAACCCTTACCCTAGGCGTAACTCAAACCTTAACCCTAGGAAGGAAAATCAGCCTATGGTTCGGGATGGTCTCATGGAAATATCAGTGGTGGCAGCCAAGTTGCGTCACTTTTGCGCTCCCCTTGGGATGCCTTTCGCAGCTGCAGTGTGCCTGGAGCCCAGGGCTTCCTAGTTTTAAAAGTCCTAGGCCTAAGCCTAACAGTAACCCTAGGAAGGTAAATCAGCCGGGTATTAGGGTTCTTCCTAAGGGAAAAGCCGTGAAAGCAGCCATGTTGTGGCACTTCTGTACTCCCTTTGGGATGCCTTTGGCAGATGAAGTAAGCCTGGAACTCAGGGCTTCCTGGTTAAAAAACTCCAAGCCCTAGGCTGAAGCCTAACCCTAACCCTAGGCAGATAAATCAGCCTAGGTATAGGGATGGTGCCAAGGAAAAAGCTGTGAAAGCTGCCATGTTGTTGCACTTTTGTACTCCCCTTGGGATGCCTTGAACAGCTGCAGTGTGTCTGGAGCCAAGGGCTTCCTAGTTTTAAAAATCCTAGCCCTAGGCCTAAGCCTAACAGTAACCCTGGGAAGGTAAATCAGCCTGGTGTTAGACTTCTTGCCAAGGAAAAAGCCGTGAAAGCAGCCATGTTGTGGCACTTTTGCACTCCCTTTTGGATGCCTTTCACAGCTGCAGTGTGCCTGGAACTCAGGGCTTCCTGATTTTAAAAATCCTAGCCCTAGGCCGAACCCCAACCCTAAGACGAGAAAGGCAAATCAGCCAGGAATTAGGCATGTCCCCAAGGAAAAAGCTGTGGAGGCAGGCATGTTGTGGTACTTTTGCGCTCTTCTTGGCTAGTCCTTCGCAGCTGCTGTGTTCTTGGAACTCAGGGCTTTCTGGTTAATAGAGCCCTTACCCTAGGCGTAACTCAAACCTTAACCCTAGGAAGGAAAATCAGCCTATGGTTCGGGATGGTCTCATGGAAATATCAGTGGTGGCAGCCAAGTTGCGTCACTTTTGCGCTCCCCTTGGGATGCCTTTCGCAGCTGCAGTGTGCCTGGAGCCCAGGGCTTCCTGGTTTTAAAAGTCCTAGGCCTAAGCCTAACAGTAACCCTAGGAAGGTAAATCAGCCGGGTATTAGGGTTCTTCCTAAGGGAAAAGCCGTGAAAGCAGCCATGTTGTGGCACTTCTGCACTCCCTTTGGGATGCCTTTGGCAGATGAAGTAAGCCTGGAACTCAGGGCTTCCTGGTTAAAGAAATCCAAGCCCTAGGCTGAAGCCTAACCCTAACCCTAGGCAGATAAATCAGCCTAGGTATAGGGATGGTGCCAAGGAAAAAGCTGTGAAAGCTGCCATGTTGTTGCACTTTTGTACTCCCCTTGGGATGCCTTGAACAGCTGCAGTGTGCCTGGAGCCCAGGGCTTCCTAGTTTTAAAAATCCTAGCCCTAGGCCTAAGCCTAACAGTAACCCTGGGAAGGTAAATCAGCCTGGTGTTAGGCTTCTTGCCAAGGAAAAAGCCGTGAAAGCAGCCATGTTGTGGCACTTTTGCACTCCCTTTTGGATGCCTTTCACAGCTCCAGTGTGCCTGGAACTCAGGGCTTCCTGATTTTAAAAATCCTAGCCCTAGGCCGAACCCCAACCCTAAGACGAGAAAGGCAAATCAGCCAGGAATTAGGCATGTCCCCAAGGAAAAAGCTGTGGAGGCAGACATGTTGTGGTACTTTTGCGCTCTTCTTGGCTAGTCCTTCGCAGCTGCTGTGTTCTTGGAACTCAGGGCTTTCTGGTTAATAGAGCCCTTACCCTAGGCGTAACTCAAACCTTAACCCTAGGAAGGAAAATCAGCCTATGGTTCGGGATGGTCTCATGGAAATATCAGTGGTGGCAGCCAAGTTGCGTCACTTTTGCGCTCCCCTTGGGATGCCTTTCGCAGCTGCAGTGTGCCTGGAGCCCAGGGCTTCCTGGTTTTAAAAGTCCTAGACCTAAGCCTAACAGTAACCCTAGGAAGGTAAATCAGCCGGGTATTAGGGTTCTTCCTAAGGGAAAAGCCGTGAAAGCAGCCATGTTGTGGCACTTCTGCACTCCCTTTGGGATGCCTTTGGCAGATGAAGTAAGCCTGGAACTCAGGGCTTCCTGGTTAAAAAACTCCAAGCCCTAGGCTGAAGCCTAACCCTAACCCTAGGCAGATAAATCAGCCTAGGTATAGGGATGGTGCCAAGGAAAAAGCTGTGAAAGCTGCCATGTTGTAGCACTTTTGTACTCCCCTTGGGATGCCTTGAACAGCTGCAGTGTGTCTGGAGCCCAGGGCTTCCTAGTTTTAAAAATCCTAGCCCTAGGCCTAAGCCTAACAGTAACCCTGGGAAGGTAAATCAGCCTGGTGTTAGGCTTCTTGCCAAGGAAAAAGCCGTGAAAGCAGCCATGTTGTGGCACTTTTGCACTCCCTTTTGGATGCCTTTCACAGCTGCAGTGTGCCTGGAACTCAGGGCTTCCTGATTTTAAAAATCCTAGCCCTAGGCCGAACCCCAACCCTAAGACGAGAAAGGCAAATCAGCCAGGAATTAGGCATGTCCCCAAGGAAAAAGCTGTGGAGGCAGGCATGTTGTGGTACTTTTGCGCTCTTCTTGGCTAGTCCTTCGCAGCTGCTGTGTTCTTGGAACTCAGAGCTTTCTGGTTAATAGACCCTTACCCTAGGCGTAACTCAAACCTTAACCCTAGGAAGGAAAATCAGCCTATGGTTCGGGATGGTCTCATGGAAATATCAGTGGTGGCAGCCAAGTTGCGTCACTTTTGCGCTCCCCTTGGGATGCCTTTCGCAGCTGCAGTGTGCCTGGAGCCCAGGGCTTCCTGGTTTTAAAAGTCCTAGGCCTAAGCCTAACAGTAACCCTAGGAAGGTAAATCAGCCGGGTATTAGGGTTCTTCGTAAGGGAAAAGCCGTGAAAGCAGCCATGTTGTGGCACTTCTGCACTCCCTTTGGGATGCCTTTGGCAGATGAAGTAAGCCTGGAACTCAGGGCTTCCTGGTTAAAGAAATCCAAGCCCTAGGCTGAACCCTAACCCTAACCCTAGGCAGATAAATCAGCCTAGGTATAGGGATGGTGCCAAGGAAAAAGCTGTGAAAGCTGCCATGTTGTTGCACTTTTGTACTCCCCTTGGGATGCCTTGAACAGCTGCAGTGTGCCTGGAGCCCAGGGCTTCCTAGTTTTAAAAATCCTAGCCCTAGGCCTAAGCCTAACAGTAACCCTGGGAAGGTAAATCAGCCTGGTGTTAGGCTTCTTGCCAAGGAAAAAGCCGTGAAAGCAGCCATGTTGTGGCACTTTTGCACTCCCTTTTGGATGCCTTTCACAGCTCCAGTGTGCCTGGAACTCAGGGCTTCCTGATTTTAAAAATCCTAGCCCTAGGCCGAACCCCAACCCTAAGACGAGAAAGGCAAATCAGCCAGGAATTAGGCATGTCCCCAAGGAAAAAGCTGTGGAGGCAGGCATGTTGTGGTACTTTTGCGCTCTTCTTGGCTAGTCCTTCGCAGCTGCTGTGTTCTTGGAACTCAGGGCTTTCTGGTTAATAGAGCCCTTACCCTAGGCGTAACTCAAACCTTAACCCTAGGAAGGAAAATCAACCTATGGTTCGGGAAGGTCTCATGGAAATATCAGTGGTGGCAGCCAAGTTGCGTCACTTTTGCGCTCCCCTTGGGATGCCTTTCGCAGCTGCAGTGTGCCTGGAGCCCAGGGCTTCCTGGTTTTAAAAGTCCTAGGCCTAAGCCTAACAGTAACCCTAGGAAGGTAAATCAGCCGGGTATTAGGGTTCTTCCTAAGGGAAAAGCCGTGAAAGCAGCCATGTTGTGGCACTTCTGCACTCCCTTTGGGATGCCTTTGGCAGATGAAGTAAGCCTGGAACTCAGGGCTTCCTGGTTAAAGAAATCCAAGCCCTAGGCTGAAGCCTAACCCTAACCCTAGGCAGATAAATCAGCCTAGGTATAGGGATGGTGCCAAGGAAAAAGCTGTGAAAGCTGCCATGTTGTTGCACTTTTGTACTCCCCTTGGGATGCCTTGAACAGCTGCAGTGTGCCTGAAGCCCAGGGCTTCCTAGTTTTAAAAATCCTAGCCCTAGGCCTAAGCCTAACAGTAACCCTGGGAAGGTAAATCAGCCTGGTGTTAGGCTTCTTGCCAAGGAAAAAGCCGTGAAAGCAGCCATGTTGTGGCACTTTTGCACTCCCTTTTGGATGCCTTTCACAGCTCCAGTGTGCCTGGAACTCAGGGCTTCCTGATTTTAAAAATCCTAGCCCTAGGCCGAACCCCAACCCTAAGACGAGAAAGGCAAATCAGCCAGGAATTAGGCATGTCCCCAAGGAAAAAGCTGTGGAGGCAGGCATGTTGTGGTACTTTTGCGCTCTTCTTGGCTAGTCCTTCGCAGCTGCTGTGTTCTTGGAACTCAGGGCTTTCTGGTTAATAGAGCCCTTACCCTAGGCGTAACTCAAACCTTAACCCTAGGAAGGAAAATCAGCCTATGGTTCGGGATGGTCTCATGGAAATATCAGTGGTGGCAGCCAAGTTGCATCACTTTTGCGCTCCTCTTGGGATGCCTTTCGCAGCTGCAGTGTGCCTGGAGCCCAGGGCTTCCTGGTTTTAAAAGTCCTAGGCCTAAGCCTAACAGTAACCCTAGGAAGGTAAATCAGCCGGGTATTAGGGTTCTTCCTAAGGGAAAAGCCGTGAAAGCAGCCATGTTGTGGCACTTCTGCACTCCCTTTGGGATGCCTTTGGCAGATGAAGTAAGCCTGGAACTCAGGGCTTCCTGGTTAAAGAAATCCAAGCCCTAGGCTGAACCCTAACCCTAACCCTAGGCAGATAAATCAGCCTAGGTATAGGGATGGTGCCAAGGAAAAAGCTGTGAAAGCTGCCATGTTGTTGCACTTTTGTACTCCCCTTGGGATGCCTTGAACAGCTGCAGTGTGTCTGGAGCCAAGGGCTTCCTAGTTTTAAAAATCCTAGCCCTAGGCCTAAGCCTAACAGTAACCCTGGGAAGGTAAATCAGCCTGGTGTTAGGCTTCTTGCCAAGGAAAAAGCCGTGAAAGCAGCCATGTTGTGGCACTTTTGCACTCCCTTTTGGATGCCTTTCACAGCTGCAGTGTGCCTGGAACTCAGGGCTTCCTGATTTTAAAAATCCTAGCCCTAGGCCGAACCCCAACCCTAAGACGAGAAAGGCAAATCAGCCAGGAATTAGGCATGTCCCCAAGGAAAAAGCTGTGGAGGCAGACATGTTGTGGTACTTTTGCGCTCTTCTTGGCTAGTCCTTCGCAGCTGCTGTGTTCTTGGAACTCAGGGCTTTCTGGTTAATAGAGCCCTTACCCTAGGCGTAACTCAAACCTTAACCCTAGGAAGGAAAATCAGCCTATGGTTCGGGATGGTCTCATGGAAATATCAGTGGTGGCAGCCAAGTTGCGTCACTTTTGCGCTCCCCTTGGGATGCCTTTCGCAGCTGCAGTGTGCCTGGAGCCCAGGGCTTCCTGGTTTTAAAAGTCCTAGGCCTAAGCCTAACAGTAACCCTAGGAAGGTAAATCAGCCGGGTATTAGGGTTCTTCCTAAGGGAAAAGCCGTGAAAGCAGCCATGTTGTGGCACTTCTGCACTCCCTTTGGGATGCCTTTGGCAGATGAAGTAAGCCTGGAACTCAGGGCTTCCTGGTTAAAGAAATCCAAGCCCTAGGCTGAAGCCTAACCCTAACCCTAGGCAGATAAATCAGCCTAGGTATAGGGATGGTGCCAAGGAAAAAGCTGTGAAAGCTGCCATGTTGTTGCACTTTTGTACTCCCCTTGGGATGCCTTGAACAGCTGCAGTGTGCCTGGAGCCCAGGGCTTCCTAGTTTTAAAAATCCTAGCCCTAGGCCTAAGCCTAACAGTAACCCTGGGAAGGTAAATCAGCCTGGTGTTAGGCTTCTTGCCAAGGAAAAAGCCGTGAAAGCAGCCATGTTGTGGCACTTTTGCACTCCCTTTTGGATGCCTTTCACAGCTCCAGTGTGCCTGGAACTCAGGGCTTCCTGATTTTAAAAATCCTAGCCCTAGGCCGAACCCCAACCCTAAGACGAGAAAGGCAAATCAGCCAGGAATTAGGCATGTCCCCAAGGAAAAAGCTGTGGAGGCAGACATGTTGTGGTACTTTTGCGCTCTTCTTGGCTAGTCCTTCGCAGCTGCTGTGTTCTTGGAACTCAGGGCTTTCTGGTTAATAGAGCCCTTACCCTAGGCGTAACTCAAACCTTAACCCTAGGAAGGAAAATCAGCCTATGGTTCGGGATGGTCTCATGGAAATATCAGTGGTGGCAGCCAAGTTGCGTCACTTTTGCGCTCCCCTTGGGATGCCTTTCGCAGCTGCAGTGTGCCTGGAGCCCAGGGCTTCCTGGTTTTAAAAGTCCTAGACCTAAGCCTAACAGTAACCCTAGGAAGGTAAATCAGCCGGGTATTAGGGTTCTTCCTAAGGGAAAAGCCGTGAAAGCAGCCATGTTGTGGCACTTCTGCACTCCCTTTGGGATGCCTTTGGCAGATGAAGTAAGCCTGGAACTCAGGGCTTCCTGGTTAAAAAACTCCAAGCCCTAGGCTGAAGCCTAACCCTAACCCTAGGCAGATAAATCAGCCTAGGTATAGGGATGGTGCCAAGGAAAAAGCTGTGAAAGCTGCCATGTTGTAGCACTTTTGTACTCCCCTTGGGATGCCTTGAACAGCTGCAGTGTGTCTGGAGCCCAGGGCTTCCTAGTTTTAAAAATCCTAGCCCTAGGCCTAAGCCTAACAGTAACCCTGGGAAGGTAAATCAGCCTGGTGTTAGGCTTCTTGCCAAGGAAAAAGCCGTGAAAGCAGCCATGTTGTGGCACTTTTGCACTCCCTTTTGGATGCCTTTCACAGCTGCAGTGTGCCTGGAACTCAGGGCTTCCTGATTTTAAAAATCCTAGCCCTAGGCCGAACCCCAACCCTAAGACGAGAAAGGCAAATCAGCCAGGAATTAGGCATGTCCCCAAGGAAAAAGCTGTGGAGGCAGGCATGTTGTGGTACTTTTGCGCTCTTCTTGGCTAGTCCTTCGCAGCTGCTGTGTTCTTGGAACTCAGGGCTTTCTGGTTAATAGACCCTTACCCTAGGCGTAACTCAAACCTTAACCCTAGGAAGGAAAATCAGCCTATGGTTCGGGATGGTCTCATGGAAATATCAGTGGTGGCAGCCAAGTTGCGTCACTTTTGCGCTCCCCTTGGGATGCCTTTCGCAGCTGCAGTGTGCCTGGAGCCCAGGGCTTCCTGGTTTTAAAAGTCCTAGGCCTAAGCCTAACAGTAACCCTAGGAAGGTAAATCAGCCGGGTATTAGGGTTCTTCGTAAGGGAAAAGCCGTGAAAGCAGCCATGTTGTGGCACTTCTGCACTCCCTTTGGGATGCCTTTGGCAGATGAAGTAAGCCTGGAACTCAGGGCTTCCTGGTTAAAGAAATCCAAGCCCTAGGCTGAACCCTAACCCTAACCCTAGGCAGATAAATCAGCCTAGGTATAGGGATGGTGCCAAGGAAAAAGCTGTGAAAGCTGCCATGTTGTTGCACTTTTGTACTCCCCTTGGGATGCCTTGAACAGCTGCAGTGTGCCTGGAGCCCAGGGCTTCCTAGTTTTAAAAATCCTAGCCCTAGGCCTAAGCCTAACAGTAACCCTGGGAAGGTAAATCAGCCTGGTGTTAGGCTTCTTGCCAAGGAAAAAGCCGTGAAAGCAGCCATGTTGTGGCACTTTTGCACTCCCTTTTGGATGCCTTTCACAGCTCCAGTGTGCCTGGAACTCAGGGCTTCCTGATTTTAAAAATCCTAGCCCTAGGCCGAACCCCAACCCTAAGACGAGAAAGGCAAATCAGCCAGGAATTAGGCATGTCCCCAAGGAAAAAGCTGTGGAGGCAGGCATGTTGTGGTACTTTTGCGCTCTTCTTGGCTAGTCCTTCGCAGCTGCTGTGTTCTTGGAACTCAGGGCTTTCTGGTTAATAGAGCCCTTACCCTAGGCGTAACTCAAACCTTAACCCTAGGAAGGAAAATCAACCTATGGTTCGGGAAGGTCTCATGGAAATATCAGTGGTGGCAGCCAAGTTGCGTCACTTTTGCGCTCCCCTTGGGATGCCTTTCGCAGCTGCAGTGTGCCTGGAGCCCAGGGCTTCCTGGTTTTAAAAGTCCTAGGCCTAAGCCTAACAGTAACCCTAGGAAGGTAAATCAGCCGGGTATTAGGGTTCTTCCTAAGGGAAAAGCCGTGAAAGCAGCCATGTTGTGGCACTTCTGCACTCCCTTTGGGATGCCTTTGGCAGATGAAGTAAGCCTGGAACTCAGGGCTTCCTGGTTAAAGAAATCCAAGCCCTAGGCTGAAGCCTAACCCTAACCCTAGGCAGATAAATCAGCCTAGGTATAGGGATGGTGCCAAGGAAAAAGCTGTGAAAGCTGCCATGTTGTTGCACTTTTGTACTCCCCTTGGGATGCCTTGAACAGCTGCAGTGTGCCTGAAGCCCAGGGCTTCCTAGTTTTAAAAATCCTAGCCCTAGGCCTAAGCCTAACAGTAACCCTGGGAAGGTAAATCAGCCTGGTGTTAGGCTTCTTGCCAAGGAAAAAGCCGTGAAAGCAGCCATGTTGTGGCACTTTTGCACTCCCTTTTGGATGCCTTTCACAGCTCCAGTGTGCCTGGAACTCAGGGCTTCCTGATTTTAAAAATCCTAGCCCTAGGCCGAACCCCAACCCTAAGACGAGAAAGGCAAATCAGCCAGGAATTAGGCATGTCCCCAAGGAAAAAGCTGTGGAGGCAGGCATGTTGTGGTACTTTTGCGCTCTTCTTGGCTAGTCCTTCGCAGCTGCTGTGTTCTTGGAACTCAGGGCTTTCTGGTTAATAGAGCCCTTACCCTAGGCGTAACTCAAACCTTAACCCTAGGAAGGAAAATCAGCCTATGGTTCGGGATGGTCTCATGGAAATATCAGTGGTGGCAGCCAAGTTGCATCACTTTTGCGCTCCTCTTGGGATGCCTTTCGCAGCTGCAGTGTGCCTGGAGCCCAGGGCTTCCTGGTTTTAAAAGTCCTAGGCCTAAGCCTAACAGTAACCCTAGGAAGGTAAATCAGCCGGGTATTAGGGTTCTTCCTAAGGGAAAAGCCGTGAAAGCAGCCATGTTGTGGCACTTCTGCACTCCCTTTGGGATGCCTTTGGCAGATGAAGTAAGCCTGGAACTCAGGGCTTCCTGGTTAAAGAAATCCAAGCCCTAGGCTGAACCCTAACCCTAACCCTAGGCAGATAAATCAGCCTAGGTATAGGGATGGTGCCAAGGAAAAAGCTGTGAAAGCTGCCATGTTGTTGCACTTTTGTACTCCCCTTGGGATGCCTTGAACAGCTGCAGTGTGTCTGGAGCCAAGGGCTTCCTAGTTTTAAAAATCCTAGCCCTAGGCCTAAGCCTAACAGTAACCCTGGGAAGGTAAATCAGCCTGGTGTTAGGCTTCTTGCCAAGGAAAAAGCCGTGAAAGCAGCCATGTTGTGGCACTTTTGCACTCCCTTTTGGATGCCTTTCACAGCTGCAGTGTGCCTGGAACTCAGGGCTTCCTGATTTTAAAAATCCTAGCCCTAGGCCGAACCCCAACCCTAAGACGAGAAAGGCAAATCAGCCAGGAATTAGGCATGTCCCCAAGGAAAAAGCTGTGGAGGCAGACATGTTGTGGTACTTTTGCGCTCTTCTTGGCTAGTCCTTCGCAGCTGCTGTGTTCTTGGAACTCAGGGCTTTCTGGTTAATAGAGCCCTTACCCTAGGCGTAACTCAAACCTTAACCCTAGGAAGGAAAATCAGCCTATGGTTCGGGATGGTCTCATGGAAATATCAGTGGTGGCAGCCAAGTTGCGTCACTTTTGCGCTCCCCTTGGGATGCCTTTCGCAGCTGCAGTGTGCCTGGAGCCCAGGGCTTCCTGGTTTTAAAAGTCCTAGGCCTAAGCCTAACAGTAACCCTAGGAAAGTAAATCAGCCGGGTATTAGGGTTCTTCGTAAGGGAAAAGCCGTGAAAGCAGCCATGTTGTGGCACTTCTGCACTCCCTTTGGGATGCCTTTGGCAGATGAAGTAAGCCTGGAACTCAGGGCTTCCTGGTTAAAAAACTCCAAGCCCTAGGCTGAACCCTAACCCTAACCCTAGGCAGATAAATCAGCCTAGGTATAGGGATGGTGCCAAGGAAAAAGCTGTGAAAGCTGCCATGTTGTTGCACTTTTGTACTCCCCTTGGGATGCCTTGAACAGCTGCAGTGTGCCTGGAGCTAAGGGCTTCCTAGTTTTAAAAATCCTAGCCCTAGGCCTAAGCCTAACAGTAACCCTGGGAAGGTAAATCAGCCTGGTGTTAGGCTTCTTGCCAAGGAAAAAGCCGTGAAAGCAGCCATGTTGTGGCACTTTTGCACTCCCTTTTGGATGCCTTTCACAGCTGCAGTGTGCCTGGAACTCAGGGCTTCCTGATTTTAAAAATCCTAGCCCTAGGCCGAACCGCAACCCTAAGACGAGAAAGGCAAATCAGCCAGGAATTAGGCATGTCCCCAAGGAAAAAGCTGTGGAGGCAGGCATGTTGTGGTACTTTTGCGCTCTTCTTGGCTAGTCCTTCGCAGCTGCTGTGTTCTTGGAACTCAGGGCTTTCTGGTTAATAGAGCCCTTACCCTAGGCGTAACTCAAACCTTAACCCTAGGAAGGAAAATCAGCCTATGGTTCGGGATGGTCTCATGGAAATATCAGTGGTGGCAGCCAAGTTGCGTCACTTTTGCGCTCCCCTTGGGATGCCTTTCGCAGCTGCAGTGTGCCTGGAGCCCAGGGCTTCCTGGTTTTAAAAGTCCTAGGCCTAAGCCTAACAGTAACCCTAGGAAAGTAAATCAGCCGGGTATTATGGTTCTTCCTAAGGGAAAAGCCGTGAAAGCAGCCATGTTGTGGCACTTCTGCACTCCCTTTGGGATGCCTTTGGCAGATGAAGTAAGCCTGGAACTCAGGGCTTCCTGGTTAAAGAAATCCAAGCCCTAGGCTGAACCCTAACCCTAACCCTAGGCAGATAAATCAGCCTAGGTATAGGGATGGTGCCAAGGAAAAAGCTGTGAAAGCTGCCATGTTGTAGCACTTTTGTACTCCCCTTGGGATGCCTTGAACAGCTGCAGTGTGCCTGGAGCCCAGGGCTTCCTAGTTTTAAAAATCCTAGCCCTAGGCCTAAGCCTAACAGTAACCCTGGGAAGGTAAATCAGCCTGGTGTTAGGCTTCTTGCCAAGGAAAAAGCCGTGAAAGCAGCCATGTTGTGGCACTTTTGCACTCCCTTTTGGATGCCTTTCACAGCTGCAGTGTGCCTGGAACTCAGGGCTTCCTGATTTTAAAAATCCTAGCCCTAGGCCGAACCCCAACCCTAAGACGAGAAAGGCAAATCAGCCAGGAATTAGGCATGTCCCCAAGGAAAAAGCTGTGGAGGCAGGCATGTTGTGGTACTTTTGCGCTCTTCTTGGCTAGTCCTTCGCAGCTGCTGTGTTCTTGGAACTCAGGGCTTTCTGGTTAATAGAGCCCTTACCCTAGGCGTAACTCAAACCTTAACCCTAGGAAGGAAAATCAGCCTATGGTTCGGGATGGTCTCATGGAAATATCAGTGGTGGCAGCCAAGTTGCGTCACTTTTGCGCTCCCCTTGGGATGCCTTTCGCAGCTGCAGTGTGCCTGGAGCCCAGGGCTTCCTGGTTTTAAAAGTCCTAGGCCTAAGCCTAACAGTAACCCTAGGAAGGTAAATCAGCCGGGTATTAGGGTTCTTCGTAAGGGAAAAGCCGTGAAAGCAGCCATGTTGTGGCACTTCTGCACTCCCTTTGGGATGCCTTTGGCAGATGAAGTAAGCCTGGAACTCAGGGCTTCCTGGTTAAAGAAATCCAAGCCCTAGGCTGAAGCCTAACCCTAACCCTAGGCAGATAAATCAGCCTAGGTATAGGGATGGTGCCAAGGAAAAAGCTGTGAAAGCTGCCATGTTGTAGCACTTTTGTACTCCCCTTGGGATGCCTTGAACAGCTGCAGTGTGTCTGGAGCCCAGGGCTTCCTAGTTTTAAAAATCCTAGCCCTAGGCCTAAGCCTAACAGTAACCCTGGGAAGGTAAATCAGCCTGGTGTTAGGCTTCTTGCCAAGGAAAAAGCCGTGAAAGCAGCCATGTTGTGGCACTTTTGCACTCCCTTTTGGATGCCTTTCACAGCTCCACTGTGCCTGGAACTCAGGGCTTCCTGATTTTAAAAATCCTAGCCCTAGGCCGAACCCCAACCCTAAGACGAGAAAGGCAAATCAGCCAGGAATTAGGCATGTCCCCAAGGAAAAAGCTGTGGAGGCAGACATGTTGTGGTACTTTTGCGCTCTTCTTGGCTAGTCCTTCGCAGCTGCTGTGTTCTTGGAACTCAGGGCTTTCTGGTTAATAGAGCCCTTACCCTAGGCGTAACTCAAACCTTAACCCTAGGAAGGAAAATCAGCCTATGGTTCGGGATGGTCTCATGGAAATATCAGTGGTGGCAGCCAAGTTGCGTCACTTTTGCGCTCCCCTTGGGATGCCTTTCGCAGCTGCAGTGTGCCTGGAGCCCAGGGCTTCCTGGTTTTAAAAGTCCTAGACCTAAGCCTAACAGTAACCCTAGGAAGGTAAATCAGCCGGGTATTAGGGTTCTTCCTAAGGGAAAAGCCGTGAAAGCAGCCATGTTGTGGCACTTCTGCACTCCCTTTGGGATGCCTTTGGCAGATGAAGTAAGCCTGGAACTCAGGGCTTCCTGGTTAAAAAACTCCAAGCCCTAGGCTGAAGCCTAACCCTAACCCTAGGCAGATAAATCAGCCTAGGTATAGGGATGGTGCCAAGGAAAAAGCTGTGAAAGCTGCCATGTTGTAGCACTTTTGTACTCCCCTTGGGATGCCTTGAACAGCTGCAGTGTGTCTGGAGCCCAGGGCTTCCTAGTTTTAAAAATCCTAGCCCTAGGCCTAAGCCTAACAGTAACCCTGGGAAGGTAAATCAGCCTGGTGTTAGGCTTCTTGCCAAGGAAAAAGCCGTGAAAGCAGCCATGTTGTGGCACTTTTGCACTCCCTTTTGGATGCCTTTCACAGCTGCAGTGTGCCTGGAACTCAGGGCTTCCTGATTTTAAAAATCCTAGCCCTAGGCCGAACCCCAACCCTAAGACGAGAAAGGCAAATCAGCCAGGAATTAGGCATGTCCCCAAGGAAAAAGCTGTGGAGGCAGGCATGTTGTGGTACTTTTGCGCTCTTCTTGGCTAGTCCTTCGCAGCTGCTGTGTTCTTGGAACTCAGGGCTTTCTGGTTAATAGAGCCCTTACCCTAGGCGTAACTCAAACCTTAACCCTAGGAAGGAAAATCAGCCTATGGTTCGGGATGGTCTCATGGAAATATCAGTGGTGGCAGCCAAGTTGCGTCACTTTTGCGCTCCCCTTGGGATGCCTTTCGCAGCTGCAGTGTGCCTGGAGCCCAGGGCTTCCTGGTTTTAAAAGTCCTAGGCCTAAGCCTAACAGTAACCCTAGGAAGGTAAATCAGCCGGGTATTAGGGTTCTTCCTAAGGGAAAAGCCGTGAAAGCAGCCATGTTGTGGCACTTCTGCACTCCCTTTGGGATGCCTTTGGCAGATGAAGTAAGCCTGGAACTCAGGGCTTCCTGGTTAAAGAAATCCAAGCCCTAGGCTGAACCCTAACCCTAACCCTAGGCAGATAAATCAGCCTAGGTATAGGGATGGTGCCAAGGAAAAAGCTGTGAAAGCTGCCATGTTGTTGCACTTTTGTACTCCCCTTGGGATGCCTTGAACAGCTGCAGTGTGCCTGGAGCCCAGGGCTTCCTAGTTTTAAAAATCCTAGCCCTAGGCCTAAGCCTAACAGTAACCCTGGGAAGGTAAATCAGCCTGGTGTTAGGCTTCTTGCCAAGGAAAAAGCCGTGAAAGCAGCCATGTTGTGGCACTTTTGCACTCCCTTTTGGATGCCTTTCACAGCTGCAGTGTGCCTGGAACTCAGGGCTTCCTGATTTTAAAAATCCTAGCCCTAGGCCGAACCCCAACCCTAAGACGAGAAAGGCAAATCAGCCAGGATTTAGGCATGTCCCCAAGGAAAAAGCTGTGGAGGCAGGCATGTTGTGGTACTTTTGCGCTCTTCTTGGCTAGTCCTTCGCAGCTGCTGTGTTCTTGGAACTCAGGGCTTTCTGGTTAATAGACCCTTACCCTAGGCGTAACTCAAACCTTAACCCTAGGAAGGAAAATCAGCCTATGGTTCGGGATGGTCTCATGGAAATATCAGTGGTGGCAGCCAAGTTGCGTCACTTTTGCGCTCCCCTTGGGATGCCTTTCGCAGCTGCAGTGTGCCTGGAGCCCAGGGCTTCCTGGTTTTAAAAGTCCTAGGCCTAAGCCTAACAGTAACCCTAGGAAGGTAAATCAGCCGGGTATTAGGGTTCTTCCTAAGGGAAAAGCCGTGAAAGCAGCCATGTTGTGGCACTTCTGCACTCCCTTTGGGATGCCTTTGGCAGATGAAGTAAGCCTGGAACTCAGGGCTTCCTGGTTAAAAAACTCCAAGCCCTAGGCTGAAGCCTAACCCTAACCCTAGGCAGATAAATCAGCCTAGGTATAGGGATGGTGCCAAGGAAAAAGCTGTGAAAGCTGCCATGTTGTAGCACTTTTGTACTCCCCTTGGGATGCCTTGAACAGCTGCAGTGTGCCTGGAGCCCAGGGCTTCCTAGTTTTAAAAATCCTAGCCCTAGGCCTAAGCCTAACAGTAACCCTGGGAAGGTAAATCAGCCTGGTGTTAGGCTTCTTGCCAAGGAAAAAGCCGTGAAAGCAGCCATGTTGTGGCACTTTTGCACTCCCTTTTGGATGCCTTTCACAGCTCCACTGTGCCTGGAACTCAGGGCTTCCTGATTTTAAAAATCCTAGCCCTAGGCCGAACCCCAACCCTAAGACGAGAAAGGCAAATCAGCCAGGAATTAGGCATGTCCCCAAGGAAAAAGCTGTGGAGGCAGACATGTTGTGGTACTTTTGCGCTCTTCTTGGCTAGTCCTTCGCAGCTGCTGTGTTCTTGGAACTCAGGGCTTTCTGGTTAATAGAGCCCTTACCCTAGGCGTAACTCAAACCTTAACCCTAGGAAGGAAAATCAGCCTATGGTTCGGGATGCTCTCATGGAAATATCAGTGGTGGCAGCCAAGTTGCGTCACTTTTGCGCTCCCCTTGGGATGCCTTTCGCAGCTGCAGTGTGCCTGGAGCCCAGGGCTTCCTGGTTTTAAAAGTCCTAGACCTAAGCCTAACAGTAACCCTAGGAAGGTAAATCAGCCGGGTATTAGGGTTCTTCCTAAGGGAAAAGCCGTGAAAGCAGCCATGTTGTGGCACTTCTGCACTCCCTTTGGGATGCCTTTGGCAGATGAAGTAAGCCTGGAACTCAGGGCTTCCTGGTTAAAAAACTCCAAGCCCTAGGCTGAACCCTAACCCTAACCCTAGGCAGATAAATCAGCCTAGGTATAGGGATGGTGCCAAGGAAAAAGCTGTGAAAGCTGCCATGTTGTAGCACTTTTGTACTCCCCTTGGGATGCCTTGAACAGCTGCAGTGTGTCTGGAGCCCAGGGCTTCCTAGTTTTAAAAATCCTAGCCCTAGGCCTAAGCCTAACAGTAACCCTGGGAAGGTAAATCAGCCTGGTGTTAGGCTTCTTGCCAAGGAAAAAGCCGTGAAAGCAGCCATGTTGTGGCACTTTTGCACTCCCTTTTGGATGCCTTTCACAGCTGCAGTGTGCCTGGAACTCAGGGCTTCCTGATTTTAAAAATCCTAGCCCTAGGCCGAACCGCAACCCTAAGACGAGAAAGGCAAATCAGCCAGGAATTAGGCATGTCCCCAAGGAAAAAGCTGTGGAGGCAGGCATGTTGTGGTACTTTTGCGCTCTTCTTGGCTAGTCCTTCGCAGCTGCTGTGTTCTTGGAACTCAGGGCTTTCTGGTTAATAGAGCCCTTACCCTAGGCGTAACTCAAACCTTAACCCTAGGAAGGAAAATCAGCCTATGGTTCGGGATGGTCTCATGGAAATATCAGTGGTGGCAGCCAAGTTGCGTCACTTTTGCGCTCCCCTTGGGATGCCTTTCGCAGCTGCAGTGTGCCTGGAGCCCAGGGCTTCCTGGTTTTAAAAGTCCTAGGCCTAAGCCTAACAGTAACCCTAGGAAGGTAAATCAGCCGGGTATTAGGGTTCTTCCTAAGGGAAAAGCCGTGAAAGCAGCCATGTTGTGGCACTTCTGCACTCCCTTTGGGATGCCTTTGGCAGATGAAGTAAGCCTGGAACTCAGGGCTTCCTGGTTAAAAAACTCCAAGCCCTAGGCTGAACCCTAACCCTAACCCTAGGCAGATAAATCAGCCTAGGTATAGGGATGGTGCCAAGGAAAAAGCTGTGAAAGCTGCCATGTTGTAGCACTTTTGTACTCCCCTTGGGATGCCTTGAACAGCTGCAGTGTGTCTGGAGCCAAGGGCTTCCTAGTTTTAAAAATCCTAGCCCTAGGCCTAAGCCTAACAGTAACCCTGGGAAGGTAAATCAGCCTGGTGTTAGGCTTCTTGCCAAGGAAAAAGCCGTGAAAGCAGCCATGTTGTGGCACTTTTGCACTCCCTTTTGGATGCCTTTCACAGCTGCAGTGTGCCTGGAACTCAGGGCTTCCTGATTTTAAAAATCCTAGCCCTAGGCCGAACCCCAACCCTAAGACGAGAAAGGCAAATCAGCCAGGAATTAGGCATGTCCCCAAGGAAAAAGCTGTGGAGGCAGACATGTTGTGGTACTTTTGCGCTCTTCTTGGCTAGTCCTTCGCAGCTGCTGTGTTCTTGGAACTCAGGGCTTTCTGGTTAATAGAGCCCTTACCCTAGGCGTAACTCAAACCTTAACCCTAGGAAGGAAAATCAGCCTATGGTTCGGGATGGTCTCATGGAAATATCAGTGGTGGCAGCCAAGTTGCGTCACTTTTGCGCTCCCCTTGGGATGCCTTTCGCAGCTGCAGTGTGCCTGGAGCCCAGGGCTTCCTGGTTTTAAAAGTCCTAGGCCTAAGCCTAACAGTAACCCTAGGAAGGTAAATCAGCCGGGTATTAGGGTTCTTCCTAAGGGAAAAGCCGTGAAAGCAGCCATGTTGTGGCACTTCTGCACTCCCTTTGGGATGCCTTTGGCAGATGAAGTAAGCCTGGAACTCAGGGCTTCCTGGTTAAAGAAATCCAAGCCCTAGGCTGAACCCTAACCCTAACCCTAGGCAGATAAATCAGCCTAGGTATAGGGATGGTGCCAAGGAAAAAGCTGTGAAAGCTGCCATGTTGTTGCACTTTTGTACTCCCCTTGGGATGCCTTGAACAGCTGCAGTGTGCCTGGAGCTAAGGGCTTCCTAGTTTTAAAAATCCTAGCCCTAGGCCTAAGCCTAACAGTAACCCTGGGAAGGTAAATCAGCCTGGTGTTAGGCTTCTTGCCAAGGAAAAAGCCGTGAAAGCAGCCATGTTGTGGCACTTTTGCACTCCCTTTTGGATGCCTTTCACAGCTGCAGTGTGCCTGGAACTCAGGGCTTCCTGATTTTAAAAATCCTAGCCCTAGGCCGAATCCCAACCCTAAGACGAGAAAGGCAAATCAGCCAGGAATTAGGCATGTCCCCAAGGAAAAAGCTGTGGAGGCAGGCATGTTGTGGTACTTTTGCGCTCTTCTTGGCTAGTCCTTCGCAGCTGCTGTGTTCTTGGAACTCAGGGCTTTCTGGTTAATAGAGCCCTTACCCTAGGCGTAACTCAAACCTTAACCCTAGGAAGGAAAATCAGCCTATGGTTCGGGAAGGTCTCATGGAAATATCAGTGGTGGCAGCCAAGTTGCGTCACTTTTGCGCTCCCCTTGGGATGCCTTTCGCAGCTGCAGTGTGCCTGGAGCCCAGGGCTTCCTGGTTTTAAAAGTCTCCTAGGCCTAAGCCTAACAGTAACCCTAGGAAAGTAAATCAGCCGGGTATTATGGTTCTTCCTAAGGGAAAAGCCGTGAAAGCAGCCATGTTGTGGCACTTCTGCACTCCCTTTGCGATGCCTTTGGCAGATGAAGTAAGCCTGGAACTCAGGGCTTCCTGGTTAAAAAACTCCAAGCCCTAGGCTGAACCCTAACCCTAACCCTAGGCAGATAAATCAGCCTAGGTATAGGGATGGTGCCAAGGAAAAAGCTGTGAAAGCTGCCATGTTGTTGCACTTTTGTACTCCCCTTGGGATGCCTTGAACAGCTGCAGTGTGCCTGGAGCTAAGGGCTTCCTAGTTTTAAAAATCCTAGCCCTAGGCCTAAGCCTAACAGTAACCCTGGGAAGGTAAATCAGCCTGGTGTTAGGCTTCTTGCCAAGGAAAAAGCCGTGAAAGCAGCCATGTTGTGGCACTTTTGCACTCCCTTTTGGATGCCTTTCACAGCTGCAGTGTGCCTGGAACTCAGGGCTTCCTGATTTTAAAAATCCTAGCCCTAGGCCGAACCCCAACCCTAAGACGAGAAAGGCAAATCAGCCAGGAATTAGGCATGTCCCCAAGGAAAAAGCTGTGGAGGCAGGCATGTTGTGGTACTTTTGCGCTCTTCTTGGCTAGTCCTTCGCAGCTGCTGTGTTCTTGGAACTCAGGGCTTTCTGGTTAATAGAGCCCTTACCCTAGGCGTAACTCAAACCTTAACCCTAGGAAGGAAAATCAGCCTATGGTTCGGGATGGTCTCATGGAAATATCAGTGGTGGCAGCCAAGTTGCGTCACTTTTGCGCTCCCCTTGGGATGCCTTTCGCAGCTGCAGTGTGCCTGGAGCCCAGGGCTTCCTGGTTTTAAAAGTCCTAGGCCTAAGCCTAACAGTAACCCTAGGAAGGTAAATCAGCCGGGTATTAGGGTTCTTCCTAAGGGAAAAGCCGTGAAAGCAGCCATGTTGTGGCACTTCTGCACTCCCTTTGGGATGCCTTTGGCAGATGAAGTAAGCCTGGAACTCAGGGCTTCCTGGTTAAAGAAATCCAAGCCCTAGGCTGAACCCTAACCCTAACCCTAGGCAGATAAATCAGCCTAGGTATAGGGATGGTGCCAAGGAAAAAGCTGTGAAAGCTGCCATGTTGTTGCACTTTTGTACTCCCCTTGGGATGCCTTGAACAGCTGCAGTGTGTCTGGAGCCCAGGGCTTCCTAGTTTTAAAAATCCTAGCCCTAGGCCTAAGCCTAACAGTAACCCTGGGAAGGTAAATCAGCCTGGTGTTAGGCTTCTTGCCAAGGAAAAAGCCGTGAAAGCAGCCATGTTGTGGCACTTTTGCACTCCCTTTTGGATGCCTTTCACAGCTGCAGTGTGCCTGGAACTCAGGGCTTCCTGATTTTAAAAATCCTAGCCCTAGGCCGAACCCCAACCCTAAGACGAGAAAGGCAAATGAGCCAGGAATTAGGCATGTCCCCAAGGAAAAAGCTGTGGAGGCAGGCATGTTGTGGTACTTTTGCGCTCTTCTTGGCTAGTCCTTCGCAGCTGCTGTGTTCTTGGAACTCAGGGCTTTCTGGTTAATAGAGCCCTTACCCTAGGCGTAACTCAAACCTTAACCCTAGGAAGGAAAATCAGCCTATGGTTCGGGATGGTCTCATGGAAATATCAGTGGTGGCAGCCAAGTTGCGTCACTTTTGCGCTCCCCTTGGGAGGCCTTTCGCAGCTGCAGTGTGCCTGGAGCCCAGGGCTTCCTGGTTTTAAAAGTCCTAGGCCTAAGCCTAACAGTAACCCTAGGAAGGTAAATCAGCCGGGTATTAGGGTTCTTCCTAAGGGAAAAGCCGTGAAAGCAGGCATGTTGTGGCACTTCTGCACTCCCTTTGGGATGCCTTTGGCAGATGAAGTAAGCCTGGAACTCAGGGCTTCCTGGTTAAAGAAATCCAAGCCCTAGGCTGAAGCCTAACCCTAACCCTAGGCAGATAAATCAGCCTAGGTATAGGGATGGTGCCAAGGAAAAAGCTGTGAAAGCTGCCATGTTGTAGCACTTTTGTACTCCCCTTGGGATGCCTTGAACAGCTGCAGTGTGCCTGGAGCCCAGGGCTTCCTAGTTTTAAAAATCCTAGCCCTAGGCCTAAGCCTAACAGTAACCCTGGGAAGGTAAATCAGCCTGGTGTTAGGCTTCTTGCCAAGGAAAAAGCCGTGAAAGCAGCCATGTTGTGGCACTTTTGCACTCCCTTTTGGATGCCTTTCACAGCTGCAGTGTGCCTGGAACTCAGGGCTTCCTGATTTTAAAAATCCTAGCCCTAGGCCGAACCCCAACCCTAAGACGAGAAAGGCAAATCAGCCAGGAATTAGGCATGTCCCCAAGGAAAAAGCTGTGGAGGCAGACATGTTGTGGTACTTTTGCGCTCTTCTTGGCTAGTCCTTCGCAGCTGCTGTGTTCTTGGAACTCAGGGCTTTCTGGTTAATAGAGCCCTTACCCTAGGCGTAACTCAAACCTTAACCCTAGGAAGGAAAATCAGCCTATGGTTCGGGATGGTCTCATGGAAATATCAGTGGTGGCAGCCAAGTTGCGTCACTTTTGCGCTCCCCTTGGGATGCCTTTCGCAGCTGCAGTGTGCCTGGAGCCCAGGGCTTCCTGGTTTTAAAAGTCCTAGGCCTAAGCCTAACAGTAACCCTAGGAAGGTAAATCAGCCGGGTATTAGGGTTCTTCCTAAGGGAAAAGCCGTGAAAGCAGCCATGTTGTGGCACTTCTGCACTCCCTTTGGGATGCCTTTGGCAGATGAAGTAAGCCTGGAACTCAGGGCTTCCTGGTTAAAAAACTCCAAGCCCTAGGCTGAACCCTAACCCTAACCCTAGGCAGATAAATCAGCCTAGGTATAGGGATGGTGCCAAGGAAAAAGCTGTGAAAGCTGCCATGTTGTTGCACTTTTGTACTCCCCTTGGGATGCCTTGAACAGCTGCAGTGTGCCTGGAGCCCAGGGCTTCCTAGTTTTAAAAATCCTAGCCCTAGGCCTAAGCCTAACAGTAACCCTGGGAAGGTAAATCAGCCTGGTGTTAGGCTTCTTGCCAAGGAAAAAGCCGTGAAAGCAGCCATGTTGTGGCACTTTTGCACTCCCTTTTGGATGCCTTTCACAGCTGCAGTGTGCCTGGAACTCAGGGCTTCCTGATTTTAAAAATCCTAGCCCTAGGCCGAACCCCAACCCTAAGACGAGAAAGGCAAATCAGCCAGGAATTAGGCATGTCCCCAAGGAAAAAGCTGTGGAGGCAGGCATGTTGTGGTACTTTTGCGCTCTTCTTGGCTAGTCCTTCGCAGCTGCTGTGTTCTTGGAACTCAGGGCTTTCTGGTTAATAGAGCCCTTACCCTAGGCGTAACTCAAACCTTAACCCTAGGAAGGAAAATCAGCCTATGGTTCGGGATGGTCTCATGGAAATATCAGTGGTGGCAGCCAAGTTGCGTCACTTTTGCGCTCCCCTTGGGATGCCTTTCGCAGCTGCAGTGTGCCTGGAGCCCAGGGCTTCCTGGTTTTAAAAGTCCTAGGCCTAAGCCTAACAGTAACCCTAGGAAGGTAAATCAGCCGGGTATTAGGGTTCTTCCTAAGGGAAAAGCCATGAAAGCAGCCATGTTGTGGCACTTCTGCACTCCCTTTGGGATGCCTTTGGCAGATGAAGTAAGCCTGGAACTCAGGGCTTCCTGGTTAAAGAAATCCAAGCCCTAGGCTGAAGCCTAACCCTAACCCTAGGCAGATAAATCAGCCTAGGTATAGGGATGGTGCCAAGGAAAAAGCTGTGAAAGCTGCCATGTTGTAGCACTTTTGTACTCCCCTTGGGATGCCTTGAACAGCTGCAGTGTGCCTGGAGCCCAGGGCTTCCTAGTATTAAAAATCCTAGCCCTAGGCCTAAGCCTAACAGTAACCCTGGGAAGGTAAATCAGCCTGGTGTTAGGCTTCTTGCCAAGGAAAAAGCCGTGAAAGCAGCCATGTTGTGGCACTTTTGCACTCCCTTTTGGATGCCTTTCACAGCTGCAGTGTGCCTGGAACTCAGGGCTTCCTGATTTTAAAAATCCTAGCCCTAGGCCGAACCCCAACCCTAAGACGAGAAAGGCAAATCAGCCAGGAATTAGGCATGTCCCCAAGGAAAAAGCTGTGGAGGCAGGCATGTTGTGGTACTTTTGCGCTCTTCTTGGCTAGTCCTTCACAGCTGCTGTGTTCTAGGAACTCAGGGCTTTCTGGTTAATAGAGCCCTTACCCTAGGCGTAACTCAAACCTTAACCCTAGGAAGGAAAATCAGCCTATGGTTCGGGATGGTCTCATGGAAATATCAGTGGTGGCAGCCAAGTTGCGTCACTTTTGCGCTCCCCTTGGGATGCCTTTCGCAGCTGCAGTGTGCCTGGAGCCCAGGGCTTCCTGGTTTTAAAAGTCCTAGGCCTAAGCCTAACAGTAACCCTAGGAAGGTAAATCAGCCGGGTATTAGGGTTCTTCCTAAGGGAAAAGCCGTGAAAGCAGCCATGTTGTGGCACTTCTGCACTCCCTTTGGGATGCCTTTGGCAGATGAAGTAAGCCTGGAACTCAGGGCTTCCTGGTTAAAAAACTCCAAGCCCTAGGCTGAACCCTAACCCTAACCCTAGGCAGATAAATCAGCCTAGGTATAGGGATGGTGCCAAGGAAAAAGCTGTGAAAGCTGCCATGTTGTGGCACTTTTGCACTCCCTTTTGGATGCCTTTCACAGCTGCAGTGTGCCTGGAACTCAGGGCTTCCTGATTTTAAAAATCCTAGCCCTAGGCCGAACCCCAACCCTAAGACGAGAAAGGCAAATCAGCCAGGAATTAGGCATGTCCCCAAGGAAAAAGCTGTGGAGGCAGGCATGTTGTGGTACTTTTGCGCTCTTCTTGGCTAGTCCTTCGCAGCTGCTGTGTTCTTGGAACTCAGGGCTTTCTGGTTAATAGAGCCCTTACCCTAGGCGTAACTCAAACCTTAACCCTAGGAAGGAAAATCAGCCTATGGTTCGGGATGGTCTCATGGAAATATCAGTGGTGGCAGCCAAGTTGCGTCACTTTTGCGCTCCCCTTGGGATGCCTTTCGCAGCTGCAGTGTGCCTGGAGCCCAGGGCTTCCTGGTTTTAAAAGTCCTAGGCCTAAGCCTAACAGTAACCCTAGGAAGGTAAATCAGCCGGGTATTAGGGTTCTTCCTAAGGGAAAAGCCGTGAAAGCAGCCATGTTGTGGCACTTCTGCACTCCCTTTGGGATGCCTTTGGCAGATGAAGTAAGCCTGGAACTCAGGGCTTCCTGGTTAAAAAACTCCAAGCCCTAGGCTGAAGCCTAACCCTAACCCTAGGCAGATAAATCAGCCTAGGTATAGGGATGGTGCCAAGGAAAAAGCTGTGAAAGCTGCCATGTTGTTGCACTTTTGTACTCCCCTTGGGATGCCTTGAACAGCTGCAGTGTGTCTGGAGCCAAGGGCTTCCTAGTTTTAAAAATCCTAGCCCTAGGCCTAAGCCTAACAGTAACCCTGGGAAGGTAAATCAGCCTGGTGTTAGGCTTCTTGCCAAGGAAAAAGCCGTGAAAGCAGCCATGTTGTGGCACTTTTGCACTCCCTTTTGGATGCCTTTCACAGCTGCAGTGTGCCTGGAACTCAGGGCTTCCTGATTTTAAAAATCCTAGCCCTAGGCCGAACCCCAACCCTAAGACGAGAAAGGCAAATCAGCCAGGAATTAGGCATGTCCCCAAGGAAAAAGCTGTGGAGGCAGGCATGTTGTGCTACTTTTGCGCTCTTCTTGGCTAGTCCTTCGCAGCTGCTGTGTTCTTGGAACTCAGGGCTTTCTGGTTAATAGAGCCCTTACCCTAGGCGTAACTCAAACCTTAAGCCTAGGAAGGAAAATCAGCCTATGGTTCGGGATGGTCTCATGGAAATATCAGTGGTGGCAGCCAAGTTGCGTCACTTTTGCGCTCCCCTTGGGATGCCTTTCGCAGCTGCAGTGTGCCTGGAGCCCAGGGCTTCCTGGTTTTAAAAGTCCTAGGCCTAAGCCTAAGAGTAACCCTAGGAAAGTAAATCAGCCGGGTATTATGGTTCTTCCTAAGGGAAAAGCCGTGAAAGCAGCCATGTTGTGGCACTTCTGCACTCCCTTTGGGATGCCTTTGGCAGATGAAGTAAGCCTGGAACTCAGGGCTTCCTGGTTAAAAAACTCCAAGCCCTAGGCTGAAGCCTAACCCTAACCCTAGGCAGATAAATCAGCCTAGGTATAGGGATGGTGCCAAGGAAAAAGCTGTGAAAGCTGCCATGTTGTTGCACTTTTGTACTCCCCTTGGGATGCCTTGAACAGCTGCAGTGTGCCTGGAGCCCAGGGCTTCCTAGTTTTAAAAATCCTAGCCCTAGGCCTAAGCCTAACAGTAACCCTGGGAAGGTAAATCAGCCTGGTGTTAGGCTTCTTGCCAAGGAAAAAGCCGTGAAAGCAGCCATGTTGTGGCACTTTTGCACTCCCTTTTGGATGCCTTTCACAGCTGCAGTGTGCCTGGAACTCAGGGCTTCCTGATTTTAAAAATCCTAGCCCTAGGCCGAACCCCAACCCTAAGACGAGAAAGGCAAATCAGCCAGGAATTAGGCATGTCCCCAAGGAAAAAGCTGTGGAGGCAGGCATGTTGTGGTACTTTTGCGCTCTTCTTGGCTAGTCCTTCGCAGCTGCTGTGTTCTTGGAACTCAGGGCTTTCTGGTTAATAGAGCCCTTACCCTAGGCGTAACTCAAACCTTAACCCTAGGAAGGAAAATCAGCCTATGGTTCGGGATGGTCTCATGGAAATATCAGTGGTGGCAGCCAAGTTGCATCACTTTTGCGCTCCCCTTGGGATGCCTTTCGCAGCTGCAGTGTGCCTGGAGCCCAGGGCTTCCTGGTTTTAAAAGTCCTAGGCCTAAGCCTAACAGTAACCCTAGGAAGGTAAATCAGCCGGGTATTAGGGTTCTTCCTAAGGGAAAAGCCGTGAAAGCAGCCATGTTGTGGCACTTCTGCACTCCCTTTGGGATGCCTTTGGCAGATGAAGTAAGCCTGGAACTCAGGGCTTCCTGGTTAAAGAAATCCAAGCCCTAGGCTGAACCCTAACCCTAACCCTAGGCAGATAAATCAGCCTAGGTATAGGGATGGTGCCAAGGAAAAAGCTGTGAAAGCTGCCATGTTGTGGCACTTTTGCACTCCCTTTTGGATGCCTTTCACAGCTGCAGTGTGCCTGGAACTCAGGGCTTCCTGATTTTAAAAATCCTAGCCCTAGGCCGAACCCCAACCCTAAGACGAGAAAGGCAAATCAGCCAGGAATTAGGCATGTCCCCAAGGAAAAAGCTGTGGAGGCAGGCATGTTGTGGTACTTTTGCGCTCTTCTTGGCTAGTCCTTCGCAGCTGCTGTGTTCTTGGAACTCAGGGCTTTCTGGTTAATAGAGCCCTTACCCTAGGCGTAACTCAAACCTTAACCCTAGGAAGGAAAATCAGCCTATGGTTCGGGATGGTCTCATGGAAATATCAGTGGTGGCAGCCAAGTTGCGTCACTTTTGCGCTCCCCTTGGGATGCCTTTCGCAGCTGCAGTGTGCCTGGAGCCCAGGGCTTCCTGGTTTTAAAAGTCCTAGGCCTAAGCCTAACAGTAACCCTAGGAAGGTAAATCAGCCGGGTATTAGGGTTCTTCCTAAGGGAAAAGCCGTGAAAGCAGCCATGTTGTGGCACTTCTGCACTCCCTTTGGGATGCCTTTGGCAGATGAAGTAAGCCTGGAACTCAGGGCTTCCTGGTTAAAAAACTCCAAGCCCTAGGCTGAAGCCTAACCCTAACCCTAGGCAGATAAATCAGCCTAGGTATAGGGATGGTGCCAAGGAAAAAGCTGTGAAAGCTGCCATGTTGTTGCACTTTTGTACTCCCCTTGGGATGCCTTGAACAGCTGCAGTGTGTCTGGAGCCAAGGGCTTCCTAGTTTTAAAAATCCTAGCCCTAGGCCTAAGCCTAACAGTAACCCTGGGAAGGTAAATCAGCCTGGTGTTAGGCTTCTTGCCAAGGAAAAAGCCGTGAAAGCAGCCATGTTGTGGCACTTTTGCACTCCCTTTTGGATGCCTTTCACAGCTGCAGTGTGCCTGGAACTCAGGGCTTCCTGATTTTAAAAATCCTAGCCCTAGGCCGAACCCCAACCCTAAGACGAGAAAGGCAAATCAGCCAGGAATTAGGCATGTCCCCAAGGAAAAAGCTGTGGAGGCAGGCATGTTGTGGTACTTTTGCGCTCTTCTTGGCTAGTCCTTCGCAGCTGCTGTGTTCTTGGAACTCAGGGCTTTCTGGTTAATAGAGCCCTTACCCTAGGCGTAACTCAAACCTTAACCCTAGGAAGGAAAATCAGCCTATGGTTCGGGATGGTCTCATGGAAATATCAGTGGTGGCAGCCAAGTTGCGTCACTTTTGCGCTCCCCTTGGGATGCCTTTCGCAGCTGCAGTGTGCCTGGAGCCCAGGGCTTCCTGGTTTTAAAAGTCCTAGGCCTAAGCCTAAGAGTAACCCTAGGAAAGTAAATCAGCCGGGTATTATGGTTCTTCCTAAGGGAAAAGCCGTGAAAGCAGCCATGTTGTGGCACTTCTGCACTCCCTTTGGGATGCCTTTGGCAGATGAAGTAAGCCTGGAACTCAGGGCTTCCTGGTTAAAAAACTCCAAGCCCTAGGCTGAAGCCTAACCCTAACCCTAGGCAGATAAATCAGCCTAGGTATAGGGATGGTGCCAAGGAAAAAGCTGTGAAAGCTGCCATGTTGTTGCACTTTTGTACTCCCCTTGGGATGCCTTGAACAGCTGCAGTGTGCCTGGAGCCCAGGGCTTCCTAGTTTTAAAAATCCTAGCCCTAGGCCTAAGCCTAACAGTAACCCTGGGAAGGTAAATCAGCCTGGTGTTAGGCTTCTTGCCAAGGAAAAAGCCGTGAAAGCAGCCATGTTGTGGCACTTTTGCACTCCCTTTTGGATGCCTTTCACAGCTGCAGTGTGCCTGGAACTCAGGGCTTCCTGATTTTAAAAATCCTAGCCCTAGGCCGAACCCCAACCCTAAGACGAGAAAGGCAAATCAGCCAGGAATTAGGCATGTCCCCAAGGAAAAAGCTGTGGAGGCAGGCATGTTGTGGTACTTTTGCGCTCTTCTTGGCTAGTCCTTCGCAGCTGCTGTGTTCTTGGAACTCAGGGCTTTCTGGTTAATAGAGCCCTTACCCTAGGCGTAACTCAAACCTTAACCCTAGGAAGGAAAATCAGCCTATGGTTCGGGATGGTCTCATGGAAATATCAGTGGTGGCAGCCAAGTTGCATCACTTTTGCGCTCCCCTTGGGATGCCTTTCGCAGCTGCAGTGTGCCTGGAGCCCAGGGCTTCCTGGTTTTAAAAGTCCTAGGCCTAAGCCTAACAGTAACCCTAGGAAGGTAAATCAGCCGGGTATTAGGGTTCTTCCTAAGGGAAAAGCCGTGAAAGCAGCCATGTTGTGGCACTTCTGCACTCCCTTTGGGATGCCTTTGGCAGATGAAGTAAGCCTGGAACTCAGGGCTTCCTGGTTAAAGAAATCCAAGCCCTAGGCTGAACCCTAACCCTAACCCTAGGCAGATAAATCAGCCTAGGTATAGGGATGGTGCCAAGGAAAAAGCTGTGAAAGCTGCCATGTTGTAGCACTTTTGTACTCCCCTTGGGATGCCTTGAACAGCTGCAGTGTGCCTGGAGCCCAGGGCTTCCTAGTTTTAGAAATCCTAGCCCTAGGCCTAAGCCTAACAGTAACCCTGGGAAGGTAAATCAGCCCGGTGTTAGGCTTCTTGCCAAGGAAAAAGCCGTGAAAGCAGCCATGTTGTGGCACTTTTGCACTCCCTTTTGGATGCCTTTCACAGCTGCAGTGTGCCTGGAACTCAGGGCTTCCTGATTTTAAAAATCCTAGCCCTAGGCCGAACCCCAACCCTAAGACGAGAAAGGCAAATCAGCCAGGAATTAGGCATGTCCCCAAGGAAAAAGCTGTGGAGGCAGACATGTTGTGGTACTTTTGCGCTCTTCTTGGCTAGTCCTTCGCAGCTGCTGTGTTCTTGGAACTCAGGGCTTTCTGGTTAATAGAGCCCTTACCCTAGGCGTAACTCAAACCTTAACCGTAGGAAGGAAAATCAGCCTATGGTTCGGGATGCTCTCATGGAAATATCAGTGGTGGCAGCCAAGTTGCGTCACTTTTGCGCTCCCCTTGGGAGGCCTTTCGCAGCTGCAGTGTGCCTGGAGCCCAGGGCTTCCTGGTTTTAAAAGTCCTAGGCCTAAGCCTAACAGTAACCCTAGGAAGGTAAATCAGCCGGGTATTAGGGTTCTTCCTAAGGGAAAAGCCGTGAAAGCAGCCATGTTGTGGCACTTCTGCACTCCCTTTGGGATGCCTTTGGCAGATGAAGTAAGCCTGGAACTCAGGGCTTCCTGGTTAAAGAAATCCAAGCCCTAGGCTGAAGCCTAACCCTAACCCTAGGCAGATAAATCAGCCTAGGTATAGGGATGGTGCCAAGGAAAAAGCTGTGAAAGCTGCCATGTTGTAGCACTTTTGTACTCCCCTTGGGATGCCTTGAACAGCTGCAGTGTGCCTGGAGCCCAGGGCTTCCTAGTTTTAAAAATCCTAGCCCTAGGCCTAAGCCTAACAGTAACCCTGGGAAGGTAAATCAGCCTGGTGTTAGGCTTCTTGCCAAGGAAAAAGCCATGAAAGCAGCCATGTTGTGGCACTTTTGCACTCCCTTTTGGATGCCTTTCACAGCTCCAGTGTGCCTGGAACTCAGGGCTTCCTGATTTTAAAAATCCTAGCCCTAGGCCGAACCCCAACCCTAAGACGAGAAAGGCAAATCAGCCAGGAATTAGGCATGTCCCCAAGGAAAAAGCTGTGGAGGCAGACATGTTGTGGTACTTTTGCGCTCTTCTTGGCTAGTCCTTCGCAGCTGCTGTGTTCTTGGAACTCAGGGCTTTCTGGTTAATAGAGCCCTTACCCTAGGCGTAACTCAAACCTTAACCCTAGGAAGGAAAATCAGCCTATGGTTCGGGATGGTCTCATGGAAATATCAGTGGTGGCAGCCAAATTGCGTCACTTTTGCGCTCCCCTTGGGATGCCTTTCGCAGCTGCAGTGTGCCTGGAGCCCAGGGCTTCCTGGTTTTAAAAGTCCTAGGCCTAAGCCTAACAGTAACCCTAGGAAGGTAAATCAGCCGGGTATTAGGGTTCTTCCTAAGGGAAAAGCCGTGAAAGCAGCCATGTTGTGGCACTTCTGCACTCCCTTTGGGATGCCTTTGGCAGATGAAGTAAGCCTGGAACTCAGGGCTTCCTGGTTAAAAAACTCCAAGCCCTAGGCTGAAGCCTAACCCTAACCCTAGGCAGATAAATCAGCCTAGGTATAGGGATGGTGCCAAGGAAAAAGCTGTGAAAGCTGCCATGTTGTTGCACTTTTGTACTCCCCTTGGGATGCCTTGAACAGCTGCAGTGTGTCTGGAGCCAAGGGCTTCCTAGTTTTAAAAATCCTAGCCCTAGGCCTAAGCCTAACAGTAACCCTGGGAAGGTAAATCAGCCTGGTGTTAGGCTTCTTGCCAAGGAAAAAGCCGTGAAAGCAGCCATGTTGTGGCACTTTTGCACTCCCTTTTGGATGCCTTTCACAGCTGCAGTGTGCCTGGAACTCAGGGCTTCCTGATTTTAAAAATCCTAGCCCTAGGCCGAACCCCAACCCTAAGACGAGAAAGGCAAATCAGCCAGCAATTAGGCATGTCCCCAAGGAAAAAGCTGTGGAGGCAGGCATGTTGTGGTACTTTTGCGCTCTTCTTGGCTAGTCCTTCGCAGCTGCTGTGTTCTTGGAACTCAGGGCTTTCTGGTTAATAGAGCCCTTACCCTAGGCGTAACTCAAACCTTAACCCTAGGAAGGAAAATCAGCCTATGGTTCGGGATGGTCTCATGGAAATATCAGTGGTGGCAGCCAAGTTGCGTCACTTTTGCGCTCCCCTTGGGATGCCTTTCGCAGCTGCAGTGTGCCTGGAGCCCAGGGCTTCCTGGTTTTAAAAGTCCTAGGCCTAAGCCTAACAGTAACCCTAGGAAGGTAAATCAGCCGGGTATTAGGGTTCTTCCTAAGGGAAAAGCCGTGAAAGCAGCCATGTTGTGGCACTTCTGCACTCCCTTTGGGATGCCTTTGGCAGATGAAGTAAGCCTGGAACTCAGGGCTTCCTGGTTAAAGAATTCCAAGCCCTAGGCTGAAGCCTAACCCTAACCCTAGGCAGATAAATCAGCCTAGGTATAGGGATGGTGCCAAGGAAAAAGCTGTGAAAGCTGCCATGTTGTAGCACTTTTGTACTCCCCTTGGGATGCCTTGAACAGCTGCAGTGTGCCTGGAGCCCAGGGCTTCCTAGTTTTAAAAATCCTAGCCCTAGGCCTAAGCCTAACAGTAACCCTGGGAAGGTAAATCAGCCTGGTGTTAGGCTTCTTGCCAAGGAAAAAGCCGTGAAAGCAGCCATGTTGTGGCACTTTTGCACTCCCTTTTGGATGCCTTTCACAGCTGCAGTGTGCCTGGAACTCAGGGCTTCCTGATTTTAAAAATCCTAGCCCTAGGCCGAACCCCAACCCTAAGACGAGAAAGGCAAATCAGCCAGGAATTAGGCATGTCCCCAAGGAAAAAGCTGTGGAGGCAGGCATGTTGTGGTACTTTTGCGCTCTTCTTGGCTAGTCCTTCGCAGCTGCTGTGTTCTTGGAACTCAGGGCTTTCTGGTTAATAGAGCCCTTACCCTAGGCGTAACTCAAACCTTAACCCTAGGAAGGAAAATCAGCCTATGGTTCGGGATGGTCTCATGGAAATATCAGTGGTGGCAGCCAAGTTGCGTCACTTTTGCGCTCCCCTTGGGATGCCTTTCGCAGCTGCAGTGTGCCTGGAGCCCAGGGCTTCCTGGTTTTAAAAGTCCTAGGCCTAAGCCTAACAGTAACCCTAGGAAGGTAAATCAGCCGGGTATTAGGGTTCTTCCTAAGGGAAAAGCCGTGAAAGCAGCCATGTTGTGGCACTTCTGCACTCCCTTTGGGATGCCTTTGGCAGATGAAGTAAGCCTGGAACTCAGGGCTTCCTGGTTAAAAAACTCCAAGCCCTAGGCTGAACCCTAACCCTAACCCTAGGCAGATAAATCAGCCTAGGTATAGGGATGGTGCCAAGGAAAAAGCTGTGAAAGCTGCCATGTTGTTGCACTTTTGTACTCCCCTTGGGATGCCTTGAACAGCTGCAGTGTGTCTGGAGCCAAGGGCTTCCTAGTTTTAAAAATCCTAGCCCTAGGCCTAAGCCTAACAGTAACCCTGGGAAGGTAAATCAGCCTGGTGTTAGGCTTCTTGCCAAGGAAAAAGCCGTGAAAGCAGCCATGTTGTGGCACTTTTGCACTCCCTTTTGGATGCCTTTCACAGCTGCAGTGTGCCTGGAACTCAGGGCTTCCTGATTTTAAAAATCCTAGCCCTAGGCCGAACCCCAACCCTAAGACGAGAAAGGCAAATCAGCCAGGAATTAGGCATGTCCCCAAGGAAAAAGCTGTGGAGGCAGGCATGTTGTGGTACTTTTGCGCTCTTCTTGGCTAGTCCTTCGCAGCTGCTGTGTTCTTGGAACTCAGGGCTTTCTGGTTAATAGAGCCCTTACCCTAGGCGTAACTCAAACCTTAACCCTAGGAAGGAAAATCAGCCTATGGTTCGGGATGGTCTCATGGAAATATCAGTGGTGGCAGCCAAGTTGCGTCACTTTTGCGCTCCCCTTGGGATGCCTTTCGCAGCTGCAGTGTGCCTGGAGCCCAGGGCTTCCTGGTTTTAAAAGTCCTAGGCCTAAGCCTAACAGTAACCCTAGGAAGGTAAATCAGCCGGGTATTAGGGTTCTTCCTAAGGGAAAAGCCGTGAAAGCAGCCATGTTGTGGCACTTCTGCACTCCCTTTGGGATGCCTTTGGCAGATGAAGTAAGCCTGGAACTCAGGGCTTCCTGGTTAAAAAACTCCAAGCCCTAGGCTGAACCCTAACCCTAACCCTAGGCAGATAAATCAGCCTAGGTATAGGGATGGTGCCAAGGAAAAAGCTGTGAAAGCTGCCATGTTGTGGCACTTTTGCACTCCCTTTTGGATGCCTTTCACAGCTGCAGTGTGCCTGGAACTCAGGGCTTCCTGATTTTAAAAATCCTAGCCCTAGGCCGAACCCCAACCCTAAGACGAGAAAGGCAAATCAGCCAGGAATTAGGCATGTCCCCAAGGAAAAAGCTGTGGAGGCAGGCATGTTGTGGTACTTTTGCGCTCTTCTTGGCTAGTCCTTCGCAGCTGCTGTGTTCTTGGAACTCAGGGCTTTCTGGTTAATAGAGCCCTTACCCTAGGCGTAACTCAAACCTTAACCCTAGGAAGGAAAATCAGCCTATGGTTCGGGATGGTCTCATGGAAATATCAGTGGTGGCAGCCAAGTTGCGTCACTTTTGCGCTCCCCTTGGGATGCCTTTCGCAGCTGCAGTGTGCCTGGAGCCCAGGGCTTCCTGGTTTTAAAAGTCCTAGGCCTAAGCCTAACAGTAACCCTAGGAAAGTAAATCAGCCGGGTGTTATGGTTCTTCCTAAGGGAAAAGCCGTGAAAGCAGCCACGTTGTGGCACTTCTGCACTCCCTTTGGGATGCCTTTGGCAGATGAAGTAAGCCTGGAACTCAGGGCTTCCTGGTTAAAAAACTCCAAGCCCTAGGCTGAAGCCTAACCCTAACCCTAGGCAGATAAATCAGCCTAGGTATAGGGATGGTGCCAAGGAAAAAGCTGTGAAAGCTGCCATGTTGTTGCACTTTTGTACTCCCCTTGGGATGCCTTGAACAGCTGCAGTGTGTCTGGAGCCAAGGGCTTCCTAGTTTTAAAAATCCTAGCCCTAGGCCTAAGCCTAACAGTAACCCTGGGAAGGTAAATCAGCCTGGTGTTAGGCTTCTTGCCAAGGAAAAAGCCGTGAAAGCAGCCATGTTGTGGCACTTTTGCACTCCCTTTTGGATGCCTTTCACAGCTGCAGTGTGCCTGGAACTCAAGGCTTCCTGATTTTAAAAATCCTAGCCCTAGGCCGAACCCCAACCCTAAGACGAGAAAGGCAAATCAGCCAGGAATTAGGCATGTCCCCAAGGAAAAAGCTGTGGAGGCAGGCATGTTGTGGTACTTTTGCGCTCTTCTTGGCTAGTCCTTCGCAGCTGCTGTGTTCTTGGAACTCAGGGCTTTCTGGTTAATAGAGCCCTTACCCTAGGCGTAACTCAAACCTTAACCGTAGGAAGGAAAATCAGCCTATGGTTCGGGATGGTCTCATGGAAATATCAGTGGTGGCAGCCAAGTTGCGTCACTTTTGCGCTCCCCTTGGGATGCCTTTCGCAGCTGCAGTGTGCCTGGAGCCCAGGGCTTCCTGGTTTTAAAAGTCCTAGGCCTAAGCCTAACAGTAACCCTAGGAAGGTAAATCAGCCGGGTATTAGGGTTCTTCCTAAGGGAAAAGCCGTGAAAGCAGCCATGTTGTGGCACTTCTGCACTCCCTTTGGGATACCTTTGGCAGATGAAGTAAGCCTGGAACTCAGGGCTTCCTGGTTAAAGAAATCCAAGCCCTAGGCTGAAGCCTAACCCTAACCCTAGGCAGATAAATCAGCCTAGGTATAGGGATGGTGCCAAGGAAAAAGCTGTGAAAGCTGCCATGTTGTAGCACTTTTGTACTCCCCTTGGGATGCCTTGAACAGCTGCAGTGTGCCTGGAGCCCAGGGCTTCCTAGTTTTAAAAATCCTAGCCCTAGGCCTAAGCCTAACAGTAACCCTGGGAAGGTAAATCAGCCTGGTGTTAGGCTTCTTGCCAAGGAAAAAGCCGTGAAAGCAGCCATGTTGTGGCACTTTTGCACTCCCTTTTGGATGCCTTTCACAGCTGCAGTGTGCCTGGAACTCAGGGCTTCCTGATTTTAAAAATCCTAGCCCTAGGCCGAACCCCAACCCTAAGACGAGAAAGGCAAATCAGCCAGGAATTAGGCATGTCCCCAAGGAAAAAGCTGTGGAGGCAGGCATGTTGTGGTACTTTTGCGCTCTTCTTGGCTAGTCCTTCGCAGCTGCTGTGTTCTTGGAACTCAGGGCTTTCTGGTTAATAGAGCCCTTACCCTAGGCGTAACTCAAACCTTAACCCTAGGAAGGAAAATCAGCCTATGGTTCGGGATGGTCTCATGGAAATATCAGTGGTGGCAGCCAAGTTGCGTCACTTTTGCGCTCCCCTTGGGATGCCTTTCGCAGCTGCAGTGTGCCTGGAGCCCAGGGCTTCCTGGTTTTAAAAGTCCTAGGCCTAAGCCTAACAGTAACCCTAGGAAGGTAAATCAGCCGGGTATTAGGGTTCTTCCTAAGGGAAAAGCCGTGAAAGCAGCCATGTTGTGGCACTTCTGCACTCCCTTTGGGATGCCTTTGGCAGATGAAGTAAGCCTGGAACTCAGGGCTTCCTGGTTAAAGAAATCCAAGCCCTAGGCTGAAGCCTAACCCTAACCCTAGGCAGATAAATCAGCCTAGGTATAGGGATGGTGCCAAGGAAAAAGCTGTGAAAGCTGCCATGTTGTAGCACTTTTGTACTCCCCTTGGGATGCCTTGAACAGCTGCAGTGTGCCTGGAGCCCAGGGCTTCCTAGTATTAAAAATCCTAGCCCTAGGCCTAAGCCTAACAGTAACCCTGGGAAGGTAAATCAGCCTGGTGTTAGGCTTCTTGCCAAGGAATAAGCCGTGAAAGCAGCCATGTTGTGGCACTTTTGCACTCCCTTTTGGATGCCTTTCACAGCTGCAGTGTGCCTGGAACTCAGGGCTTCCTGATTTTAAAAATCCTAGCCCTAGGCCGAACCCCAACCCTAAGACGAGAAAGGCAAATCAGCCAGCAATTAGGCATGTCCCCAAGGAAAAAGCTGTGGAGGCAGGCATGTTGTGGTACTTTTGCGCTCTTCTTGGCTAGTCCTTCGCAGCTGCTGTGTTCTTGGAACTCAGGGCTTTCTGGTTAATAGAGCCCTTACCCTAGGCGTAACTCAAACCTTAACCCTAGGAAGGAAAATCAGCCTATGGTTCGGGATGGTCTCATGGAAATATCAGTGGTGGCAGCCAAGTTGCGTCACTTTTGCGCTCCCCTTGGGATGCCTTTCGCAGCTGCAGTGTGCCTGGAGCCCAGGGCTTCCTGGTTTTAAAAGTCCTAGGCCTAAGCCTAACAGTAACCCTAGGAAGGTAAATCAGCCGGGTATTAGGGTTCTTCCTAAGGGAAAAGCCGTGAAAGCAGCCATGTTGTGGCACTTCTGCACTCCCTTTGGGATGCCTTTGGCAGATGAAGTAAGCCTGGAACTCAGGGCTTCCTGGTTAAAAAACTCCAAGCCCTAGGCTGAACCCTAACCCTAACCCTAGGCAGATAAATCAGCCTAGGTATAGGGATGGTGCCAAGGAAAAAGCTGTGAAAGCTGCCATGTTGTGGCACTTTTGCACTCCCTTTTGGATGCCTTTCACAGCTGCAGTGTGCCTGGAACTCAGGGCTTCCTGATTTTAAAAATCCTAGCCCTAGGCCGAACCCCAACCCTAAGACGAGAAAGGCAAATCAGCCAGGAATTAGGCATGTCCCCAAGGAAAAAGCTGTGGAGGCAGGCATGTTGTGGTACTTTTGCGCTCTTCTTGGCTAGTCCTTCGCAGCTGCTGTGTTCTTGGAACTCAGGGCTTTCTGGTTAATAGAGCCCTTACCCTAGGCGTAACTCAAACCTTAACCCTAGGAAGGAAAATCAGCCTATGGTTCGGGATGGTCTCATGGAAATATCAGTGGTGGCAGCCAAGTTGCGTCACTTTTGCGCTCCCCTTGGGATGCCTTTCGCAGCTGCAGTGTGCCTGGAGCCCAGGGCTTCCTGGTTTTAAAAGTCCTAGGCCTAAGCCTAACAGTAACCCTAGGAAGGTAAATCAGCCGGGTATTAGGGTTCTTCCTAAGGGAAAAGCCGTGAAAGCAGCCATGTTGTGGCACTTCTGCACTCCCTTTGGGATGCCTTTGGCAGATGAAGTAAGCCTGGAACTCAGGGCTTCCTGGTTAAAAAACTCCAAGCCCTAGGCTGAACCCTAACCCTAACCCTAGGCAGATAAATCAGCCTAGGTATAGGGATGGTGCCAAGGAAAAAGCTGTGAAAGCTGCCATGTTGTTGCACTTTTGTACTCCCCTTGGGATGCCTTGAACAGCTGCAGTGTGTCTGGAGCCAAGGGCTTCCTAGTTTTAAAAATCCTAGCCCTAGGCCTAAGCCTAACAGTAACCCTGGGAAGGTAAATCAGCCTGGTGTTAGGCTTCTTGCCAAGGAAAAAGCCGTGAAAGCAGCCATGTTGTGGCACTTTTGCACTCCCTTTTGGATGCCTTTCACAGCTGCAGTGTGCCTGGAACTCAGGGCTTCCTGATTTTAAAAATCCTAGCCCTAGGCCGAACCCCAACCCTAAGACGAGAAAGGCAAATCAGCCAGGAATTAGGCATGTCCCCAAGGAAAAAGCTGTGGAGGCAGGCATGTTGTGGTACTTTTGCGCTCTTCTTGGCTAGTCCTTCGCAGCTGCTGTGTTCTTGGAACTCAGGGCTTTCTGGTTAATAGAGCCCTTACCCTAGGCGTAACTCAAACCTTAACCCTAGGAAGGAAAATCAGCCTATGGTTCGGGATGGTCTCATGGAAATATCAGTGGTGGCAGCCAAGTTGCGTCACTTTTGCGCTCCCCTTGGGATGCCTTTCGCAGCTGCAGTGTGCCTGGAGCCCAGGGCTTCCTGGTTTTAAAAGTCCTAGGCCTAAGCCTAACAGTAACCCTAGGAAAGTAAATCAGCCGGGTATTATGGTTCTTCCTAAGGGAAAAGCCGTGAAAGCAGCCATGTTGTGGCACTTCTGCACTCCCTTTGGGATGCCTTTGGCAGATGAAGTAAGCCTGGAACTCAGGGCTTCCTGGTTAAAGAAATCCAAGCCCTAGGCTGAAGCCTAACCCTAACCCTAGGCAGATAAATCAGCCTAGGTATAGGGATGGTGCCAAGGAAAAAGCTGTGAAAGCTGCCATGTTGTAGCACTTTTGTACTCCCCTTGGGATGCCTTGAACAGCTGCAGTGTGCCTGGAGCCCAGGGCTTCCTAGTTTTAAAAATCCTAGCCCTAGGCCTAAGCCTAACAGTAACCCTGGGAAGGTAAATCAGCCTGGTGTTAGGCTTCTTGCCAAGGAAAAAGCCGTGAAAGCAGCCATGTTGTGGCACTTTTGCACTCCCTTTTGGATGCCTTTCACAGCTGCAGTGTGCCTGGAACTCAGGGCTTCCTGATTTTAAAAATCCTAGCCCTAGGCCGAACCCCAACCCTAAGACGAGAAAGGCAAATCAGCCAGGAATTAGGCATGTCCCCAAGGAAAAAGCTGTGGAGGCAGGCATGTTGTGGTACTTTTGCGCTCTTCTTGGCTAGTCCTTCGCAGCTGCTGTGTTCTTGGAACTCAGGGCTTTCTGGTTAATAGAGCCCTTACCCTAGGCGTAACTCAAACCTTAACCCTAGGAAGGAAAATCAGCCTATGGTTCGGGATGGTCTCATGGAAATATCAGTGGTGGCAGCCAAGTTGCGTCACTTTTGCGCTCCCCTTGGGATGCCTTTCGCAGCTGCAGTGTGCCTGGAGCCCAGGGCTTCCTGGTTTTAAAAGTCCTAGGCCTAAGCCTAACAGTAACCCTAGGAAGGTAAATCAGCCGGGTATTAGGGTTCTTCCTAAGGGAAAAGCCGTGAAAGCAGCCATGTTGTGGCACTTCTGCACTCCCTTTGGGATGCCTTTGGCAGATGAAGTAAGCCTGGAACTCAGGGCTTCCTGGTTAAAGAAATCCAAGCCCTAGGCTGAAGCCTAACCCTAACCCTAGGCAGATAAATCAGCCTAGGTATAGGGATGGTGCCAAGGAAAAAGCTGTGAAAGCTGCCATGTTGTAGCACTTTTGTACTCCCCTTGGGATGCCTTGAACAGCTGCAGTGTGCCTGGAGCCCAGGGCTTCCTAGTATTAAAAATCCTAGCCCTAGGCCTAAGCCTAACAGTAACCCTGGGAAGGTAAATCAGCCTGGTGTTAGGCTTCTTGCCAAGGAATAAGCCGTGAAAGCAGCCATGTTGTGGCACTTTTGCACTCCCTTTTGGATGCCTTTCACAGCTGCAGTGTGCCTGGAACTCAGGGCTTCCTGATTTTAAAAATCCTAGCCCTAGGCCGAACCCCAACCCTAAGACGAGAAAGGCAAATCAGCCAGGAATTAGGCATGTCCCCAAGGAAAAAGCTGTGGAGGCAGGCATGTTGTGGTACTTTTGCGCTCTTCTTGGCTAGTCCTTCACAGCTGCTGTGTTCTTGGAACTCAGGGCTTTCTGGTTAATAGAGCCCTTACCCTAGGCGTAACTCAAACCTTAACCCTAGGAAGGAAAATCAGCCTATGGTTCGGGATGGTCTCATGGAAATATCAGTGGTGGCAGCCAAGTTGCGTCACTTTTGCGCTCCCCTTGGGATGCCTTTCGCAGCTGCAGTGTGCCTGGAGCCCAGGGCTTCCTGGTTTTAAAAGTCCTAGGCCTAAGCCTAACAGTAACCCTAGGAAGGTAAATCAGCCGGGTATTAGGGTTCTTCCTAAGGGAAAAGCCGTGAAAGCAGCCATGTTGTGGCACTTCTGCACTCCCTTTGGGATGCCTTTGGCAGATGAAGTAAGCCTGGAACTCAGGGCTTCCTGGTTAAAAAACTCCAAGCCCTAGGCTGAACCCTAACCCTAACCCTAGGCAGATAAATCAGCCTAGGTATAGGGATGGTGCCAAGGAAAAAGCTGTGAAAGCTGCCATGTTGTGGCACTTTTGCACTCCCTTTTGGATGCCTTTCACAGCTGCAGTGTGCCTGGAACTCAGGGCTTCCTGATTTTAAAAATCCTAGCCCTAGGCCGAACCCCAACCCTAAGACGAGAAAGGCAAATCAGCCAGGAATTAGGCATGTCCCCAAGGAAAAAGCTGTGGAGGCAGGCATGTTGTGGTACTTTTGCGCTCTTCTTGGCTAGTCCTTCGCAGCTGCTGTGTTCTTGGAACTCAGGGCTTTCTGGTTAATAGAGCCCTTACCCTAGGCGTAACTCAAACCTTAACCGTAGGAAGGAAAATCAGCCTATGGTTCGGGATGCTCTCATGGAAATATCAGTGGTGGCAGCCAAGTTGCGTCACTTTTGCGCTCCCCTTGGGATGCCTTTCGCAGCTGCAGTGTGCCTGGAGCCCAGGGCTTCCTGGTTTTAAAAGTCCTAGGCCTAAGCCTAACAGTAACCCTAGGAAGGTAAATCAGCCGGGTATTAGGGTTCTTCCTAAGGGAAAAGCCGTGAAAGCAGCCATGTTGTGGCACTTCTGCACTCCCTTTGGGATGCCTTTGGCAGATGAAGTAAGCCTGGAACTCAGGGCTTCCTGGTTAAAGAAATCCAAGCCCTAGGCTGAACCCTAACCCTAACCCTAGGCAGATAAATCAGCCTAGGTATAGGGATGGTGCCAAGGAAAAAGCTGTGAAAGCTGCCATGTTGTTGCACTTTTGTACTCCCCTTGGGATGCCTTGAACAGCTGCAGTGTGTCTGGAGCCAAGGGCTTCCTAGTTTTAAAAATCCTAGCCCTAGGCCTAAGCCTAACAGTAACCCTGGGAAGGTAAATCAGCCTGGTGTTAGGCTTCTTGCCAAGGAAAAAGCCGTGAAAGCAGCCATGTTGTGGCACTTTTGCACTCCCTTTTGGATGCCTTTCACAGCTGCAGTGTGCCTGGAACTCAGGGCTTCCTGATTTTAAAAATCCTAGCCCTAGGCCGAACCCCAACCCTAAGACGAGAAAGGCAAATCAGCCAGGAATTAGGCATGTCCCCAAGGAAAAAGCTGTGGAGGCAGGCATGTTGTGGTACTTTTGCGCTCTTCTTGGCTAGTCCTTCGCAGCTGCTGTGTTCTTGGAACTCAGGGCTTTCTGGTTAATAGAGCCCTTACCCTAGGCGTAACTCAAACCTTAAGCCTAGGAAGGAAAATCAGCCTATGGTTCGGGATGGTCTCATGGAAATATCAGTGGTGGCAGCCAAGTTGCGTCACTTTTGCGCTCCCCTTGGGATGCCTTTCGCAGCTGCAGTGTGCCTGGAGCCCAGGGCTTCCTGGTTTTAAAAGTCCTAGGCCTAAGCCTAACAGTAACCCTAGGAAAGTAAATCAGCCGGGTATTATGGTTCTTCCTAAGGGAAAAGCCGTGAAAGCAGCCATGTTGTGGCACTTCTGCACTCCCTTTGGGATGCCTTTGGCAGATGAAGTAAGCCTGGAACTCAGGGCTTCCTGGTTAAAGAAATCCAAGCCCTAGGCTGAAGCCTAACCCTAACCCTAGGCAGATAAATCAGCCTAGGTATAGGGATGGTGCCAAGGAAAAAGCTGTGAAAGCTGCCATGTTGTAGCACTTTTGTACTCCCCTTGGGATGCCTTGAACAGCTGCAGTGTGCCTGGAGCCCAGGGCTTCCTAGTTTTAAAAATCCTAGCCCTAGGCCTAAGCCTAACAGTAACCCTGGGAAGGTAAATCAGCCTGGTGTTAGGCTTCTTGCCAAGGAAAAAGCCGTGAAAGCAGCCATGTTGTGGCACTTTTGCACTCCCTTTTGGATGCCTTTCACAGCTGCAGTGTGCCTGGAACTCAGGGCTTCCTGATTTTAAAAATCCTAGCCCTAGGCCGAACCCCAACCCTAAGACGAGAAAGGCAAATCAGCCAGGAATTAGGCATGTCCCCAAGGAAAAAGCTGTGGAGGCAGGCATGTTGTGGTACTTTTGCGCTCTTCTTGGCTAGTCCTTCGCAGCTGCTGTGTTCTTGGAACTCAGGGCTTTCTGGTTAATAGAGCCCTTACCCTAGGCGTAACTCAAACCTTAACCCTAGGAAGGAAAATCAGCCTATGGTTCGGGATGGTCTCATGGAAATATCAGTGGTGGCAGCCAAGTTGCGTCACTTTTGCGCTCCCCTTGGGATGCCTTTCGCAGCTGCAGTGTGCCTGGAGCCCAGGGCTTCCTGGTTTTAAAAGTCCTAGGCCTAAGCCTAACAGTAACCCTAGGAAGGTAAATCAGCCGGGTATTAGGGTTCTTCCTAAGGGAAAAGCCGTGAAAGCAGCCATGTTGTGGCACTTCTGCACTCCCTTTGGGATGCCTTTGGCAGATGAAGTAAGCCTGGAACTCAGGGCTTCCTGGTTAAAGAAATCCAAGCCCTAGGCTGAAGCCTAACCCTAACCCTAGGCAGATAAATCAGCCTAGGTATAGGGATGGTGCCAAGGAAAAAGCTGTGAAAGCTGCCATGTTGTAGCACTTTTGTACTCCCCTTGGGATGCCTTGAACAGCTGCAGTGTGCCTGGAGCCCAGGGCTTCCTAGTATTAAAAATCCTAGCCCTAGGCCTAAGCCTAACAGTAACCCTGGGAAGGTAAATCAGCCTGGTGTTAGGCTTCTTGCCAAGGAATAAGCCGTGAAAGCAGCCATGTTGTGGCACTTTTGCACTCCCTTTTGGATGCCTTTCACAGCTGCAGTGTGCCTGGAACTCAGGGCTTCCTGATTTTAAAAATCCTAGCCCTAGGCCGAACCCCAACCCTAAGACGAGAAAGGCAAATCAGCCAGGAATTAGGCATGTCCCCAAGGAAAAAGCTGTGGAGGCAGGCATGTTGTGGTACTTTTGCGCTCTTCTTGGCTAGTCCTTCGCAGCTGCTGTGTTCTTGGAACTCAGGGCTTTCTGGTTAATAGAGCCCTTACCCTAGGCGTAACTCAAACCTTAACCCTAGGAAGGAAAATCAGCCTATGGTTCGGGATGGTCTCATGGAAATATCAGTGGTGGCAGCCAAGTTGCGTCACTTTTGCGCTCCCCTTGGGATGCCTTTCGCAGCTGCAGTGTGCCTGGAGCCCAGGGCTTCCTGGTTTTAAAAGTCCTAGACCTAAGCCTAACAGTAACCCTAGGAAGGTAAATCAGCCGGGTATTAGGGTTCTTCCTAAGGGAAAAGCCGTGAAAGCAGCCATGTTGTGGCACTTCTGCACTCCCTTTGGGATGCCTTTGGCAGATGAAGTAAGCCTGGAACTCAGGGCTTCCTGGTTAAAGAAATCCAAGCCCTAGGCTGAAGCCTAACCCTAACCCTAGGCAGATAAATCAGCCTAGGTATAGGGATGGTGCCAAGGAAAAAGCTGTGAAAGCTGCCATGTTGTAGCACTTTTGTACTCCCCTTGGGATGCCTTGAACAGCTGCAGTGTGCCTGGAGCCCAGGGCTTCCTAGTTTTAAAAATCCTAGCCCTAGGCCTAAGCCTAACAGTAACTCTGGGAAGGTAAATCAGCCTGGTGTTAGGCTTCTTGCCAAGGAAAAAGCCGTGAAAGCAGCCATGTTGTGGCACTTTTGCACTCCCTTTTGGATGCCTTTCACAGCTGCAGTGTGCCTGGAACTCAGGGCTTCCTGATTTTAAAAATCCTAGCCCTAGGCCGAACCCCAACCCTAAGACGAGAAAGGCAAATCAGCCAGGAATTAGGCATGTCCCCAAGGAAAAAGCTGTGGAGGCAGGCATGTTGTGGTACTTTTGCGCTCTTCTTGGCTAGTCCTTCGCAGCTGCTGTGTTCTTGGAACTCAGGGCTTTCTGGTTAATAGAGCCCTTACCCTAGGCGTAACTCAAACCTTAACCCTAGGAAGGAAAATCAGCCTATGGTTCGGGATGGTCTCATGGAAATATCAGTGGTGGCAGCCAAGTTGCGTCACTTTTGCGCTCCCCTTGGGATGCCTTTCGCAGCTGCAGTGTGCCTGGAGCCCAGGGCTTCCTGGTTTTAAAAGTCCTAGGCCTAAGCCTAACAGTAACCCTAGGAAGGTAAATCAGCCGGGTATTAGGGTTCTTCCTAAGGGAAAAGCCGTGAAAGCAGCCATGTTGTGGCACTTCTGCACTCCCTTTGGGATGCCTTTGGCAGATGAAGTAAGCCTGGAACTCAGGGCTTCCTGGTTAAAGAAATCCAAGCCCTAGGCTGAAGCCTAACCCTAACCCTAGGCAGATAAATCAGCCTAGGTATAGGGATGGTGCCAAGGAAAAAGCTGTGAAAGCTGCCATGTTGTAGCACTTTTGTACTCCCCTTGGGATGCCTTGAACAGCTGCAGTGTGCCTGGAGCCCAGGGCTTCCTAGTATTAAAAATCCTAGCCCTAGGCCTAAGCCTAACAGTAACCCTGGGAAGGTAAATCAGCCTGGTGTTAGGCTTCTTGCCAAGGAATAAGCCGTGAAAGCAGCCATGTTGTGGCACTTTTGCACTCCCTTTTGGATGCCTTTCACAGCTGCAGTGTGCCTGGAACTCAGGGCTTCCTGATTTTAAAAATCCTAGCCCTAGGCCGAACCCCAACCCTAAGACGAGAAAGGCAAATCAGCCAGGAATTAGGCATGTCCCCAAGGAAAAAGCTGTGGAGGCAGGCATGTTGTGGTACTTTTGCGCTCTTCTTGGCTAGTCCTTCGCAGCTGCTGTGTTCTTGGAACTCAGGGCTTTCTGGTTAATAGAGCCCTTACCCTAGGCGTAACTCAAACCTTAACCCTAGGAAGGAAAATCAGCCTATGGTTCGGGATGGTCTCATGGAAATATCAGTGGTGGCAGCCAAGTTGCGTCACTTTTGCGCTCCCCTTGGGATGCCTTTCGCAGCTGCAGTGTGCCTGGAGCCCAGGGCTTCCTGGTTTTAAAAGTCCTAGACCTAAGCCTAACAGTAACCCTAGGAAGGTAAATCAGCCGGGTATTAGGGTTCTTCCTAAGGGAAAAGCCGTGAAAGCAGCCATGTTGTGGCACTTCTGCACTCCCTTTGGGATGCCTTTGGCAGATGAAGTAAGCCTGGAACTCAGGGCTTCCTGGTTAAAGAAATCCAAGCCCTAGGCTGAACCCTAACCCTAACCCTAGGCAGATAAATCAGCCTAGGTATAGGGATGGTGCCAAGGAAAAAGCTGTGAAAGCTGCCATGTTGTAGCACTTTTGTACTCCCCTTGGGATGCCTTGAACAGCTGCAGTGTGCCTGGAGCCCAGGGCTTCCTAGTTTTAAAAATCCTAGCCCTAGGCCTAAGCCTAACAGTAACCCTGGGAAGGTAAATCAGCCTGGTGTTAGGCTTCTTGCCAAGGAAAAAGCCATGAAAGCAGCCATGTTGTGGCACTTTTGCACTCCCTTTTGGATGCCTTTCACAGCTGCAGTGTGCCTGGAACTCAGGGCTTCCTGATTTTAAAAATCCTAGCCCTAGGCCGAACCCCAACCCTAAGACGAGAAAGGCAAATCAGCCAGGAATTAGGCATGTCCCCAAGGAAAAAGCTGTGGAGGCAGACATGTTGTGGTACTTTTGCGCTCTTCTTGGCTAGTCCTTCGCAGCTGCTGTGTTCTTGGAACTCAGGGCTTTCTGGTTAATAGAGCCCTTACCCTAGGCGTAACTCAAACCTTAACCCTAGGAAGGAAAATCAGCCTATGGTTCGGGATGGTCTCATGGAAATATCAGTGGTGGCAGCCAAGTTGCGTCACTTTTGCGCTCCCCTTGGGATGCCTTTCGCAGCTGCAGTGTGCCTGGAGCCCAGGGCTTCCTGGTTTTAAAAGTCCTAGGCCTAAGCCTAACAGTAACCCTAGGAAGGTAAATCAGCCGGGTATTAGGGTTCTTCCTAAGGGAAAAGCCGTGAAAGCAGCCATGTTGTGGCACTTCTGCACTCCCTTTGGGATGCCTTTGGCAGATGAAGTAAGCCTGGAACTCAGGGCTTCCTGGTTAAAGAAATCCAAGCCCTAGGCTGAAGCCTAACCCTAACCCTAGGCAGATAAATCAGCCTAGGTATAGGGATGGTGCCAAGGAAAAAGCTGTGAAAGCTGCCATGTTGTAGCACTTTTGTACTCCCCTTGGGATGCCTTGAACAGCTGCAGTGTGCCTGGAGCCCAGGGCTTCCTAGTTTTAAAAATCCTAGCCCTAGGCCTAAGCCTAACAGTAACCCTGGGAAGGTAAATCAGCCTGGTGTTAGGCTTCTTGCCAAGGAAAAAGCCGTGAAAGCAGCCATGTTGTGGCACTTTTGCACTCCCTTTTGGATGCCTTTCACAGCTGCAGTGTGCCTGGAACTCAGGGCTTCCTGATTTTAAAAATCCTAGCCCTAGGCCTAAGGGTAACAGTAACCCTGGGAAGGCAAATCAGCCTGCTGTTAGGCTTCTTGCCAAGGAAAAAGCCATGAAAGCAGCCATGTTGTGGCACTTTTGCACTCCCTTTGGGATGCCTTTGGCAGATGAAGTAAGCCTGGAACTCAGGGCTTCCTGGTTAAAGAATTCCAAGCCCTAGGCTGAAGCCTAACCCAAACCCTAGGCAGATAAATCAGCCTAGGTATAGGGATGGTGCCAAGGAAAAAGCTGTGAAAGCTGCCATGTTGTAGCACTTTTGTACTCCCCTTGGGATGCCTTGAACAGCTGCAGTGTGCCTGGAGCCCAGGGCTTCCTAGTTTTAAAAATCCTAGCCCTAGGCCTAAGCCTAACAGTAACCCTGGGAAGGTAAATCAGCCTGGTGTTAGGCTTCTTGCCAAGGAAAAAGCCGTGAAAGCAGCCATGTTGTGGCACTTTTGCACTCCCTTTTGGATGCCTTTCACAGCTGCAGTGTGCCTGGAACTCAGGGCTTCCTGATTTTAAAAATCCTAGCCCTAGGCCGAACCCCAACCCTAAGACGAGAAAGGCAAATCAGCCGGGAATTAGGCATGTCCCCAAGGAAAAAGCTGTGGAGGCAGACATGTTGTGCTACTTTTGCGCTCTTCTTGGCTAGTCCTTCGCAGCTGCTGTGTTCTTGGAACTCAGGGCTTTCTGGTTAATAGAGCCCTTACCCTAGGCGTAACTCAAACCTTAACCCTAGGAAGGAAAATCAGCCTATGGTTCGGGATGGTCTCATGGAAATATCAGTGGTGGCAGCCAAGTTGCGTCACTTTTGCGCTCCCCTTGGGATGCCTTTCGCAGCTGCAGTGTGCCTGGAGCCCAGGGCTTCCTGGTTTTAAAAGTCCTAGGCCTAAGCCTAACAGTAACCCTAGGAAGGTAAATCAGCCGGGTATTAGGGTTCTTCCTAAGGGAAAAGCCGTGAAAGCAGCCATGTTGTGGCACTTCTGCACTCCCTTTGGGATGCCTTTGGCAGATGAAGTAAGCCTGGAACTCAGGGCTTCCTGGTTAAAAAACTCCAAGCCCTAGGCTGAACCCTAACCCTAACCCTAGGCAGATAAATCAGCCTAGGTATAGGGATGGTGCCAAGGAAAAAGCTGTGAAAGCTGCCATGTTGTGGCACTTTTGCACTCCCTTTTGGATGCCTTTCACAGCTGCAGTGTGCCTGGAACTCAGGGCTTCCTGATTTTAAAAATCCTAGCCCTAGGCCGAACCCCAACCCTAAGACGAGAAAGGCAAATCAGCCAGGAATTAGGCATGTCCCCAAGGAAAAAGCTGTGGAGGCAGGTATGTTGTGGTACTTTTGCGCTCTTCTTGGCTAGTCCTTCGCAGCTGCTGTGTTCTTGGAACTCAGGGCTTTCTGGTTAATAGAGCCCTTACCCTAGGCGTAACTCAAACCTTAACCGTAGGAAGGAAAATCAGCCTATGGTTCGGGATGCTCTCATGGAAATATCAGTGGTGGCAGCCAAGTTGCGTCACTTTTGCGCTCCCCTTGGGATGCCTTTCGCAGCTGCAGTGTGCCTGGAGCCCAGGGCTTCCTGGTTTTAAAAGTCCTAGGCCTAAGCCTAACAGTAACCCTAGGAAGGTAAATCAGCCGGGTATTAGGGTTCTTCCTAAGGGAAAAGCCGTGAAAGCAGCCATGTTGTGGCACTTCTGCACTCCCTTTGGGATGCCTTTGGCAGATGAAGTAAGCCTGGAACTCAGGGCTTCCTGGTTAAAGAAATCCAAGCCCTAGGCTGAACCCTAACCCTAACCCTAGGCAGATAAATCAGCCTAGGTATAGGGATGGTGCCAAGGAAAAAGCTGTGAAAGCTGCCATGTTGTTGCACTTTTGTACTCCCCTTGGGATGCCTTGAACAGCTGCAGTGTGTCTGGAGCCAAGGGCTTCCTAGTTTTAAAAATCCTAGCCCTAGGCCTAAGCCTAACAGTAACCCTGGGAAGGTAAATCAGCCTGGTGTTAGGCTTCTTGCCAAGGAAAAAGCCGTGAAAGCAGCCATGTTGTGGCACTTTTGCACTCCCTTTTGGATGCCTTTCACAGCTGCAGTGTGCCTGGAACTCAGGGCTTCCTGATTTTAAAAATCCTAGCCCTAGGCCGAACCCCAACCCTAAGACGAGAAAGGCAAATCAGCCAGGAATTAGGCATGTCCCCAAGGAAAAAGCTGTGGAGGCAGGCATGTTGTGGTACTTTTGCGCTCTTCTTGGCTAGTCCTTCGCAGCTGCTGTGTTCTTGGAACTCAGGGCTTTCTGGTTAATAGAGCCCTTACCCTAGGCGTAACTCAAACCTTAAGCCTAGGAAGGAAAATCAGCCTATGGTTCGGGATGGTCTCATGGAAATATCAGTGGTGGCAGCCAAGTTGCGTCACTTTTGCGCTCCCCTTGGGATGCCTTTCGCAGCTGCAGTGTGCCTGGAGCCCAGGGCTTCCTGGTTTTAAAAGTCCTAGGCCTAAGCCTAACAGTAACCCTAGGAAAGTAAATCAGCCGGGTATTATGGTTCTTCCTAAGGGAAAAGCCGTGAAAGCAGCCATGTTGTGGCACTTCTGCACTCCCTTTGGGATGCCTTTGGCAGATGAAGTAAGCCTGGAACTCAGGGCTTCCTGGTTAAAGAAATCCAAGCCCTAGGCTGAAGCCTAACCCTAACCCTAGGCAGATAAATCAGCCTAGGTATAGGGATGGTGCCAAGGAAAAAGCTGTGAAAGCTGCCATGTTGTAGCACTTTTGTACTCCCCTTGGGATGCCTTGAACAGCTGCAGTGTGCCTGGAGCCCAGGGCTTCCTAGTTTTAAAAATCCTAGCCCTAGGCCTAAGCCTAACAGTAACCCTGGGAAGGTAAATCAGCCTGGTGTTAGGCTTCTTGCCAAGGAAAAAGCCGTGAAAGCAGCCATGTTGTGGCACTTTTGCACTCCCTTTTGGATGCCTTTCACAGCTGCAGTGTGCCTGGAACTCAGGGCTTCCTGATTTTAAAAATCCTAGCCCTAGGCCGAACCCCAACCCTAAGACGAGAAAGGCAAATCAGCCAGGAATTAGGCATGTCCCCAAGGAAAAAGCTGTGGAGGCAGGCATGTTGTGGTACTTTTGCGCTCTTCTTGGCTAGTCCTTCGCAGCTGCTGTGTTCTTGGAACTCAGGGCTTTCTGGTTAATAGAGCCCTTACCCTAGGCGTAACTCAAACCTTAACCCTAGGAAGGAAAATCAGCCTATGGTTCGGGATGGTCTCATGGAAATATCAGTGGTGGCAGCCAAGTTGCGTCACTTTTGCGCTCCCCTTGGGATGCCTTTCGCAGCTGCAGTGTGCCTGGAGCCCAGGGCTTCCTGGTTTTAAAAGTCCTAGGCCTAAGCCTAACAGTAACCCTAGGAAGGTAAATCAGCCGGGTATTAGGGTTCTTCCTAAGGGAAAAGCCGTGAAAGCAGCCATGTTGTGGCACTTCTGCACTCCCTTTGGGATGCCTTTGGCAGATGAAGTAAGCCTGGAACTCAGGGCTTCCTGGTTAAAGAAATCCAAGCCCTAGGCTGAAGCCTAACCCTAACCCTAGGCAGATAAATCAGCCTAGGTATAGGGATGGTGCCAAGGAAAAAGCTGTGAAAGCTGCCATGTTGTAGCACTTTTGTACTCCCCTTGGGATGCCTTGAACAGCTGCAGTGTGCCTGGAGCCCAGGGCTTCCTAGTATTAAAAATCCTAGCCCTAGGCCTAAGCCTAACAGTAACCCTGGGAAGGTAAATCAGCCTGGTGTTAGGCTTCTTGCCAAGGAATAAGCCGTGAAAGCAGCCATGTTGTGGCACTTTTGCACTCCCTTTTGGATGCCTTTCACAGCTGCAGTGTGCCTGGAACTCAGGGCTTCCTGATTTTAAAAATCCTAGCCCTAGGCCGAACCCCAACCCTAAGACGAGAAAGGCAAATCAGCCAGGAATTAGGCATGTCCCCAAGGAAAAAGCTGTGGAGGCAGGCATGTTGTGGTACTTTTGCGCTCTTCTTGGCTAGTCCTTCGCAGCTGCTGTGTTCTTGGAACTCAGGGCTTTCTGGTTAATAGAGCCCTTACCCTAGGCGTAACTCAAACCTTAACCCTAGGAAGGAAAATCAGCCTATGGTTCGGGATGGTCTCATGGAAATATCAGTGGTGGCAGCCAAGTTGCGTCACTTTTGCGCTCCCCTTGGGATGCCTTTCGCAGCTGCAGTGTGCCTGGAGCCCAGGGCTTCCTGGTTTTAAAAGTCCTAGACCTAAGCCTAACAGTAACCCTAGGAAGGTAAATCAGCCGGGTATTAGGGTTCTTCCTAAGGGAAAAGCCGTGAAAGCAGCCATGTTGTGGCACTTCTGCACTCCCTTTGGGATGCCTTTGGCAGATGAAGTAAGCCTGGAACTCAGGGCTTCCTGGTTAAAGAAATCCAAGCCCTAGGCTGAACCCTAACCCTAACCCTAGGCAGATAAATCAGCCTAGGTATAGGGATGGTGCCAAGGAAAAAGCTGTGAAAGCTGCCATGTTGTAGCACTTTTGTACTCCCCTTGGGATGCCTTGAACAGCTGCAGTGTGCCTGGAGCCCAGGGCTTCCTAGTTTTAAAAATCCTAGCCCTAGGCCTAAGCCTAACAGTAACCCTGGGAAGGTAAATCAGCCTGGTGTTAGGCTTCTTGCCAAGGAAAAAGCCATGAAAGCAGCCATGTTGTGGCACTTTTGCACTCCCTTTTGGATGCCTTTCACAGCTGCAGTGTGCCTGGAACTCAGGGCTTCCTGATTTTAAAAATCCTAGCCCTAGGCCGAACCCCAACCCTAAGACGAGAAAGGCAAATCAGCCAGGAATTAGGCATGTCCCCAAGGAAAAAGCTGTGGAGGCAGACATGTTGTGGTACTTTTGCGCTCTTCTTGGCTAGTCCTTCGCAGCTGCTGTGTTCTTGGAACTCAGGGCTTTCTGGTTAATAGAGCCCTTACCCTAGGCGTAACTCAAACCTTAACCCTAGGAAGGAAAATCAGCCTATGGTTCGGGATGGTCTCATGGAAATATCAGTGGTGGCAGCCAAGTTGCGTCACTTTTGCGCTCCCCTTGGGATGCCTTTCGCAGCTGCAGTGTGCCTGGAGCCCAGGGCTTCCTGGTTTTAAAAGTCCTAGGCCTAAGCCTAACAGTAACCCTAGGAAGGTAAATCAGCCGGGTATTAGGGTTCTTCCTAAGGGAAAAGCCGTGAAAGCAGCCATGTTGTGGCACTTCTGCACTCCCTTTGGGATGCCTTTGGCAGATGAAGTAAGCCTGGAACTCAGGGCTTCCTGGTTAAAGAAATCCAAGCCCTAGGCTGAAGCCTAACCCTAACCCTAGGCAGATAAATCAGCCTAGGTATAGGGATGGTGCCAAGGAAAAAGCTGTGAAAGCTGCCATGTTGTAGCACTTTTGTACTCCCCTTGGGATGCCTTGAACAGCTGCAGTGTGCCTGGAGCCCAGGGCTTCCTAGTTTTAAAAATCCTAGCCCTAGGCCTAAGCCTAACAGTAACCCTGGGAAGGTAAATCAGCCTGGTGTTAGGCTTCTTGCCAAGGAAAAAGCCGTGAAAGCAGCCATGTTGTGGCACTTTTGCACTCCCTTTTGGATGCCTTTCACAGCTGCAGTGTGCCTGGAACTCAGGGCTTCCTGATTTTAAAAATCCTAGCCCTAGGCCTAAGGGTAACAGTAACCCTGGGAAGGCAAATCAGCCTGCTGTTAGGCTTCTTGCCAAGGAAAAAGCCATGAAAGCAGCCATGTTGTGGCACTTTTGCACTCCCTTTGGGATGCCTTTGGCAGATGAAGTAAGCCTGGAACTCAGGGCTTCCTGGTTAAAGAATTCCAAGCCCTAGGCTGAAGCCTAACCCAAACCCTAGGCAGATAAATCAGCCTAGGTATAGGGATGGTGCCAAGGAAAAAGCTGTGAAAGCTGCCATGTTGTAGCACTTTTGTACTCCCCTTGGGATGCCTTGAACAGCTGCAGTGTGCCTGGAGCCCAGGGCTTCCTAGTTTTAAAAATCCTAGCCCTAGGCCTAAGCCTAACAGTAACCCTGGGAAGGTAAATCAGCCTGGTGTTAGGCTTCTTGCCAAGGAAAAAGCCGTGAAAGCAGCCATGTTGTGGCACTTTTGCACTCCCTTTTGGATGCCTTTCACAGCTGCAGTGTGCCTGGAACTCAGGGCTTCCTGATTTTAAAAATCCTAGCCCTAGGCCGAACCCCAACCCTAAGACGAGAAAGGCAAATCAGCCGGGAATTAGGCATGTCCCCAAGGAAAAAGCTGTGGAGGCAGACATGTTGTGCTACTTTTGCGCTCTTCTTGGCTAGTCCTTCGCAGCTGCTGTGTTCTTGGAACTCAGGGCTTTCTGGTTAATAGAGCCCTTACCCTAGGCGTAACTCAAACCTTAACCCTAGGAAGGAAAATCAGCCTATGGTTCGGGATGGTCTCATGGAAATATCAGTGGTGGCAGCCAAGTTGCGTCACTTTTGCGCTCCCCTTGGGATGCCTTTCGCAGCTGCAGTGTGCCTGGAGCCCAGGGCTTCCTGGTTTTAAAAGTCCTAGGCCTAAGCCTAACAGTAACCCTAGGAAGGTAAATCAGCCGGGTATTAGGGTTCTTCCTAAGGGAAAAGCCGTGAAAGCAGCCATGTTGTGGCACTTCTGCACTCCCTTTGGGATGCCTTTGGCAGATGAAGTAAGCCTGGAACTCAGGGCTTCCTGGTTAAAGAAATCCAAGCCCTAGGCTGAACCCTAACCCTAACCCTAGGCAGATAAATCAGCCTAGGTATAGGGATGGTGCCAAGGAAAAAGCTGTGAAAGCTGCCATGTTGTAGCACTTTTGTACTCCCCTTGGGATGCCTTGAACAGCTGCAGTGTGCCTGGAGCTAAGGGCTTCCTAGTTTTAAAAATCCTAGCCCTAGGCCTAAGCCTAACAGTAACCCTGGGAAGGTAAATCAGCCCGGTGTTAGGCTTCTTGCCAAGGAAAAAGCCGTGAAAGCAGCCATGTTGTGGCACTTTTGCACTCCCTTTTGGATGCCTTTCACAGCTGCAGTGTGCCTGGAACTCAGGGCTTCCTGATTTTAAAAATCCTAGCCCTAGGCCGAACCCCAACCCTAAGACGAGAAAGGCAAATCAGCCAGGAATTAGGCATGTCCCCAAGGAAAAAGCTGTGGAGGCAGACATGTTGTGGTACTTTTGCGCTCTTCTTGGCTAGTCCTTCGCAGCAGTTGTGTTCTTGGAACTCAGGGCTTTCTGGTTAATAGAGCCCTTACCCTAGGCGTAACTCAAACCTTAACCCTAGGAAGGAAAATCAGCCTATGGTTCGGGATGGTCTCATGGAAATATCAGTGGTGGCAGCCAAGTTGCGTCACTTTTGCGCTCCCCTTGGGAGGCCTTTCGCAGCTGCAGTGTGCCTGGAGCCCAGGGCTTCCTGGTTTTAAAAGTCCTAGGCCTAAGCCTAACAGTAACCCTAGGAAGGTAAATCAGCCGGGTATTAGGGTTCTTCGTAAGGGAAAAGCCGTGAAAGCAGCCATGTTGTGGCACTTCTGCACTCCCTTTGGGATGCCTTTGGCAGATGAAGTAAGCCTGGAACTCAGGGCTTCCTGGTTAAAAAACTCCAAGCCCTAGGCTGAAGCCTAACCCTAACCCTAGGCAGATAAATCAGCCTAGGTATAGGGATGGTGCCAAGGAAAAAGCTGTGAAAGCTGCCATGTTGTAGCACTTTTGTACTCCCCTTGGGATGCCTTGAACAGCTGCAGTGTGCCTGGAGCTAAGGGCTTCCTAGTTTTAAAAATCCTAGCCCTAGGCCTAAGCCTAACAGTAACCCTGGGAAGGTAAATCAGCCTGGTGTTAGGCTTCTTGCCAAGGAAAAAGCCGTGAAAGCAGCCATGTTGTGGCACTTTTGCACTCCCTTTTGGATGCCTTTCACAGCTGCAGTGTGCCTGGAACTCAGGGCTTCCTGATTTTAAAAATCCTAGCCCTAGGCCGAACCCCAACCCTAAGACGAGAAAGGCAAATCAGCCAGGAATTAGGCATGTCCCCAAGGAAAAAGCTGTGGAGGCAGGCATGTTGTGGTACTTTTGCGCTCTTCTTGGCTAGTCCTTCGCAGCTGCTGTGTTCTTGGAACTCAGGGCTTTCTGGTTAATAGAGCCCTTACCCTAGGCGTAACTCAAACCTTAACCCTAGGAAGGAAAATCAGCCTATGGTTCGGGATGGTCTCATGGAAATATCAGTGGTGGCAGCCAAGTTGCGTCACTTTTGCGCTCCCCTTGGGATGCCTTTCGCAGCTGCAGTGTGCCTGGAGCCCAGGGCTTCCTGGTTTTAAAAGTCCTAGGCCTAAGCCTAACAGTAACCCTAGGAAGGTAAATCAGCCGGGTATTAGGGTTCTTCCTAAGGGAAAAGCCGTGAAAGCAGCCATGTTGTGGCACTTCTGCACTCCCTTTGGGATGCCTTTGGCAGATGAAGTAAGCATGGAACTCAGGGCTTCCTGGTTAAAGAAATCCAAGCCCTAGGCTGAACGCTAACCCTAACCCTAGGCAGATAAATCAGCCTAGGTATAGGGATGGTGCCAAGGAAAAAGCTGTGAAAGCTGCCATGTTGTAGCACTTTTGTACTCCCCTTGGGATGCCTTGAACAGCTGCAGTGTGCCTGGAGCCCAGGGCTTCCTAGTTTTAAAAATCCTAGCCCTAGGCCTAAGCCTAACAGTAACCCTGGGAAGGTCAATCAGCCTGGTGTTAGGCTTCTTGCCAAGGAAAAAGCCGTGAAAGCAGCCATGTTGTGGCACTTTTGCACTCCCTTTTGGATGCCTTTCACAGCTGCAGTGTGCCTGGAACTCAGGGCTTCCTGATTTTAAAAATCCTAGCCCTAGGCCGAACCGCAACCCTAAGACGAGAAAGGCAAATCAGCCAGGAATTAGGCATGTCCCCAAGGAAAAAGCTGTGGAGGCAGGCATGTTGTGGTACTTTTGCGCTCTTCTTGGCTAGTCCTTCGCAGCTGCTGTGTTCTTGGAACTCAGGGCTTTCTGGTTAATAGAGCCCTTACCCTAGGCGTAACTCAAACCTTAACCCTAGGAAGGAAAATCAGCCTATGGTTCGGGATGGTCTCATGGAAATATCAGTGGTGGCAGCCAAGTTGCGTCACTTTTGCGCTCCCCTTGGGATGCCTTTCGCATCTGCAGTGTGCCTGGAACTCAGGGCTTCCTGATTTTAAAAATCCTAGCCCTAGGCCGAACCCCAACCCTAAGACGAGAAAGGCAAATCAGCCAGGAATTAGGCATGTCCCCAAGGAAAAAGCTGTGGAGGCAGGCATGTTGTGGTACTTTTGCGCTCTTCTTGGCTAGTCCTTCGCAGCTGCTGTGTTCTTGGAACTCAGGGCTTTCTGGTTAATAGAGCCCTTACCCTAGGCGTAACTCAAACCTTAACCCTAGGAAGGAAAATCAGCCTATGGTTCGGGATGGTCTCATGGAAATATCAGTGGTGGCAGCCAAGTTGCGTCACTTTTGCGCTCCCCTTGGGATGCCTTTCGCAGCTGCAGTGTGCCTGGAGCCCAGGGCTTCCTGGTTTTAAAAGTCCTAGGCCTAAGCCTAACAGTAACCCTAGGAAGGTAAATCAGCCGGGTATTAGGGTTCTTCCTAAGGGAAAAGCCGTGAAAGCAGCCATGTTGTGGCACTTCTGCACTCCCTTTGGGATGCCTTTGGCAGATGAAGTAAGCCTGGAACTCAGGGCTTCCTGATTAAAAAACTCCAAGCCCTAGGCTGAACCCTAACCCTAACCCTAGGCAGATAAATCAGGCTAGGTATAGGGATGGTGCCAAGGAAAAAGCTGTGAAAGCTGGCATGTTGTAGCACTTTTGTACTCCCCTTGGGATGCCTTGAACAGCTGCAGTGTGTCTGGAGCCCAGGGCTTCCTAGTTTTAAAAATCCTAGCCCTAGGCCTAAGCCTAACAGTAACCCTGGGAAGGTAAATCAGCCTGGTGTTAGGCTTCTTGCCAAGGAAAAAGCCGTGAAAGCAGCCATGTTGTGGCACTTTTGCACTCCCGTTTGGATGCCTTTCACAGCTCCAGTGTGCCTGGAACTCAGGGCTTCCTGGTTAAAAAACTCCAAGACCTAGGCTGAACCCTAACCCTAACCCTAGGCAGATAAATCAGCCTAGGTATAGGGATGGTGCCAAGGAAAAAGCTGTGAAAGCTGCCATGTTGTTGCACTTTTGTACTCCCCTTGGGATGCCTTGAACACTGCAGTGTGCCTGGAGCCCATGGGCTCCCTAGTTTTAAAAATCCTAGCCCTAGGCCTAAGCCTAACAGTAACCCTGGGAAGGTAAATCAGCCTGGTGTTAGGCTTCTTGCCAAGGAAAAAGCCGTGAAAGCAGCCATGTTGTGGCACTTTTGCACTCCCTTTTGGATGCCTTTCACAGCTGCAGTGTGCCTGGAACTCAGGGCTTCCTGATTTTAAAAATCCTAGCCCTAGGCCGAACCCCAACCCTAAGACGAGAAAGGCAAATCAGCCAGGAATTAGGCATGTCCCCAAGGAAAAAGCTGTGGAGGCAGACATGTTGTGGTACTTTTGCGCTCTTCTTGGCTAGTCCTTCGCAGCTGCTGTGTTCTTGGAACTCAGGGCTTTCTGGTTAATAGAGCCCTTACCCTAGGCGTAACTCAAACCTTAACCCTAGGAAGGAAAATCAGCCTATGGTTCGGGATGGTCTCATGGAAATATCAGTGGTGGCAGCCAAGTTGCGTCACTTTTGCGCTCCCCTTGGGATGCCTTTCGCAGCTGCAGTGTGCCTGGAGCCCAGGGCTTCCTGGTTTTAAAAGTCCTAGACCTAAGCCTAACAGTAACCCTAGGAAGGTAAATCAGCCGGGTATTAGGGTTCTTCCTAAGGGAAAAGCCGTGAAAGCAGCCATGTTGTGGCACTTCTGCACTCCCTTTGGGATGCCTTTGGCAGATGAAGTAAGCCTGGAACTCAGGGCTTCCTGGTTAAAAAACTCCAAGCCCTAGGCTGAACCCTAACCCTAACCCTAGGCAGATAAATCAGCCTAGGTATAGGGATGGTGCCAAGGAAAAAGCTGTGAAAGCTGCCATGTTGTAGCACTTTTGTACTCCCCTTGGGATGCCTTGAACAGCTGCAGTGTGTCTGGAGCCCAGGGCTTCCTAGTTTTAAAAATCCTAGCCCTAGGCCTAAGCCTAACAGTAACCCTGGGAAGGTAAATCAGCCTGGTGTTAGGCTTCTTGCCAAGGAAAAAGCCGTGAAAGCAGCCATGTTGTGGCACTTTTGCACTCCCTTTTGGATGCCTTTCACAGCTGCAGTGTGCCTGGAACTCAGGGCTTCCTGATTTTAAAAATCCTAGCCCTAGGCCGAACCCCAACCCTAAGACGAGAAAGGCAAATCAGCCAGGAATTAGGCATGTCCCCAAGGAAAAAGCTGTGGAGGCAGGCATGTTGTGGTACTTTTGCGCTCTTCTTGGCTAGTCCTTCGCAGCTGCTGTGTTCTTGGAACTCAGGGCTTTCTGGTTAATAGAGCCCTTACCCTAGGCGTAACTCAAACCTTAACCGTAGGAAGGAAAATCAGCCTATGGTTCGGGATGGTCTCATGGAAATATCAGTGGTGGCAGCCAAGTTGCGTCACTTTTGCGCTCCCCTTGGGATGCCTTTCGCAGCTGCAGTGTGCCTGGAGCCCAGGGCTTCCTGGTTTTAAAAGTCCTAGGCCTAAGCCTAACAGTAACCCTAGGAAGGTAAATCAGCCGGGTATTAGGGTTCTTCCTAAGGGAAAAGCCGTGAAAGCAGCCATGTTGTGGCACTTCTGCACTCCCTTTGGGATGCCTTTGGCAGATGAAGTAAGCCTGGAACTCAGGGCTTCCTGGTTAAAGAAATCCAAGCCCTAGGCTGAAGCCTAACCCTAACCCTAGGCAGATAAATCAGCCTAGGTATAGGGATGGTCCCAAGGAAAAAGCTGTGAAAGCTGCCATGTTGTTGCACTTTTGTACTCCCCTTGGGATGCCTTGAACAGCTGCAGTGTGCCTGGAGCCCAGGGCTTCCTAGTTTTAAAAATCCTAGCCCTAGGCCTAAGCCTAACAGTAACCCTGGGAAGGTAAATCAGCCGGGTGTTAGGCTTCTTGCCAAGGAAAAAGCCGTGAAAGCAGCCATGTTGTGGCACTTTTGCACTCCCGTTTGGATGCCTTTCACAGCTCCAGTGTGCCTGGAACTCAGGGCTTCCTGGTTAAAAAACTCCAAGACCTAGGCTGAACCCTAACCCTAACCCTAGGCAGATAAATCAGCCTAGGTATAGGGATGGTTCCAAGGAAAAAGCTGTGAAAGCTGCCATGTTGTTGCACTTTTGTACTCCCCTTGGGATGCCTTGAACACTGCAGTGTGCCTGGAGCCCAGGGCTTCCTAGTTTTAAAAATCCTAGCCCTAGCCCTAAGCCTAACAGTAACCCTGGGAAGGTAAATCAGCCTGGTGTTAGGCTTCTTGCCAAGGAAAAAGCCGTGAAAGCAGCCATGTTGTGGCACTTTTGCACTCCCTTTTGGATGCCTTTCACAGCTGCAGTGTGCCTGGAACTCAGGGCTTCCTGATTTTAAAAATCCTAGCCCTAGGCCGAACCCCAACCCTAAGACGAGAAAGGCAAATCAGCCAGGAATTAGGCATGTCCCCAAGGAAAAAGCTGTGGAGGCAGGCATGTTGTGGTACTTTTGCGCTCTTCTTGGCTAGTCCTTCGCAGCTGCTGTGTTCTTGGAACTCAGGGCTTTCTGGTTAATAGAGCCCTTACCCTAGGCGTAACTCAAACCTTAACCCTAGGAAGGAAAATCAACCTATGGTTTGGGATGGTCTCATGGAAATATCAGTGGTGGCAGCCAAGTTGCGTCACTTTTGTGCTCCCCTTGGGATGCCTTTCGCAGCTGCAGTGTGCCTGGAGCCCAGGGCTTCCTGGTTTTAAAAGTCCTAGACCTAAGCCTAACAGTAACCCTAGGAAGGTAAATCAGCCGGGTATTAGGGTTCTTCCTAAGGGAAAAGCCGTGAAAGCAGCCATGTTGTGGCACTTCTGCACTCCCTTTGGGATGCCTTTGGCAGATGAAGTAAGCCTGGAACTCAGGGCTTCCTGGTTAAAGAAATCCAAGCCCTAGGTTGAAGCCTAACCCTAACCCTAGGCAGATAAATCAGCCTAGGTATAGGGATGGTGCCAAGGAAAAAGCTGTGAAAGCTGCCATGTTGTAGCACTTTTGTACTCCCCTTGGGATGCCTTGAACAGCTGCAGTGTGCCTGGAGCCCAGGGCTTCCTAGTTTTAAAAATCCTAGCCCTAGGCCTAAGCCTAACAGTAACCCTGGGAAGGTAAATCAGCCTGGTGTTAGGCTTCTTGCCAAGGAAAAAGCCGTGAAAGCAGCCATGTTGTGGCACTTTTGCACTCCCTTTTGGATGCCTTTCACAGCTCCACTGTGCCTGGAACTCAGGGCTTCCTGATTTTAAAAATCCTAGCCCTAGGCCGAACCCCAACCCTAAGACGAGAAAGGCAAATCAGCCAGGAATTAGGCATGTCCCCAAGGAAAAAGCTGTGGAGGCAGGCATGTTGTGGTACTTTTGCGCTCTTCTTGGCTAGTCCTTCGCAGCTGCTGTGTTCTTGGAACTCAGGGCTTTCTGGTTAATAGAGCCCTTACCCTAGGCGTAACTCAAACCTTAACCCTAGGAAGGAAAATCAGCCTATGGTTCGGGATGGTCTCATGGAAATATCAGTGGTGGCAGCCAAGTTGCGTCACTTTTGCGCTCCCCTTGGGATGCCTTTCGCAGCTGCAGTGTGCCTGGAGCCCAGGGCTTCCTGGTTTTAAAAGTCCTAGGCCTAAGCCTTACAGTAACCCTAGGAAGGTAAATCAGCCGGGTATTAGGGTTCTTCCTAAGGGAAAAGCCGTGAAAGCAGCCATGTTGTGGCACTTCTGCACTCCCTTTGGGATGCCTTTGGCAGATGAAGTAAGCCTGGAACTCAGGGCTTCCTGGTTAAAGAAATCCAAGCCCTAGGCTGAACCCTAACCCTAACCCTAGGCAGATAAATCAGCCTAGGTATAGGGATGGTCCCAAGGAAAAAGCTGTGAAAGCTGCCATGTTGTTGCACTTTTGTACTCCCCTTGGGATGCCTTGAACAGCTGCAGTGTGCCTGGAGCCAAGGGCTCCCTAGTTTTAAAAATCCTAGCCCTAGGCCTAAGCCTAACAGTAACCCTGGGAAGGTAAATCAGCCTGGTGTTAGGCTTCTTGCCAAGGAAAAAGCCGTGAAAGCAGCCATGTTGTGGCACTTTTGCACTCCCTTTTGGATGCCTTTCACAGCTGCAGTGTGCCTGGAACTCAGGGCTTCCTGCTTTTAAAAATCCTAGCCCTAGGCCGAACCCCAACCCTAAGACGAGAAAGGCAAATCAGCCAGGAATTAGGCATGTCCCCAAGGAAAAAGCTGTGGAGGCAGGCATGTTGTGGTACTTTTGCGCTCTTCTTGGCTAGTCCTTCGCAGCTGCTGTGTTCTTGGAACTCAGGGCTTTCTGGTTAATAGAGCCCTTACCCTAGGCGTAACTCAAACCTTAAGCCTAGGAAGGAAAATCAGCCTATGGTTCGGGATGGTCTCATGGAAATATCAGTGGTGGCAGCCAAGTTGCGTCACTTTTGCGCTCCCCTTGGGATGCCTTTCGCAGCTGCAGTGTGCCTGGAGCCCAGGGCTTCCTGGTTTTAAAAGTCCTAGGCCTAAGCCTAACAGTAACCCTAGGAAGATAAATCAGCCGGGTATTAGGGTTCTTCCTAAGGGAAAAGCCGTGAAAGCAGCCATGTTGTGGCACTTCTGCACTCCCTTTGGGATGCCTTTGGCAGATGAAGTAAGCCTGGAACTCAGGGCTTCCTGGTTAAAGAAATCCAAGCCCTAGGCTGAACCCTAACCCTAACCCTAGGCAGATAAATCAGCCTAGGTATAGGGATGGTGCCAAGGAAAAAGCTGTGAAAGCTGCCATGTTGTTGCACTTTTGTACTCCCCTTGGGATGCCTTGAACAGCTGCAGTGTGCCTGGAGCCAAGGGCTCCCTAGTTTTAAAAATCCTAGCCCTAGGCCTAAGCCTAACAGTAACCCTGGGAAGGTAAATCAGCCTGGTGTTAGGCTTCTTGCCAAGGAAAAAGCCGTGAAAGCAGCCATGTTGTGGCACTTTTGCACTCCCTTTTGGATGCCTTTCACAGCTGCAGTGTGCCTGGAACTCAGGGCTTCCTGATTTTAAAAATCCTAGCCCTAGGCCGAACCCCAACCCTAAGACGAGAAAGGCAAATCAGCCAGGAATTAGGCATGTCCCCAAGGAAAAAGCTGTGGAGGCAGACATGTTGTGGTACTTTTGCGCTCTTCTTGGCTAGTCCTTCGCAGCTGCTGTGTTCTTGGAACTCAGGGCTTTCTGGTTAATAGAGCCCTTACCCTAGGCGTAACTCAAACCTTAACCCTAGGAAGGAAAATCAGCCTATGGTTCGGGATGGTCTCATGGAAATATCAGTGGTGGCAGCCAAGTTGCGTCACTTTTGCGCTCCCCTTGGGATGCCTTTCGCAGCTGCAGTGTGCCTGGAGCCCAGGGCTTCCTGGTTTTAAAAGTCCTAGACCTAAGCCTAACAGTAACCCTAGGAAGGTAAATCAGCCGGGTATTAGGGTTCTTCCTAAGGGAAAAGCCGTGAAAGCAGCCATGTTGTGGCACTTCTGCACTCCCTTTGGGATGCCTTTGGCAGATGAAGTAAGCCTGGAACTCAGGGCTTCCTGGTTAAAAAACTCCAAGCCCTAGGCTGAACCCTAACCCTAACCCTAGGCAGATAAATCAGCCTAGGTATAGGGATGGTGCCAAGGAAAAAGCTGTGAAAGCTGCCATGTTGTAGCACTTTTGTACTCCCCTTGGGATGCCTTGAACAGCTGCAGTGTGCCTGGAGCCCAGGGCTTCCTAGTTTTAAAAATCCTAGCCCTAGGCCTAAGCCTAACAGTAACCCTGGGAAGGTAAATCAGCCTGGTGTTAGGCTTCTTGCCAAGGAAAAAGCCGTGAAAGCAGCCATGTTGTGGCACTTTTGCACTCCCTTTTGGATGCCTTTCACAGCTGCAGTGTGCCTGGAACTCAGGGCTTCCTGATTTTAAAAATCCTAGCCCTAGGCCGAACCCCAACCCTAAGACGAGAAAGGCAAATCAGCCAGGAATTAGGCATGTCCCCAAGGAAAAAGCTGTGGAGGCAGGCATGTTGTGGTACTTTTGCGCTCTTCTTGGCTAGTCCTTCGCAGCTGCTGTGTTCTTGGAACTCAGGGCTTTCTGGTTAATAGAGCCCTTACCCTAGGCGTAACTCAAACCTTAACCCTAGGAAGGAAAATCAGCCTATGGTTCGGGATGGTCTCATGGAAATATCAGTGGTGGCAGCCAAGTTGCGTCACTTTTGCGCTCCCCTTGGGATGCCTTTCGCAGCTGCAGTGTGCCTGGAGCCCAGGGCTTCCTGGTTTTAAAAGTCCTAGGCCTAAGCCTAACAGTAACCCTAGGAAGGTAAATCAGCCGGGTATTAGGGTTCTTCCTAAGGGAAAAGCCGTGAAAGCAGCCATGTTGTGGCACTTCTGCACTCCCTTTGGGATGCCTTTGGCAGATGAAGTAAGCCTGGAACTCAGGGCTTCCTGGTTAAAGAAATCCAAGCCCTAGGCTGAACCCTAACCCTAACCCTAGGCAGATAAATCAGCCTAGGTATAGGGATGGTGCCAAGGAAAAAGCTGTGAAAGCTGCCATGTTGTTGCACTTTTGTACTCCCCTTGGGATGCCTTGAACAGCTGCAGTGTGCCTGGAGCCCAGGGCTTCCTAGTTTTAAAAATCCTAGCCCTAGGCCTAAGCCTAACAGTAACCCTGGGAAGGTAAATCAGCCTGGTGTTAGGCTTCTTGCCAAGGAAAAAGCCGTGAAAGCAGCCATGTTGTGGCACTTTTGCACTCCCTTTTGGATGCCTTTCACAGCTGCAGTGTGCCTGGAACTCAGGGCTTCCTGATTTTAAAAATCCTAGCCCTAGGCCGAACCCCAACCCTAAGACGAGAAAGGCAAATCAGCCAGGAATTAGGCATGTCCCCAAGGAAAAAGCTGTGGAGGCAGACATGTTGTGCTACTTTTGCGCTCTTCTTGGCTAGTCCTTCGCAGCTGCTGTGTTCTTGGAACTCAGGGCTTTCTGGTTAATAGAGCCCTTACCCTAGGCGTAACTCAAACCTTAACCCTAGGAAGGAAAATCAGCCTATGGTTCGGGATGGTCTCATGGAAATATCAGTGGTGGCAGCCAAGTTGCGTCACTTTTGCGCTCCCCTTGGGATGCCTTTCGCAGCTGCAGTGTGCCTGGAGCCCAGGGCTTCCTGGTTTTAAAAGTCCTAGGCCTAAGCCTAACAGTAACCCTAGGAAGGTAAATCAGCCGGGTATTAGGGTTCTTCCTAAGGGAAAAGCCGTGAAAGCAGCCATGTTGTGGCACTTCTGCACTCCCTTTGGGATGCCTTTGGCAGATGAAGTAAGCCTGGAACTCAGGGCTTCCTGGTTAAAAAACTCCAAGCCCTAGGCTGAAGCCTAACCCTAACCCTAGGCAGATAAATCAGCCTAGGTATAGGGATGGTGCCAAGGAAAAAGCTGTGAAAGCTGCCATGTTGTTGCACTTTTGTACTCCCCTTGGGATGCCTTGAACAGCTGCAGTGTGCCTGGAGCCAAGGGCTCCCTAGTTTTAAAAATCCTAGCCCTAGGCCTAAGCCTAACAGTAACCCTGGGAAGGTAAATCAGCCTGGTGTTAGGCTTCTTGCCAAGGAAAAAGCCGTGAAAGCAGCCATGTTGTGGCACTTTTGCACTCCCTTTTGGATGCCTTTCACAGCTCCACTGTGCCTGGAACTCAGGGCTTCCTGCTTTTAAAAATCCTAGCCCTAGGCCGAACCCCAACCCTAAGACGAGAAAGGCAAATCAGCCAGGAATTAGGCATGTCCCCAAGGAAAAAGCTGTGGAGGCAGACATGTTGTGGTACTTTTGCGCTCTTCTTGGCTAGTCCTTCGCAGCTGCTGTGTTCTTGGAACTCAGGGCTTTCTGGTTAATAGAGCCCTTACCCTAGGCGTAACTCAAACCTTAACCCTAGGAAGGAAAATCAACCTATGGTTCGGGATGGTCTCATGGAAATATCAGTGGTGGCAGCCAAGTTGCGTCACTTTTGCGCTCCCCTTGGGATGCCTTTCGCAGCTGCAGTGTGCCTGGAGCCCAGGGCTTCCTGGTTTTAAAAGTCCTAGGCCTAAGCCTAACAGTAACCCTAGGAAGGTAAATCAGCCGGGTATTAGGGTTCTTCCTAAGGGAAAAGCCGTGAAAGCAGCCATGTTGTGGCACTTCTGCACTCCCTTTGGGATGCCTTTGGCAGATGAAGTAAGCCTGGAACTCAGGGCTTCCTGGTTAAAGAAATCCAAGCCCTAGGCTGAAGCCTAACCCTAACCCTAGGCAGATAAATCAGCCTAGGTATAGGGATGGTGCCAAGGAAAAAGCTGTGAAAGCTGCCATGTTGTAGCACTTTTGTACTCCCCTTGGGATGCCTTGAACAGCTGCAGTGTGCCTGGAGCCCAGGGCTTCCTAGTTTTAAAAATCCTAGCCCTAGGCCTAAGCCTAACAGTAACCCTGGGAAGGTAAATCAGCCTGGTGTTAGGCTTCTTGCCAAGGAAAAAGCCGTGAAAGCAGCCATGTTGTGGCACTTTTGCACTCCCTTTTGGATGCCTTTCACAGCTCCAGTGTGCCTGGAACTCAGGGCTTCCTGATTTTAAAAATCCTAGCCCTAGGCCGAACCCCAACCCTAAGACGAGAAAGGCAAATCAGCCAGGAATTAGGCATGTCCCCAAGGAAAAAGCTGTGGAGGCAGGCATGTTGTGGTACTTTTGCGCTCTTCTTGGCTAGTCCTTCGCAGCTGCTGTGTTCTTGGAACTCAGGGCTTTCTGGTTAATAGAGCCCTTACCCTAGGCGTAACTCAAACCTTAACCCTAGGAAGGAAAATCAGCCTATGGTTCGGGATGGTCTCATGGAAATATCAGTGGTGGCAGCCAAGTTGCGTCACTTTTGCGCTCCCCTTGGGATGCCTTTCGCAGCTGCAGTGTGCCTGGAGCCCAGGGCTTCCTGGTTTTAAAAGTCCTAGGCCTAAGCCTAACAGTAACCCTAGGAAGGTAAATCAGCCGGGTATTAGGGTTCTTCCTAAGGGAAAAGCCGTGAAAGCAGCCATGTTGTGGCACTTCTGCACTCCCTTTGGGATGCCTTTGGCAGATGAAGTAAGCCTGGAACTCAGGGCTTCCTGGTTAAAAAACTCCAAGCCCTAGGCTGAAGCCTAACCCTAACCCTAGGCAGATAAATCAGCCTAGGTATAGGGATGGTGCCAAGGAAAAAGCTGTGAAAGCTGGCATGTTGTAGCACTTTTGTACTCCCCTTGGGATGCCTTGAACAGCTGCAGTGTGTCTGGAGCCCAGGGCTTCCTAGTTTCAAAAATCCTAGCCCTAGGCCTAAGCCTAACAGTAACCCTGGGAAGGTAAATCAGCCTGGTGTTAGGCTTCTTGCCAAGGAAAAAGCCGTGAAAGCAGCCATGTTGTGGCACTTTTGCACTCCCTTTTGGATGCCTTTCACAGCTCCAGTGTGCCTGGAACTCAGGGCTTCCTGATTTTAAAAATCCTAGCCCTAGGCCGAACCCCAACCCTAAGACGAGAAAGGCAAATCAGCCAGGAATTAGGCATGTCCCCAAGGAAAAAGCTGTGGAGGCAGGCATGTTGTGGTACTTTTGCGCTCTTCTTGGCTAGTCCTTCGCAGCTGCTGTGTTCTTGGAACTCAGGGCTTTCTGGTTAATAGAGCCCTTACCCTAGGCGTAACTCAAACCTTAACCCTAGGAAGGAAAATCAACCTATGGTTCGGGATGGTCTCATGGAAATATCAGTGGTGGCAGCCAAGTTGCGTCACTTTTGCGCTCCCCTTGGGATGCCTTTCGCAGCTGCAGTGTGCCTGGAGCCCAGGGCTTCCTGGTTTTAAAAGTCCTAGACCTAAGCCTAACAGTAACCCTAGGAAAGTAAATCAGCCGGGTATTATGGTTCTTCCTAAGGGAAAAGCCGTGAAAGCAGCCATGTTGTGGCACTTCTGCACTCCCTTTGGGATGCCTTTGGCAGATGAAGTAAGCCTGGAACTCAGGGCTTCCTGGTTAAAAAACTCCAAGCCCTAGGCTGAACCCTAACCCTAACCCTAGGCAGATAAATCAGCCTAGGTATAGGGATGGTGCCAAGGAAAAAGCTGTGAAAGCTGCCATGTTGTTGCACTTTTGTACTCCCCTTGGGATGCCTTGAACAGCTGCAGTGTGCCTGGAGCCCAGGGCTTCCTAGTTTTAAAAATCCTAGCCCTAGGCCTAAGCCTAACAGTAACCCTGGGAAGGTAAATCAGCCTGGTGTTAGGCTTCTTGCCAAGGAAAAAGCCGTGAAAGCAGCCATGTTGTGGCACTTTTGCACTCCCTTTTGGATGCCTTTCACAGCTGCAGTGTGCCTGGAACTCAGGGCTTCCTGATTTTAAAAATCCTAGCCCTAGGCCGAACCCCAACCCTAAGACGAGAAAGGCAAATCAGCCAGGAATTAGGCATGTCCCCAAGGAAAAAGCTGTGGAGGCAGGCATGTTGTGGTACTTTTGCGCTCTTCTTGGCTAGTCCTTCGCAGCTGCTGTGTTCTTGGAACTCAGGGCTTTCTGGTTAATAGAGCCCTTACCCTAGGCGTAACTCAAACCTTAACCCTAGGAAGGAAAATCAACCTATGGTTCGGGATGGTCTCATGGAAATATCAGTGGTGGCAGCCAAGTTGCGTCACTTTTGCGCTCCCCTTGGGATGCCTTTCGCAGCTGCAGTGTGCCTGGAGCCCAGGGCTTCCTGGTTTTAAAAGTCCTAGGCCTAAGCCTAACAGTAACCCTAGGAAAGTAAATCAGCCGGGTATTATGGTTCTTCCTAAGGGAAAAGCCGTGAAAGCAGCCATGTTGTGGCACTTCTGCACTCCCTTTGGGATGCCTTTGGCAGATGAAGTAAGCCTGGAACTCAGGGCTTCCTGGTTAAAAAACTCCAAGCCCTAGGCTGAACCCTAACCCTAACCCTAGGCAGATAAATCAGCCTAGGTATAGGGATGGTGCCAAGGAAAAAGCTGTGAAAGCTGCCATGTTGTTGCACTTTTGTACTCCCCTTGGGATGCCTTGAACAGCTGCAGTGTGCCTGGAGCCCAGGGCTTCCTAGTTTTAAAAATCCTAGCCCTAGGCCTAAGCCTAACAGTAACCCTGGGAAGGTAAATCAGCCTGGTGTTAGGCTTCTTGCCAAGGAAAAAGCCGTGAAAGCAGCCATGTTGTGGCACTTTTGCACTCCCTTTTGGATGCCTTTCACAGCTGCAGTGTGCCTGGAACTCAGGGCTTCCTGATTTTAAAAATCCTAGCCCTAGGCCGAACCCCAACCCTAAGACGAGAAAGGCAAATCAGCCAGGAATTAGGCATGTCCCCAAGGAAAAAGCTGTGGAGGCAGGCATGTTGTGGTACTTTTGCGCTCTTCTTGGCTAGTCCTTCGCAGCTGCTGTGTTCTTGGAACTCAGGGCTTTCTGGTTAATAGAGCCCTTACCCTAGGCGTAACTCAAACCTTAACCCTAGGAAGGAAAATCAGCCTATGGTTCGGGATGGTCTCATGGAAATATCAGTGGTGGCAGCCAAGTTGCGTCACTTTTGCGCTCCCCTTGGGATGCCTTTCGCAGCTGCAGTGTGCCTGGAGCCCAGGGCTTCCTGGTTTTAAAAGTCCTAGGCCTAAGCCTAACAGTAACCCTAGGAAGGTAAATCAGCCGGGTATTAGGGTTCTTCCTAAGGGAAAAGCCGTGAAAGCAGCCATGTTGTGGCACTTCTGCACTCCCTTTGGGATGCCTTTGGCAGATGAAGTAAGCCTGGAACTCAGGGCTTCCTGGTTAAAGAAATCCAAGCCCTAGGCTGAACCCTAACCCTAACCCTAGGCAGATAAATCAGCATAGGTATAGGGATGGTGCCAAGGAAAAAGCTGTGAAAGCTGCCATGTTGTTGCACCTTTGTACTCCCCTTGGGATGCCTTGAACAGCTGCAGTGTGCCTGGAGCCAAGGGCTTCCTAGTTTTAAAAATCCTAGCCCTAGGCCTAAGCCTAACAGTAACCCTGGGAAGGTAAATCAGCCTGGTGTTAGGCTTCTTGCCAAGGAAAAAGCCGTGAAAGCAGCCATGTTGTGGCACTTTTGCACTCCCTTTTGGATGCCTTTCACAGCTCCAGTGTGCCTGGAACTCAGGGCTTCCTGATTTTAAAAATCCTAGCCCTAGGCCGAACCCCAACCCTAAGACGAGAAAGGCAAATCAGCCAGGAATTAGGCATGTCCCCAAGGAAAAAGCTGTGGAGGCAGGCATGTTGTGGTACTTTTGCGCTCTTCTTGGCTAGTCCTTCGCAGCTGCTGTGTTCTTGGAACTCAGGGCTTTCTGGTTAATAGAGCCCTTACCCTAGGCGTAACTCAAACCTTAACCCTAGGAAGGAAAATCAGCCTATGGTTCGGGATGGTCTCATGGAAATATCAGTGGTGGCAGCCAAGTTGCGTCACTTTTGCGCTCCCCTTGGGATGCCTTTCGCAGCTGCAGTGTGCCTGGAGCCCAGGGCTTCCTGGTTTTAAAAGTCCTAGACCTAAGCCTAACAGTAACCCTAGGAAGGTAAATCAGCCGGGTATTAGGGTTCTTCCTAAGGGAAAAGCCGTGAAAGCAGCCATGTTGTGGCACTTCTGCACTCCCTTTGGGATGCCTTTGGCAGATGAAGTAAGCCTGGAACTCAGGGCTTCCTGGTTAAAAAACTCCAAGCCCTAGGCTGAAGCCTAACCCTAACCCTAGGCAGATAAATCAGCCTAGGTATAGGGATGGTGCCAAGGAAAAAGCTGTGAAAGCTGGCATGTTGTAGCACTTTTGTACTCCCCTTGGGATGCCTTGAACAGCTGCAGTGTGCCTGGAGCCCAGGGCTTCCTAGTTTTAAAAATCCTAGCCCTAGGCCTAAGCCTAACAGTAACCCTGGGAAGGTAAATCAGCCTGGTGTTAGGCTTCTTGCCAAGGAAAAAGCCGTGAAAGCAGCCATGTTGTGGCACTTTTGCACTCCCTTTTGGATGCCTTTCACAGCTGCAGTGTGCCTGGAACTCAGGGCTTCCTGATTTTAAAAATCCTAGCCCTAGGCCGAACCCCAACCCTAAGACGAGAAAGGCAAATCAGCCAGGAATTAGGCATGTCCCCAAGGAAAAAGCTGTGGAGGCAGGCATGTTGTGCTACTTTTCCGCTCTTCTTGGCTAGTCCTTCGCAGCTGCTGTGTTCTTGGAACTCAGGGCTTTCTGGTTAATAGAGCCCTTACCCTAGGCGTAACTCAAACCTTAACCCTAGGAAGGAAAATCAGCCTATGGTTCGGGATGGTCTCATGGAAATATCAGTGGTGGCAGCCAAGTTGCGTCACTTTTGCGCTCCCCTTGGGATGCCTTTCGCAGCTGCAGTGTGCCTGGAGCCCAGGGCTTCCTGGTTTTAAAAGTCCTAGGCCTAAGCCTAACAGTAACCCTAGGAAGGTAAATCAGCCGGGTATTAGGGTTCTTCCTAAGGGAAAAGCCGTGAAAGCAGCCATGTTGTGGCACTTCTGCACTCCCTTTGGGATGCCTTTGGCAGATGAAGTAAGCCTGGAACTCAGGGCTTCCTGGTTAAAGAAATCCAAGCCCTAGGCTGAAGCCTAACCCTAACCCTAGGCAGATAAATCAGCATAGGTATAGGGATGGTGCCAAAGAAAAAGCTGTGAAAGCTGCCATGTTGTTGCACCTTTGTACTCCCCTTGGGATGCCTTGAACAGCTGCAGTGTGCCTGGAGCCAAGGGCTTCCTAGTTTTAAAAATCCTAGCCCTAGGCCTAAGCCTAACAGTAACCCTGGGAAGGTAAATCAGCCTGGTGTTAGGCTTCTTGCCAAGGAAAAAGCCGTGAAAGCAGCCATGTTGTGGCACTTTTGCACTCCCTTTTGGATGCCTTTCACAGCTGCAGTGTGCCTGGAACTCAGGGCTTCCTGATTTTAAAAATCCTAGCCCTAGGCCGAACCCCAACCCTAAGACGAGAAAGGCAAATCAGCCAGGAATTAGGCATGTCCCCAAGGAAAAAGCTGTGGAGGCAGGCATGTTGTGGTACTTTTGCGCTCTTCTTGGCTAGTCCTTCGCAGCTGCTGTGTTCTTGGAACTCAGGGCTTTCTGGTTAATAGAGCCCTTACCCTAGGCGTAACTCAAACCTTAACCCTAGGAAGGAAAATCAGCCTATGGTTCGGGATGGTCTCATGGAAATATCAGTGGTGGCAGCCAAGTTGCGTCACTTTTGCGCTCCCCTTGGGATGCCTTTCGCAGCTGCAGTGTGCCTGGAGCCCAGGGCTTCCTGGTTTTAAAAGTCCTAGGCCTAAGCCTAACAGTAACCCTAGGAAGGTAAATCAGCCGGGTATTAGGGTTCTTCCTAAGGGAAAAGCCGTGAAAGCAGCCATGTTGTGGCACTTCTGCACTCCCTTTGGGATGCCTTTGGCAGATGAAGTAAGCCTGGAACTCAGGGCTTCCTGGTTAAAGAAATCCAAGCCCTAGGCTGAAGCCTAACCCTAACCCTAGGCAGATAAATCAGCCTAGGTATAGGGATGGTGCCAAGGAAAAAGCTGTGAAAGCTGCCATGTTGTTGCACTTTTGTACTCCCCTTGGGATGCCTTGAACAGCTGCAGTGTGCCTGGAGCCCAGGGCTTCCTAGTTTTAAAAATCCTAGCCCTAGGCCTAAGCCTAACAGTAACCCTGGGAAGGTAAATCAGCCTGGTGTTAGGCTTCTTGCCAAGGAAAAAGCCGTGAAAGCAGCCATGTTGTGGCACTTTTGCACTCCCTTTTGGATGCCTTTCACAGCTGCAGTGTGCCTGGAACTCAGGGCTTCCTGATTTTAAAAATCCTAGCCCTAGGCCGAACCCCAACCCTAAGACGAGAAAGGCAAATCAGCCAGGAATTAGGCATGTCCCCAAGGAAAAAGCTGTGGAGGCAGACATGTTGTGGTACTTTTGCGCTCTTCTTGGCTAGTCCTTCGCAGCTGCTGTGTTCTTGGAACTCAGGGCTTTCTGGTTAATAGAGCCCTTACCCTAGGCGTAACTCAAACCTTAACCCTAGGAAGGAAAATCAGCCTATGGCTCGGGATGGTCTCATGGAAATATCAGTGGTGGCAGCCAAGTTGCGTCACTTTTGCGCTCCCCTTGGGATGCCTTTCGCAGCTGCAGTGTGCCTGGAGCCCAGGGCTTCCTGGTTTTAAAAGTCCTAGGCCTAAGCCTAACAGTAACCCTAGGAAGGTAAATCAGCCGGGTATTAGGGTTCTTCCTAAGAGAAAAGCCGTGAAAGCAGCCATGTTGTGGCACTTCTGCACTCCCTTTGGGATGCCTTTGGCAGATGAAGTAAGCCTGGAACTCAGGGCTTCCTGGTTAAAGAAATCCAAGCCCTAGGCTGAAGCCTAACCCTAACCCTAGGCAGATAAATCAGCATAGGTATAGGGATGGTGCCAAGGAAAAAGCTGTGAAAGCTGCCATGTTGTTGCACCTTTGTACTCCCCTTGGGATGCCTTGAACAGCTGCAGTGTGCCTGGAGCCAAGGGCTTCCTAGTTTTAAAAATCCTAGCCCTAGGCCTAAGCCTAACAGTAACCCTGGGAAGGTAAATCAGCCTGGTGTTAGGCTTCTTGCCAAGGAAAAAGCCGTGAAAGCAGCCATGTTGTGGCACTTTTGCACTCCCTTTTGGATGCCTTTCACAGCTGCAGTGTGCCTGGAACTCAGGGCTTCCTGATTTTAAAAATCCTAGCCCTAGGCCGAACCCCAACCCTAAGACGAGAAAGGCAAATCAGCCAGGAATTAGGCATGTCCCCAAGGAAAAAGCTGTGGAGGCAGGCATGTTGTGGTACTTTTGCGCTCTTCTTGGCTAGTCCTTCGCAGCTGCTGTGTTCTTGGAACTCAGGGCTTTCTGGTTAATAGAGCCCTTACCCTAGGCGTAACTCAAACCTTAACCCTAGGAAGGAAAATCAGCCTATGGTTCGGGATGGTCTCATGGAAATATCAGTGGTGGCAGCCAAGTTGCGTCACTTTTGCGCTCCCCTTGGGATGCCTTTCGCAGCTGCAGTGTGCCTGGAGCCCAGGGCTTCCTGGTTTTAAAAGTCCTAGGCCTAAGCCTAACAGTAACCCTAGGAAGGTAAATCAGCCGGGTATTAGGGTTCTTCCTAAGGGAAAAGCCGTGAAAGCAGCCATGTTGTGGCACTTCTGCACTCCCTTTGGGATGCCTTTGGCAGATGAAGTAAGCCTGGAACTCAGGGCTTCCTGGTTAAAGAAATCCAAGCCCTAGGCTGAAGCCTAACCCTAACCCTAGGCAGATAAATCAGCCTAGGTATAGGGATGGTGCCAAGGAAAAAGCTGTGAAAGCTGCCATGTTGTTGCACTTTTGTACTCCCCTTGGGATGCCTTGAACAGCTGCAGTGTGCCTGGAGCCCAGGGCTTCCTAGTTTTAAAAATCCTAGCCCTAGGCCTAAGCCTAACAGTAACCCTGGGAAGGTAAATCAGCCTGGTGTTAGGCTTCTTGCCAAGGAAAAAGCCGTGAAAGCAGCCATGTTGTGGCACTTTTGCACTCCCTTTTGGATGCCTTTCACAGCTGCAGTGTGCCTGGAACTCAGGGCTTCCTGATTTTAAAAATCCTAGCCCTAGGCCGAACCCCAACCCTAAGACGAGAAAGGCAAATCAGCCAGGAATTAGGCATGTCCCCAAGGAAAAAGCTGTGGAGGCAGGCATGTTGTGGTACTTTTGCGCTCTTCTTGGCTAGTCCTTCGCAGCTGCTGTGTTCTTGGAACTCAGGGCTTTCTGGTTAATAGAGCCCTTACCCTAGGCGTAACTCAAACCTTAACCCTAGGAAGGAAAATCAGCCTATGGCTCGGGATGGTCTCATGGAAATATCAGTGGTGGCAGCCAAGTTGCGTCACTTTTGCGCTCCCCTTGGGATGCCTTTCGCAGCTGCAGTGTGCCTGGAGCCCAGGGCTTCCTGGTTTTAAAAGTCCTAGACCTAAGCCTAACAGTAACCCTAGGAAGGTAAATCAGCCGGGTATTAGGGTTCTTCCTAAGGGAAAAGCCGTGAAAGCAGCCATGTTGTGGCACTTCTGCACTCCCTTTGGGATGCCTTTGGCAGATGAAGTAAGCCTGGAACTCAGGGCTTCCTGGTTAAAAAACTCCAAGCCCTAGGCTGAACCCTAACCCTAACCCTAGGCAGATAAATCAGCCTAGGTATAGGGATGGTGCCAAGGAAAAAGCTGTGAAAGCTGCCATGTTGTTGCACTTTTGTACTCCCCTTGGGATGCCTTGAACAGCTGCAGTGTGCCTGGAGCCCAGGGCTTCCTAGTTTTCAAAATCCTAGCCCTAGGCCTAAGCCTAACAGTAACCCTGGGAAGGTAAATCAGCCTGGTGTTAGGCTTCTTGCCAAGGAAAAAGCCGTGAAAGCAGCCATGTTGTGGCACTTTTGCACTCCCTTTTGGATGCCTTTCACAGCTGCAGTGTGCCTGGAACTCAGGGCTTCCTGATTTTAAAAATCCTAGCCCTAGGCCGAACCCCAACCCTAAGACGAGAAAGGCAAATCAGCCAGGAATTAGGCATGTCCCCAAGGAAAAAGCTGTGGAGGCAGGCATGTTGTGGTACTTTTGCGCTCTTCTTGGCTAGTCCTTCGCAGCTGCTGTGTTCTTGGAACTCAGGGCTTTCTGGTTAATAGAGCCCTTACCCTAGGCGTAACTCAAACCTTAACCCTAGGAAGGAAAATCAGCCTATGGCTCGGGATGGTCTCATGGAAATATCAGTGGTGGCAGCCAAGTTGCGTCACTTTTGCGCTCCCCTTGGGATGCCTTTCGCAGCTGCAGTGTGCCTGGAGCCCAGGGCTTCCTGGTTTTAAAAGTCCTAGACCTAAGCCTAACAGTAACCCTAGGAAGGTAAATCAGCCGGGTATTAGGGTTCTTCCTAAGGGAAAAGCCGTGAAAGCAGCCATGTTGTGGCACTTCTGCACTCCCTTTGGGATGCCTTTGGCAGATGAAGTAAGCCTGGAACTCAGGGCTTCCTGGTTAAAAAACTCCAAGCCCTAGGCTGAACCCTAACCCTAACCCTAGGCAGATAAATCAGCCTAGGTATAGGGATGGTGCCAAGGAAAAAGCTGTGAAAGCTGCCATGTTGTAGCACTTTTGTACTCCCCTTGGGATGCCTTGAACAGCTGCAGTGTGTCTGGAGCCCAGGGCTTCCTAGTTTTAAAAATCCTAGCCCTAGGCCTAAGCCTAACAGTAACCCTGGGAAGGTAAATCAGCCTGGTGTTAGGCTTCTTGCCAAGGAAAAAGCCGTGAAAGCAGCCATGTTGTGGCACTTTTGCACTCCCTTTTGGATGCCTTTCACAGCTGCAGTGTGCCTGGAACTCAGGGCTTCCTGATTTTAAAAATCCTAGCCCTAGGCCGAACCCCAACCCTAAGACGAGAAAGGCAAATCAGCCAGGAATTAGGCATGTCCCCAAGGAAAAAGCTGTGGAGGCAGGCATGTTGTGGTACTTTTGCGCTCTTCTTGGCTAGTCCTTCGCAGCTGCTGTGTTCTTGGAACTCAGGGCTTTCTGGTTAATAGAGCCCTTACCCTAGGCGTAACTCAAACCTTAACCCTAGGAAGGAAAATCAGCCTATGGTTCGGGATGGTCTCATGGAAATATCAGTGGTGGCAGCCAAGTTGCGTCACTTTTGCGCTCCCCTTGGGATGCCTTTCGCAGCTGCAGTGTGCCTGGAGCCCAGGGCTTCCTGGTTTTAAAAGTCCTAGGCCTAAGCCTAACAGTAACCCTAGGAAGGTAAATCAGCCGGGTATTAGGGTTCTTCCTAAGGGAAAAGCCATGAAAGCAGCCATGTTGTGGCACTTCTGCACTCCCTTTGGGATGCCTTTGGCAGATGAAGTAAGCCTGGAACTCAGGGCTTCCTGGTTAAAGAAATCCAAGCCCTAGGCTGAACCCTAACCCTAACCCTAGGCAGATAAATCAGCCTAGGTATAGGGATGGTGCCAAGGAAAAAGCTGTGAAAGCTGCCATGTTGTAGCACTTTTGTACTCCCCTTGGGATGCCTTGAACAGCTGCAGTGTGTCTGGAGCCAAGGGCTTCCTAGTTTTAAAAATCCTAGCCCTAGGCCTAAGCCTAACAGTAACCCTGGGAAGGTAAATCAGCCTGGTGTTAGGCTTCTTGCCAAGGAAAAAGCCGTGAAAGCAGCCATGTTGTGGCACTTTTGCACTCCCTTTTGGATGCCTTTCACAGCTGCAGTGTGCCTGGAACTCAGGGCTTCCTGATTTTAAAAATCCTAGCCCTAGGCCGAACCCCAACCCTAAGACGAGAAAGGCAAATCAGCCAGGAATTAGGCATGTCCCCAAGGAAAAAGCTGTGGAGGCAGACATGTTGTGCTACTTTTGCGCTCTTCTTGGCTAGTCCTTCGCAGCTGCTGTGTTCTTGGAACTCAGGGCTTTCTGGTTAATAGAGCCCTTACCCTAGGCGTAACTCAAACCTTAACCCTAGGAAGGAAAATCAGCCTATGGTTCGGGATGGTCTCATGGAAATATCAGTGGTGGCAGCCAAGTTGCGTCACTTTTGCGCTCCCCTTGGGATGCCTTTCGCAGCTGCAGTGTGCCTGGAGCCCAGGGCTTCCTGGTTTTAAAAGTCCTAGACCTAAGCGTAACAGTAACCCTAGGAAAGTAAATCAGCCGGGTATTATGGTTCTTCCTAAGGGAAAAGCCGTGAAAGCAGCCATGTTGTGGCACTTCTGCACTCCCTTTGGGATGCCTTTGGCAGATGAAGTAAGCCTGGAACTCAGGGCTTCCTGGTTAAAAAACTCCAAGCCCTAGGCTGAAGCCTAACCCTAACCCTAGGCAGATAAATCAGCCTAGGTATAGGGATGGTGCCAAGGAAAAAGCTGTGAAAGCTGCCATGTTGTTGCACTTTTGTACTCCCCTTGGGATGCCTTGAACAGCTGCAGTGTGCCTGGAGCCCAGGGCTTCCTAGTTTTAAAAATCCTAGCCCTAGGCCTAAGCCTAACAGTAACCCTGGGAAGGTAAATCAGCCTGGTGTTAGGCTTCTTGCCAAGGAAAAAGCCGTGAAAGCAGCCATGTTGTGGCACTTTTGCACTCCCTTTTGGATGCCTTTCACAGCTGCAGTGTGCCTGGAACTCAGGGCTTCCTGATTTTAAAAATCCTAGCCCTAGGCCGAACCCCAACCCTAAGACGAGAAAGGCAAATCAGCCAGGAATTAGGCATGTCCCCAAGGAAAAAGCTGTGGAGGCAGGCATGTTGTGGTACTTTTGCGCTCTTCTTGGCTAGTCCTTCGCAGCTGCTGTGTTCTTGGAACTCAGGGCTTTCTGGTTAATAGACCCTTACCCTAGGCGTAACTCAAACCTTAACCCTAGGAAGGAAAATCAGCCTATGGTTCGGGATGGTCTCATGGAAATATCAGTGGTGGCAGCCAAGTTGCGTCACTTTTGCGCTCCCCTTGGGATGCCTTTCGCAGCTGCAGTGTGCCTGGAGCCCAGGGCTTCCTGGTTTTAAAAGTCCTAGGCCTAAGCCTAACAGTAACCCTAGGAAGGTAAATCAGCCGGGTATTAGGGTTCTTCCTAAGGGAAAAGCCGTGAAAGCAGCCATGTTGTGGCACTTCTGCACTCCCTTTGGGATGCCTTTGGCAGATGAAGTAAGCCTGGAACTCAGGGCTTCCTGGTTAAAGAAATCCAAGCCCTAGGCTGAAGCCTAACCCTAACCCTAGGCAGATAAATCAGCCTAGGTATAGGGATGGTGCCAAGGAAAAAGCTGTGAAAGCTGCCATGTTGTAGCACTTTTGTACTCCCCTTGGGATGCCTTGAACAGCTGCAGTGTGCCTGGAGCCCAGGGCTTCCTAGTTTTAAAAATCCTAGCCCTAGGCCTAAGCCTAACAGTAACCCTGGGAAGGTAAATCAGCCTGGTGTTAGGCTTCTTGCCAAGGAAAAAGCCGTGAAAGCAGCCATGTTGTGGCACTTTTGCACTCCCTTTTGGATGCCTTTCACAGCTCCAGTGTGCCTGGAACTCAGGGCTTCCTGATTTTAAAAATCCTAGCCCTAGGCCGAACCCCAGCCCTAAGACGAGAAAGGCAAATCAGCCAGGAATTAGGCATGTCCCCAAGGAAAAAGCTGTGGAGGCAGGCATGTTGTGGTACTTTTGCGCTCTTCTTGGCTAGTCCTTCGCAGCTGCTGTGTTCTTGGAACTCAGGGCTTTCTGGTTAATAGAACCCTTACCCTAGGCGTAACTCAAAACTTAACCCTAGGAAGGAAAATCAGCCTATGGTTCGGGATGGTCTCATGGAAATATCAGTGGTGGCAGCCAAGTTGCGTCACTTTTGCGCTCCCCTTGGGATGCCTTTCGCAGCTGCAGTGTGCCTGGAGCCCAGGGCTTCCTGGTTTTAAAAGTCCTAGGCCTAAGCCTAACAGTAACCCTAGGAAGGTAAATCAGCCGGGTATTAGGGTTCTTCCTAAGGGAAAAGCCGTGAAAGCAGCCATGTTGTGGCACTTCTGTACTCCCTTTGGGATGCCTTTGGCAGATGAAGTAAGCCTGGAACTCAGGGCTTCCTGGTTAAAAAACTCCAAGCCCTAGGCTGAAGCCTAACCCTAACCCTAGGCAGATAAATCAGCCTAGGTATAGGGATGGTGCCAAGGAAAAAGCTGTGAAAGCTGCCATGTTGTTGCACTTTTGTACTCCCCTTGGGATGCCTTGAACAGCTGCAGTGTGTCTGGAGCCAAGGGCTTCCTAGTTTTAAAAATCCTAGCCCTAGGCCTAAGCCTAACAGTAACCCTGGGAAGGTAAATCAGCCTGGTGTTAGGCTTCTTGCCAAGGAAAAAGCCGTGAAAGCAGCCATGTTGTGGCACTTTTGCACTCCCTTTTGGATGCCTTTCACAGCTCCAGTGTGCCTGGAACTCAGGGCTTCCTGATTTTAAAAATCCTAGCCCTAGGCCGAACCCCAACCCTAAGACGAGAAAGGCAAATCAGCCAGGAATTAGGCATGTCCCCAAGGAAAAAGCTGTGGAGGCAGACATGTTGTGGTACTTTTGCGCTCTTCTTGGCTAGTCCTTCGCAGCTGCTGTGTTCTTGGAACTCAGGGATTTCTGGTTAATAGACCCTTACCCTAGGCGTAACTCAAACCTTAACCCTAGGAAGGAAAATCAGCCTATGGTTCGGGATGGTCTCATGGAAATATCAGTGGTGGCAGCCAAGTTGCGTCACTTTTGCGCTCCCCTTGGGATGCCTTTCGCAGCTGCAGTGTGCCTGGAGCCCAGGGCTTCCTGGTTTTAAAAGTCCTAGGCCTAAGCCTAACAGTAACCCTAGGAAAGTAAATCAGCCGGGTATTATGGTTCTTCCTAAGGGAAAAGCCGTGAAAGCAGCCATGTTGTGGCACTTCTGCACTCCCTTTGGGATGCCTTTGGCAGATGAAGTAAGCCTGGAACTCAGGGCTTCCTGGTTAAAAAACTCCAAGCCCTAGGCTGAACCCTAACCCTAACCCTAGGCAGAGAAATCAGCCTAGGTATAGGGATGGTGCCAAGGAAAAAGCTGTGAAAGCTGCCATGTTGTTGCACTTTTGTACTCCCCTTGGGATGCCTTGAACAGCTGCAGTGTGCCTGGAGCCCAGGGCTTCCTAGTTTTAAAAATCCTAGCCCTAGGCCTAAGCCTAACAGTAACCCTGGGAAGGTAAATCAGCCTGGTGTTAGGCTTCTTGCCAAGGAAAAAGCCGTGAAAGCAGCCATGTTGTGGCACTTTTGCACTCCCTTTTGGATGCCTTTCACAGCTGCAGTGTGCCTGGAACTCAGGGCTTCCTGATTTTAAAAATCCTAGCCCTAGGCCGAACCCCAACCCTAAGACGAGAAAGGCAAATCAGCCAGGAATTAGGCATGTCCCCAAGGAAAAAGCTGTGGAGGCAGGCATGTTGTGGTACTTTTGCGCTCTTCTTGGCTAGTCCTTCGCAGCTGCTGTGTTCTTGGAACTCAGGGCTTTCTGGTTAATAGAGCCCTTACCCTAGGCGTAACTCAAACCTTAACCCTAGGAAGGAAAATCAGCCTATGGTTCGGGATGGTCTCATGGAAATATCAGTGGTGGCAGCCAAGTTGCGTCACTTTTGTGCTCCCCTTGGGATGCCTTTCGCAGCTGCAGTGTGCCTGGAGCCCAGGGCTTCCTGGTTTTAAAAGTCCTAGACCTAAGCCTAACAGTAACCCTAGGAAGGTAAATCAGCCGGGTATTAGGGTTCTTCCTAAGGGAAAAGCCGTGAAAGCAGCCATGTTGTGGCACTTCTGCACTCCCTTTGGGATGCCTTTGGCAGATGAAGTAAGCCTGGAACTCAGGGCTTCCTGGTTAAAGAAATCCAAGCCCTAGGCTGAACCCTAACCCTAAACCTAGGCAGATAAATCAGCCTAGGTATAGGGATGGTGCCAAGGAAAAAGCTGTGAAAGCTGCCATGTTGTAGCACTTTTGTACTCCCCTTGGGATGCCTTGAACAGCTGCAGTGTGTCTGTAGCCCAGGGCTTCCTAGTTTTAAAAATCCTAGCCCTAGGCCTAAGCCTAACAGTAACCCTGGGAAGGTAAATCAGCCTGGTGTTAGGCTTCTTGCCAAGGAAAAAGCCGTGAAAGCAGCCATGTTGTGGCACTTTTGCACTCCCTTTTGGATGCCTTTCACAGCTGCAGTGTGCCTGGAACTCAGGGCTTCCTGATTTTAAAAATCCTAGCCCTAGGCCGAACCCCAACCCTAAGACGAGAAAGGCAAATCAGCCAGGAATTAGGCATGTCCCCAAGGAAAAAGCTGTGGAGGCAGGCATGTTGTGGTACTTTTGCGCTCTTCTTGGCTAGTCCTTCGCAGCTGCTGTGTTCTTGGAACTCAGGGCTTTCTGGTTAATAGACCCTTACCCTATGCGTAACTCAAACCTTAACCCTAGGAAGGAAAATCAGCCTATGGTTCGGGATGGTCTCATGGAAATATCAGTGGTGGCAGCCAAGTTGCGTCACTTTTGCGCTCCCCTTGGGATGCCTTTCGCAGCTGCAGTGTGCCTGGAGCCCAGGGCTTCCTGGTTTTAAAAGTCCTAGGCCTAAGCCTAACAGTAACCCTAGGAAGGTAAATCAGCCGGGTATTAGGGTTCTTCCTAAGGGAAAAGCCGTGAAAGCAGCCATGTTGTGGCACTTCTGCACTCCCTTTGGGATGCCTTTGGCAGATGAAGTAAGCCTGGAACTCAGGGCTTCCTGGTTAAAGAAATCCAAGCCCTAGGCTGAAGCCTAACCCTAACCCTAGGCAGATAAATCAGCCTAGGTATAGGGATGGTGCCAAGGAAAAAGCTGTGAAAGCTGCCATGTTGTTGCACTTTTGTACTCCCCTTGGGATGCCTTGAACAGCTGCAGTGTGCCTGGAGCCCAGGGCTTCCTAGTTTTAAAAATCCTAGCCCTAGGCCGAACCCCAACCCTAAGACGAGAAAGGCAAATCAGCCAGGAATTAGGCATGTCCCCAAGGAAAAAGCTGTGGAGGCAGGCATGTTGTGGTACTTTTGCGCTCTTCTTGGCTAGTCCTTCGCAGCTGCTGTGTTCTTGGAACTCAGGGCTTTCTGGTTAATAGAGCCCTTACCCTAGGCGTAACTCAAACCTTAACCCTAGGAAGGAAAATCAACCTATGGTTCGGGATGGTCTCATGGAAATATCAGTGGTGGCAGCCAAGTTGCGTCACTTTTGCGCTCCCCTTGGGATGCCTTTCGCAGCTGCAGTGTGCCTGGAGCCCAGGGCTTCCTGGTTTTAAAAGTCCTAGGCCTAAGCCTAACAGTAACCCTAGGAAGGTAAATCAGCCGGGTATTAGGGTTCTTCCTAAGGGAAAAGCCGTGAAAGCAGCCATGTTGTGGCACTTCTGCACTCCCTTTGGGATGCCTTTGGCAGATGAAGTAAGCCTGGAACTCAGGGCTTCCTGGTTAAAGAAATCCAAGCCCTAGGCTGAAGCCTAACCCTAACCCTAGGCAGATAAATCAGCCTAGGTATAGGGATGGTGCCAAGGAAAAAGCTGTGAAAGCTGCCATGTTGTTGCACTTTTGTACTCCCCTTGGGATGCCTTGAACAGCTGCAGTGTGCCTGAAGCCCAGGGCTTCCTAGTTTTAAAAATCCTAGCCCTAGGCCTAAGCCTAACAGTAACCCTGGGAAGGTAAATCAGCCTGGTGTTAGGCTTCTTGCCAAGGAAAAAGCCGTGAAAGCAGCCATGTTGTGGCACTTTTGCACTCCCTTTTGGATGCCTTTCACAGCTGCAGTGTGCCTGGAACTCAGGGCTTCCTGATTTTAAAAATCCTAGCCCTAGGCCGAACCCCAACCCTAAGACGAGAAAGGCAAATCAGCCAGGAATTAGGCATGTCCCCAAGGAAAAAGCTGTGGAGGCAGACATGTTGTGGTACTTTTGCGCTCTTCTTGGCTAGTCCTTCGCAGCTGCTGTGTTCTTGGAACTCAGGGCTTTCTGGTTAATAGAGCCCTTACCCTAGGCGTAACTCAAACCTTAACCCTAGGAAGGAAAATCAGCCTATGGTTCGGGATGGTCTCATGGAAATATCAGTGGTGGCAGCCAAGTTGCATCACTTTTGCGCTCCTCTTGGGATGCCTTTCGCAGCTGCAGTGTGCCTGGAGCCCAGGGCTTCCTGGTTTTAAAAGTCCTAGGCCTAAGCCTAACAGTAACCCTGGGAAGGTAAATCAGCCGGGTATTAGGGTTCTTCCTAAGGGAAAAGCCGTGAAAGCAGCCATGTTGTGGCACTTCTGCACTCCCTTTGGGATGCCTTTGGCAGATGAAGTAAGCCTGGAACTCAGGGCTTCCTGGTTAAAGAAATCCAAGCCCTAGGCTGAAGCCTAACCCTAACCCTAGGCAGATAAATCAGCCTAGGTATAGGGATGGTGCCAAGGAAAAAGCTGTGAAAGCTGCCATGTTGTTGCACTTTTGTACTCCCCTTGGGATGCCTTGAACAGCTGCAGTGTGCCTGGAGCCCAGGGCTTCCTAGTTTTAAAAATCCTAGCCCTAGGCCTAAGCCTAACAGTAACCCTGGGAAGGTAAATCAGCCTGGTGTTAGGCTTCTTGCCAAGGAAAAAGCCGTGAAAGCAGCCATGTTGTGGCACTTTTGCACTCCCTTTTGGATGCCTTTCACAGCTGCAGTGTGCCTGGAACTCAGGGCTTCCTGATTTTAAAAATCCTAGCCCTAGGCCGAACCCCAACCCTAAGACGAGAAAGGCAAATCAGCCAGGAATTAGGCATGTCCCCAAGGAAAAAGCTGTGGAGGCAGGCATGTTGTGGTACTTTTGCGCTCTTCTTGGCTAGTCCTTCGCAGCTGCTGTGTTCTTGGAACTCAGGGCTTTCTGGTTAATAGAGCCCTTACCCTAGGCGTAACTCAAACCTTAACCCTAGGAAGGAAAATCAGCCTATGGTTCGGGATGGTCTCATGGAAATATCAGTGGTGGCAGCCAAGTTGCGTCACTTTTGCGCTCCCCTTGGGATGCCTTTCGCAGCTGCAGTGTGCCTGGAGCCCAGGGCTTCCTGGTTTTAAAAGTCCTAGGCCTAAGCCTAACAGTAACCCTAGGAAGGTAAATCAGCCGGGTATTAGGGTTCTTCCTAAGGGAAAAGCCGTGAAAGCAGCCATGTTGTGGCACTTCTGCACTCCCTTTGGGATGCCTTTGGCAGATGAAGTAAGCCTGGAACTCAGGGCTTCCTGGTTAAAAAACTCCAAGCCCTAGGCTGAAGCCTAACCCTAACCCTAGGCAGATAAATCAGCCTAGGTATAGGGATGGTGCCAAGGAAAAAGCTGTGAAAGCTGCCATGTTGTTGCACTTTTGTACTCCCCTTGGGATGCCTTGAACAGCTGCAGTGTGCCTGAAGCCCAGGGCTTCCTAGTTTTAAAAATCCTAGCCCTAGGCCTAAGCCTAACAGTAACCCTGGGAAGGTAAATCAGCCTGGTGTTAGGCTTCTTGCCAAGGAAAAAGCCGTGAAAGCAGCCATGTTGTGGCACTTTTGCACTCCCTTTTGGATGCCTTTCACAGCTGCAGTGTGCCTGGAACTCAGGGCTTCCTGATTTTAAAAATCCTAGCCCTAGGCCGAACCCCAACCCTAAGACGAGAAAGGCAAATCAGCCAGGAATTAGGCATGTCCCCAAGGAAAAAGCTGTGGAGGCAGACATGTTGTGGTACTTTTGCGCTCTTCTTGGCTAGTCCTTCGCAGCTGCTGTGTTCTTGGAACTCAGGGCTTTCTGGTTAATAGAGCCCTTACCCTAGGCGTAACTCAAACCTTAACCCTAGGAAGGAAAATACACCTATGGTTCGGGATGGTCTCATGGAAATATCAGTGGTGGCAGCCAAGTTGCGTCACTTTTGCGCTCCTCTTGGGATGCCTTTCGCAGCTGCAGTGTGCCTGGAGCCCAGGGCTTCCTGGTTTTAAAAGTCCTAGGCCTAAGCCTAACAGTAACCCTAGGAAGGTAAATCAGCCGGGTATTAGGGTTCTTCCTAAGGGAAAAGCCGTGAAAGCAGCCATGTTGTGGCACTTCTGCACTCCCTTTGGGATGCCTTTGGCAGATGAAGTAAGCCTGGAACTCAGGGCTTCCTGGTTAAAAAACTCCAAGCCCTAGGCTGAAGCCTAACCCTAACCCTAGGCAGATAAATCAGCCTAGGTATAGGGATGGTGCCAAGGAAAAAGCTGTGAAAGCTGCCATGTTGTAGCACTTTTGTACTCCCCTTGGGATGCCTTGAACAGCTGCAGTGTGTCTGGAGCCAAGGGCTTCCTAGTTTTAAAAATCCTAGCCCTAGGCCTAAGCCTAACAGTAACCCTGGGAAGGTAAATCAGCCTGGTGTTAGGCTTCTTGCCAAGGAAAAAGCCGTGAAAGCAGCCATGTTGTGGCACTTTTGCACTCCCTTTAGGATGCCTTTCACAGCTGCAGTGTGCCTGGAACTCAGGGCTTCCTGATTTTAAAAATCCTAGCCCTAGGCCGAACCCCAACCCTAAGACGAGAAAGGCAAATCAGCCAGGAATTAGGCATGTCCCCAAGGAAAAAGCTGTGGAGGCAGACATGTTGTGGTACTTTTGCGCTCTTCTTGGCTAGTCCTTCGCAGCTGCTGTGTTCTTGGAACTCAGGGCTTTCTGGTTAATAGAGCCCTTACCCTAGGCGTAACTCAAACCTTAACCCTAGGAAGGAAAATCAGCCTATGGTTCGGGATGGTCTCATGGAAATATCAGTGGTGGCAGCCAAGTTGCGTCACTTTTGCGCTCCCCTTGGGATGCCTTTCGCAGCTGCAGTGTGCCTGGAGCCCAGGGCTTCCTGGTTTTAAAAGTCCTAGGCCTAAGCCTAACAGTAACCCTAGGAAGGTAAATCAGCCGGGTATTAGGGTTCTTCCTAAGGGAAAAGCCGTGAAAGCAGCCATGTTGTGGCACTTCTGCACTCCCTTTGGGATGCCTTTGGCAGATGAAGTAAGCCTGGAACTCAGGGCTTCCTGGTTAAAAAACTCCAAGCCCTAGGCTGAACCCTAACCCTAACCCTAGGCAGATAAATCAGCCTAGGTATAGGGATGGTGCCAAGGAAAAAGCTGTGAAAGCTGCCATGTTGTGGCACTTTTGCACTCCCTTTTGGATGCCTTTCACAGCTGCAGTGTGCCTGGAACTCAGGGCTTCCTGATTTTAAAAATCCTAGCCCTAGGCCGAACCCCAACCCTAAGACGAGAAAGGCAAATCAGCCAGGAATTAGGCATGTCCCCAAGGAAAAAGCTGTGGAGGCAGGCATGTTGTGCTACTTTTGCGCTCTTCTTGGCTAGTCCTTCGCAGCTGCTGTGTTCTTGGAACTCAGGGCTTCCTGGTTAATAGAACCCTTACCCTAGGCGTAACTCAAAACTTAACCCTAGGAAGGAAAATCAGCCTATGGTTCGGGATGGTCTCATGGAAATATCAGTGGTGGCAGCCAAGTTGCGTCACTTTTGCGCTCCCCTTGGGATGCCTTTCGCAGCTGCAGTGTGCCTGGAGCCCAGGGCTTCCTGGTTTTAAAAGTCCTAGGCCTAAGCCTAACAGTAACCCTAGGAAAGTAAATCAGCCGGGTATTATGGTTCTTCCTAAGGGAAAAGCCGTGAAAGCAGCCATGTTGTGGCACTTCTGCACTCCCTTTGGGATGCCTTTGGCAGATGAAGTAAGCCTGGAACTCAGGGCTTCCTGGTTAAAAAACTCCAAGCCCTAGGCTGAAGCCTAACCCTAACCCTAGGCAGATAAATCAGCCTAGGTATAGGGATGGTGCCAAGGAAAAAGCTGTGAAAGCTGCCATGTTGTTGCACTTTTGTACTCCCCTTGGGATGCCTTGAACAGCTGCAGTGTGCCTGGAGCTAAGGGCTTCCTAGTTTTAAAAATCCTAGCCCTAGGCCTAAGCCTAACAGTAACCCTGGGAAGGTAAATCAGCCTGGTGTTAGGCTTCTTGCCAAGGAAAAAGCCGTGAAAGCAGCCATGTTGTGGCACTTTTGCACTCCCTTTTGGATGCCTTTCACAGCTGCAGTGTGCCTGGAACTCAGGGCTTCCTGATTTTAAAAATCCTAGCCCTAGGCCGAACCCCAACCCTAAGACGAGAAAGGCAAATCAGCCAGGAATTAGGCATGTCCCCAAGGAAAAAGCTGTGGAGGCAGACATGTTGTGCTACTTTTGCGCTCTTCTTGGCTAGTCCTTCGCAGCTGCTGTGTTCTTGGAACTCAGGGCTTTCTGGTTAATAGACCCTTACCCTAGGCGTAACTCAAACCTTAACCCTAGGAAGGAAAATCAGCCTATGGTTCGGGATGGTCTCATGGAAATATCAGTGGTGGCAGCCAAGTTGCGTCACTTTTGCGCTCCCCTTGGGATGCCTTTCGCAGCTGCAGTGTGCCTGGAGCCCAGGGCTTCCTGGTTTTAAAAGTCCTAGGCCTAAGCCTAACAGTAACCCTAGGAAGGTAAATCAGCCGGGTATTAGGGTTCTTCCTAAGGGAAAAGCCGTGAAAGCAGCCATGTTGTGGCACTTCTGCACTCCCTTTGGGATGCCTTTGGCAGATGAAGTAAGCCTGGAACTCAGGGCTTCCTGGTTAAAAAACTCCAAGCCCTAGCCTGAACCCTAACCCTAACCCTAGGCAGATAAATCAGCCTAGGTATAGGGATGGTGCCAAGGAAAAAGCTGTGAAAGCTGCCATGTTGTAGCACTTTTGTACTCCCCTTGGGATGCCTTGAACAGCTGCAGTGTGCCTGGAGCCCAGGGCTTCCTAGTTTTAAAAATCCTAGCCCTAGGCCTAAGCCTAACAGTAACCCTGGGAAGGTAAATCAGCCTGGTGTTAGGCTTCTTGCCAAGGAAAAAGCCGTGAAAGCAGCCATGTTGTGGCACTTTTGCACTCCCTTTTGGATGCCTTTCACAGCTCCAGTGTGCCTGGAACTCAGGGCTTCCTGATTTTAAAAATCCTAGCCCTAGGCCGAACCCCAGCCCTAAGACGAGAAAGGCAAATCAGCCAGGAATTAGGCATGTCCCCAAGGAAAAAGCTGTGGAGGCAGGCATGTTGTGCTACTTTTGCGCTCTTCTTGGCTAGTCCTTCGCAGCTGCTGTGTTCTTGGAACTCAGGGCTTTCTGGTTAATAGAGCCCTTACCCTAGGCGTAACTCAAACCTTAACCCTAGGAAGGAAAATCAGCCTATGGTTCGGGATGGTCTCATGGAAATATCAGTGGTGGCAGCCAAGTTGCGTCACTTTTGCGCTCCCCTTGGGATGCCTTTCACAGCTGCAGTGTGCCTGGAGCCCAGGGCTTCCTGGTTTTAAAAGTCCTAGACCTAAGCCTAACAGTAACCCTAGGAAGGTAAATCAGCCGGGTATTAGGGTTCTTCCTAAGGGAAAAGCCGTGAAAGCAGCCATGTTGTGGCACTTCTGCACTCCCTTTGGGATGCCTTTGGCAGATGAAGTAAGCCTGGAACTCAGGGCTTCCTGGTTAAAAAACTCCAAGCCCTAGGCTGAAGCCTAACCCTAACCCTAGGCAGATAAATCAGCCTAGGTATAGGGATGGTGCCAAGGAAAAAGCTGTGAAAGCTGCCATGTTGTAGCACTTTTGTACTCCCCTTGGGATGCCTTGAACAGCTGCAGTGTGTCTGGAGCCCAGGGCTTCCTAGTTTTAAAAATCCTAGCCCTAGGCCTAAGCCTAACAGTAACCCTGGGAAGGTAAATCAGCCTGGTGTTAGGCTTCTTGCCAAGGAAAAAGCCGTGAAAGCAGCCATGTTGTGGCACTTTTGCACTCCCTTTTGGATGCCTTTCACAGCTGCAGTGTGCCTGGAACTCAGGGCTTCCTGATTTTAAAAATCCTAGCCCTAGGCCGAACCCCAACCCTAAGACGAGAAAGGCAAATCAGCCAGGAATTAGGCATGTCCCCAAGGAAAAAGCTGTGGAGGCAGGCATGTTGTGGTACTTTTGCGCTCTTCTTGGCTAGTCCTTCGCAGCTGCTGTGTTCTTGGAACTCAGGGCTTTCTGGTTAATAGACCCTTACCCTAGGCGTAACTCAAACCTTAACCCTAGGAAGGAAAATCAGCCTATGGTTCGGGATGGTCTCATGGAAATATCAGTGGTGGCAGCCAAGTTGCGTCACTTTTGCGCTCCCCTTGGGATGCCTTTCGCAGCTGCAGTGTGCCTGGAGCCCAGGGCTTCCTGGTTTTAAAAGTCCTAGGCCTAAGCCTAACAGTAACCCTAGGAAGGTAAATCAGCCGGGTATTAGGGTTCTTCCTAAGGGAAAAGCCGTGAAAGCAGCCATGTTGTGGCACTTCTGCACTCCCTTTGGGATGCCTTTGGCAGATGAAGTAAGCCTGGAACTCAGGGCTTCCTGGTTAAAAAACTCCAAGCCCTAGCCTGAACCCTAACCCTAACCCTAGGCAGATAAATCAGCCTAGGTATAGGGATGGTGCCAAGGAAAAAGCTGTGAAAGCTGCCATGTTGTAGCACTTTTGTACTCCCCTTGGGATGCCTTGAACAGCTGCAGTGTGCCTGGAGCCCAGGGCTTCCTAGTTTTAAAAATCCTAGCCCTAGGCCTAAGCCTAACAGTAACCCTGGGAAGGTAAATCAGCCTGGTGTTAGGCTTCTTGCCAAGGAAAAAGCCGTGAAAGCAGCCATGTTGTGGCACTTTTGCACTCTCTTTTGGATGCCTTTCACAGCTCCAGTGTGCCTGGAACTCAGGGCTTCCTGATTTTAAAAATCCTAGCCCTAGGCCGAACCCCAGCCCTAAGACGAGAAAGGCAAATCAGCCAGGAATTAGGCATGTCCCCAAGGAAAAAGCTGTGGAGGCAGGCATGTTGTGCTACTTTTGCGCTCTTCTTGGCTAGTCCTTCGCAGCTGCTGTGTTCTTGGAACTCAGGGCTTTCTGGTTAATAGAACCCTTACCCTAGGCGTAACTCAAAACTTAACCCTAGGAAGGAAAATCAGCCTATGGTTCGGGATGCTCTCATGGAAATATCAGTGGTGGCAGCCAAGTTGCGTCACTTTTGCGCTCCCCTTGGGATGCCTTTCGCAGCTGCAGTGTGCCTGGAGCCCAGGGCTTCCTGGTTTTAAAAGTCCTAGGCCTAAGCCTAACAGTAACCCTAGGAAGGTAAATCAGCCGGGTATTAGGGTTCTTCCTAAGGGAAAAGCCGTGAAAGCAGCCATGTTGTGGCACTTCTGCACTCCCTTTGGGATGCCTTTGGCAGATGAAGTAAGCCTGGAACTCAGGGCTTCCTGGTTAAAAAACTCCAAGCCCTAGGCTGAACCCTAACCCTAACCCTAGGCAGATAAATCAGCCTAGGTATAGGGATGGTGCCAAGGAAAAAGCTGTGAAAGCTGCCATGTTGTTGCACTTTTGTACTCCCCTTGGGATGCCTTGAACAGCTGCAGTGTGTCTGGAGCCAAGGGCTTCCTAGTTTTAAAAATCCTAGCCCTAGGCCTAAGCCTAACAGTAACCCTGGGAAGGTAAATCAGCCTGGTGTTAGGCTTCTTGCCAAGGAAAAAGCCGTGAAAGCAGCCATGTTGTGGCACTTTTGCACTCCCTTTTGGATGCCTTTCACAGCTGCAGTGTGCCTGGAACTCAGGGCTTCCTGATTTTAAAAATCCTAGCCCTAGGCCGAACCCCAACCCTAAGACGAGAAAGGCAAATCAGCCAGGAATTAGGCATGTCCCCAAGGAAAAAGCTGTGGAGGCAGACATGTTGTGGTACTTTTGCGCTCTTCTTGGCTAGTCCTTCGCAGCTGCTGTGTTCTTGGAACTCAGGGCTTTCTGGTTAATAGACCCTTACCCTAGGCGTAACTCAAACCTTAACCCTAGGAAGGAAAATCAGCCTATGGTTCGGGATGGTCTCATGGAAATATCAGTTGTGGCAGCCAAGTTGCGTCACTTTTGCGCTCCCCTTGGGATGCCTTTCGCAGCTGCAGTGTGCCTGGAGCCCAGGGCTTCCTGGTTTTAAAAGTCCTAGGCCTAAGCCTAACAGTAACCCTAGGAAAGTAAATCAGCCGGGTATTAGGGTTCTTCCTTAGGGAAAAGCCGTGAAAGCAGCCATGTTGTGGCACTTCTGCACTCCCTTTGGGATGCCTTTGGCAGATGAAGTAAGCCTGGAACTCAGGGCTTCCTGGTTAAAAAACTCCAAGCCCTAGGCTGAACCCTAACCCTAACCCTAGGCAGATAAATCAGCCTAGGTATAGGGATGGTGCCAAGGAAAAAGCTGTGAAAGCTGCCATGTTGTTGCACTTTTGTACTCCCCTTGGGATGCCTTGAACAGCTGCAGTGTGCCTGGAGCCCAGGGCTTCCTAGTTTTAAAAATCCTAGCCCTAGGCCTAAGCCTAACAGTAACCCTGGGAAGGTAAATCAGCCTGGTGTTAGGCTTCTTGCCAAGGAAAAAGCCGTGAAAGCAGCCATGTTGTGGCACTTTTGCACTCCCTTTTGGATGCCTTTCACAGCTGCAGTGTGCCTGGAACTCAGGGCTTCCTGATTTTAAAAATCCTAGCCCTAGGCCGAACCCCAACCCTAAGACGAGAAAGGCAAATCAGCCAGGAATTAGGCATGTCCCCAAGGAAAAAGCTGTGGAGGCAGGCATGTTGTGGTACTTTTGCGCTCTTCTTGGCTAGTCCTTCGCAGCTGCTGTGTTCTTGGAACTCAGGGCTTTCTGGTTAATAGAGCCCTTACCCTAGGCGTAACTCAAACCTTAACCCTAGGAAGGAAAATCAGCCTATGGTTCGGGATGGTCTCATGGAAATATCAGTGGTGGCAGCCAAGTTGCGTCACTTTTGCGCTCCCCTTGGGATGCCTTTCGCAGCTGCAGTGTGCCTGGAGCCCAGGGCTTCCTGGTTTTAAAAGTCCTAGACCTAAGCCTAACAGTAACCCTAGGAAGGTAAATCAGCCGGGTATTAGGGTTCTTCGTAAGGGAAAAGCCGTGAAAGCAGCCATGTTGTGGCACTTCTGCACTCGCTTTGGGATGCCTTTGGCAGATGAAGTAAGCCTGGAACTCAGGGCTTCCTGGTTAAAGAAATCCAAGCCCTAGGCTGAACCCTAACCCTAAACCTAGGCAGATAAATCAGCCTAGGTATAGGGATGGTGCCAAGGAAAAAGCTGTGAAAGCTGCCATGTTGTAGCACTTTTGTACTCCCCTTGGGATGCCTTGAACAGCTGCAGTGTGCCTGGAGCCCAGGGCTTCCTAGTTTTAAAAATCCTAGCCCTAGGCCTAAGCCTAACTGTAACCCTGGGAAGGTAAATCAGCCTGCTGTTAGGCTTCTTGCCAAGGAAAAAGCCGTGAAAGCAGCCATGTTGTGGCACTTTTGCACTCCCTTTTGGATGCCTTTCACAGCTGCAGTGTGCCTGGAACTCAGGGCTTCCTGATTTTAAAAATCCTAGCCCTAGGCCGAACCCCAACCCTAAGACGAGAAAGGCAAATCAGCCAGGAATTAGGCATGTCCCCAAGGAAAAAGCTGTGGAGGCAGGCATGTTGTGGTACTTTTGCGCTCTTCTTGGCTAGTCCTTCGCAGCTGCTGTGTTCTTGGAACTCAGGGCTTTCTGGTTAATAGACCCTTACCCTAGGCGTAACTCAAACCTTAACCCTAGGAAGGAAAATCAGCCTATGGTTCGGGATGGTCTCATGGAAATATCAGTGGTGGCAGCCAAGTTGCGTCACTTTTGCGCTCCCCTTGGGATGCCTTTCGCAGCTGCAGTGTGCCTGGAGCCCAGGGCTTCCTGGTTTTAAAAGTCCTAGGCCTAAGCCTAACAGTAACCCTAGGAAGGTAAATCAGCCGGGTATTAGGGTTCTTCCTAAGGGAAAAGCCGTGAAAGCAGCCATGTTGTGGCACTTCTGCACTCCCTTTGGGATGCCTTTGGCAGATGAAGTAAGCCTGGAACTCAGGGCTTCCTGGTTAAAGAAATCCAAGCCCTAGGCTGAACCCTAACCCTAACCCTAGGCAGATAAATCAGCCTAGGTATAGGGATGGTGCCAAGGAAAAAGCTGTGAAAGCTGCCATGTTGTTGCACTTTTGTACTCCCCTTGGGATGCCTTGAACAGCTGCAGTGTGCCTGGAGCCCAGGGCTTCCTAGTTTTAAAAATCCTAGCCCTAGGCCTAAGCCTAACAGTAACCCTGGGAAGGTAAATCAGCCTGGTGTTAGGCTTCTTGCCAAGGAAAAAGCCGTGAAAGCAGCCATGTTGTGGCACTTTTGCACTCCCTTTTGGATGCCTTTCACAGCTGCAGTGTGCCTGGAACTCAGGGCTTCCTGATTTTAAAAATCCTAGCCCTAGGCCGAACCCCAACCCTAAGACGAGAAAGGCAAATCAGCCAGGAATTAGGCATGTCCCCAAGGAAAAAGCTGTGGAGGCAGACATGTTGTGGTACTTTTGCGCTCTTCTTGGCTAGTCCTTCGCAGCTGCTGTGTTCTTGGAACTCAGGGCTTTCTGGTTAAGAGAGCCCTTACCCTAGGCGTAACTCAAACCTTAACCCTAGGAAGGAAAATCAGCCTATGGTTCGGGATGGTCTCATGGAAATATCAGTGGTGGCAGCCAAGTTGTGTCACTTTTGCGCTCCTCTTGGGATGCCTTTCGCAGCTGCAGTGTGCCTGGAGCCCAGGGCTTCCTGGTTTTAAAAGTCCTAGGCCTAAGCCTAACAGTAACCCTAGGAAGGTAAATCAGCCGGGTATTAGGGTTCTTCGTAAGGGAAAAGCCGTGAAAGCAGCCATGTTGTGGCACTTCTGCACTCCCTTTGGGATGCCTTTGGCAGATGAAGTAAGCCTGGAACTCAGGGCTTCCTGGTTAAAGAAATCCAAGCCCTAGGCTGAAGCCTAACCCTAACCCTAGGCAGATAAATCAGCCTAGGTATAGGGATGGTGCCAAGGAAAAAGCTGTGAAAGCTGCCATGTTGTTGCACTTTTGTACTCCCCTTGGGATGCCTTGAACAGCTGCAGTGTGTCTGGAGCCAAGGGCTTCCTAGTTTTAAAAATCCTAGCCCTAGGCCTAAGCCTAACAGTAACCCTGGGAAGGTAAATCAGCCTGGTGTTAGGCTTCTTGCCAAGGAAAAAGCCGTGAAAGCAGCCATGTTGTGGCACTTTTGCACTCCCTTTTGGATGCCTTTCACAGCTGCAGTGTGCCTGGAACTCAGGGCTTCCTGATTTTAAAAATCCTAGCCCTAGGCCGAACCCCAGCCCTAAGACGAGAAAGGCAAATCAGCCAGGAATTAGGCATGTCCCCAAGGAAAAAGCTGTGGAGGCAGGCATGTTGTGGTACTTTTGCGCTCTTCTTGGCTAGTCCTTCGCAGCTGCTGTGTTCTTGGAACTCAGGGCTTTCTGGTTAATAGAGCCCTTACCCTAGGCGTAACTCAAACCTTAACCGTAGGAAGGAAAATCAGCCTATGGTTCGGGATGGTCTCATGGAAATATCAGTGGTGGCAGCCAAGTTGCGTCACTTTTGCGCTCCCCTTGGGATGCCTTTCGCAGCTGCAGTGTGCCTGGAGCCCAGGGCTTCCTGGTTTTAAAAGTCCTAGGCCTAAGCCTAACAGTAACCCTAGGAAGGTAAATCAGCCGGGTATTAGGGTTCTTCCTAAGGGAAAAGCCGTGAAAGCAGCCATGTTGTGGCACTTCTGTACTCCCTTTGGGATGCCTTTGGCAGATGAAGTAAGCCTGGAACTCAGGGCTTCCTGGTTAAAAAACTCCAAGCCCTAGGCTGAACCCTAACCCTAACCCTAGGCAGATAAATCAGCCTAGGTATAGGGATGGTGCCAAGGAAAAAGCTGTGAAAGCTGCCATGTTGTTGCACTTTTGTACTCCCCTTGGGATGCCTTGAACAGCTGCAGTGTGCCTGGAGCCCAGGGCTTCCTAGTTTTAAAAATCCTAGCCCTAGGCCTAAGCCTAACAGTAACCCTGGGAAGGTAAATCAGCCTGGTGTTAGGCTTCTTGCCAAGGAAAAAGCCGTGAAAGCAGCCATGTTGTGGCACTTTTGCACTCCCTTTTGGATGCCTTTCACAGCTGCAGTGTGCCTGGAACTCAGGGCTTCCTGATTTTAAAAATCCTAGCCCTAGGCCGAACCCCAACCCTAAGACGAGAAAGGCAAATCAGCCAGGAATTAGGCATGTCCCCAAGGAAAAAGCTGTGGAGGCAGACATGTTGTGGTACTTTTGCGCTCTTCTTGGCTAGTCCTTCGCAGCTGCTGTGTTCTTGGAACTCAGGGCTTTCTGGTTAATAGAGCCCTTACCCTAGGCGTAACTCAAACCTTAACCGTAGGAAGGAAAATCAGCCTATGGTTCGGGATGGTCTCATGGAAATATCAGTGGTGGCAGCCAAGTTGCGTCACTTTTGCGCTCCCCTTGGGATGCCTTTCGCAGCTGCAGTGTGCCTGGAGCCCAGGGCTTCCTGGTTTTAAAAGTCCTAGACCTAAGCCTAACAGTAACCCTAGGAAGGTAAATCAGCCGGGTATTAGGGTTCTTCCTAAGGGAAAAGCCGTGAAAGCAGCCATGTTGTGGCACTTCTGCACTCCCTTTGGGATGCCTTTGGCAGATGAAGTAAGCCTGGAACTCAGGGCTTCCTGGTTAAAAAACTCCAAGCCCTAGGCTGAACCCTAACCCTAACCCTAGGCAGATAAATCAGCCTAGGTATAGGGATGGTGCCAAGGAAAAAGCTGTGAAAGCTGCCATGTTGTTGCACTTTTGTACTCCCCTTGGGATGCCTTGAACAGCTGCAGTGTGCCTGGAGCCCAGGGCTTCCTAGTTTTAAAAATCCTAGCCCTAGGCCTAAGCCTAACAGTAACCCTGGGAAGGTAAATCAGCCTGGTGTTAGGCTTCTTGCCAAGGAAAAAGCCGTGAAAGCAGCCATGTTGTGGCACTTTTGCACTCCCTTTTGGATGCCTTTCACAGCTGCAGTGTGCCTGGAACTCAGGGCTTCCTGATTTTAAAAATCCTAGCCCTAGGCCGAACCCCAACCCTAAGACGAGAAAGGCAAATCAGCCAGGAATTAGGCATGTCCCCAAGGAAAAAGCTGTGGAGGCAGGCATGTTGTGGTACTTTTGCGCTCTTCTTGGCTAGTCCTTCGCAGCTGCTGTGTTCTTGGAACTCAGGGCTTTCTGGTTAATAGACCCTTACCCTAGGCGTAACTCAAACCTTAACCCTAGGAAGGAAAATCAGCCTATGGTTCGGGATGGTCTCATGGAAATATCAGTGGTGGCAGCCAAGTTGCGTCACTTTTGCGCTCCCCTTGGGATGCCTTTCGCAGCTGCAGTGTGCCTGGAGCCCAGGGCTTCCTGGTTTTAAAAGTCCTAGGCCTAAGCCTAACAGTAACCCTAGGAAGGTAAATCAGCCGGGTATTAGGGTTCTTCGTAAGGGAAAAGCCGTGAAAGCAGCCATGTTGTGGCACTTCTGCACTCCCTTTGGGATGCCTTTGGCAGATGAAGTAAGCCTGGAACTCAGGGCTTCCTGGTTAAAGAAATCCAAGCCCTAGGCTGAAGCCTAACCCTAACCCTAGGCAGATAAATCAGCCTAGGTATAGGGATGGTGCCAAGGAAAAAGCTGTGAAAGCTGCCATGTTGTAGCACTTTTGTACTCCCCTTGGGATGCCTTGAACAGCTGCAGTGTGTCTGGAGCCCAGGGCTTCCTAGTTTTAAAAATCCTAGCCCTAGGCCTAAGCCTAACAGTAACCCTGGGAAGGTAAATCAGCCTGGTGTTAGGCTTCTTGCCAAGGAAAAAGCCGTGAAAGCAGCCATGTTGTGGCACTTTTGCACTCCCTTTTGGATGCCTTTCACAGCTGCAGTGTGCCTGGAACTCAGGGCTTCCTGATTTTAAAAATCCTAGCCCTAGGCCGAACCCCAACCCTAAGACGAGAAAGGCAAATCAGCCAGGAATTAGGCATGTCCCCAAGGAAAAAGCTGTGGAGGCAGGCATGTTGTGGTACTTTTGCGCTCTTCTTGGCTAGTCCTTCGCAGCTGCTGTGTTCTTGGAACTCAGGGCTTTCTGGTTAATAGAGCCCTTACCCTAGGCGTAACTCAAACCTTAACCCTAGGAAGGAAAATCAGCCTATGGTTCGGGATGGTCTCATGGAAATATCAGTGGTGGCAGCCAAGTTGCGTCACTTTTGCGCTCCCCTTGGGATGCCTTTCGCAGCTGCAGTGTGCCTGGAGCCCAGGGCTTCCTGGTTTTAAAAGTCCTAGGCCTAAGCCTAACAGTAACCCTAGGAAGGTAAATCAGCCGGGTATTAGGGTTCTTCCTAAGGGAAAAGCCGTGAAAGCAGCCATGTTGTGGCACTTCTGCACTCCCTTTGGGATGCCTTTGGCAGATGAAGTAAGCCTGGAACTCAGGGCTTCCTGGTTAAAAAACTCCAAGCCCTAGGCTGAACCCTAACCCTAACCCTAGGCAGATAAATCAGCCTAGGTATAGGGATGGTGCCAAGGAAAAAGCTGTGAAAGCTGCCATGTTGTAGCACTTTTGTACTCCCCTTGGGATGCCTTGAACAGCTGCAGTGTGTCTGGAGCCAAGGGCTTCCTAGTTTTAAAAATCCTAGCCCTAGGCCTAAGCCTAACAGTAACCCTGGGAAGGTAAATCAGCCTGGTGTTAGGCTTCTTGCCAAGGAAAAAGCCGTGAAAGCAGCCATGTTGTGGCACTTTTGCACTCCCTTTTGGATGCCTTTCACAGCTGCAGTGTGCCTGGAACTCAGGGCTTCCTGATTTTAAAAATCCTAGCCCTAGGCCGAACCGCAACCCTAAGACGAGAAAGGCAAATCAGCCAGGAATTAGGCATGTCCCCAAGGAAAAAGCTGTGGAGGCAGGCATGTTGTGGTACTTTTGCGCTCTTCTTGGCTAGTCCTTCGCAGCTGCTGTGTTCTTGGAACTCAGGGCTTTCTGGTTAATAGAGCCCTTACCCTAGGCGTAACTCAAACCTTAACCCTAGGAAGGAAAATCAGCCTATGGTTCGGGATGGTCTCATGGAAATATCAGTGGTGGCAGCCAAGTTGCGTCACTTTTGCGCTCCCCTTGGGATGCCTTTCGCAGCTGCAGTGTGCCTGGAGCCCAGGGCTTCCTGGTTTTAAAAGTCCTAGGCCTAAGCCTAACAGTAACCCTAGGAAGGTAAATCAGCCGGGTATTAGGGTTCTTCCTAAGGGAAAAGCCGTGAAAGCAGCCATGTTGTGGCACTTCTGCACTCCCTTTGGGATGCCTTTGGCAGATGAAGTAAGCCTGGAACTCAGGGCTTCCTGGTTAAAGAAATCCAAGCCCTAGGCTGAAGCCTAACCCTAACCCTAGGCAGATAAATCAGCCTAGGTATAGGGATGGTGCCAAGGAAAAAGCTGTGAAAGCTGCCATGTTGTTGCACTTTTGTACTCCCCTTGGGATGCCTTGAACAGCTGCAGTGTGCCTGGAGCCCAGGGCTTCCTAGTTTTAAAAATCCTAGCCCTAGGCCTAAGCCTAACAGTAACCCTGGGAAGGTAAATCAGCCTGGTGTTAGGCTTCTTGCCAAGGAAAAAGCCGTGAAAGCAGCCATGTTGTGGCACTTTTGCACTCCCTTTTGGATGCCTTTCACAGCTGCAGTGTGCCTGGAACTCAGGGCTTCCTGATTTTAAAAATCCTAGCCCTAGGCCGAACCCCAACCCTAAGACGAGAAAGGCAAATCAGCCAGGAATTAGGCATGTCCCCAAGGAAAAAGCTGTGGAGGCAGGCATGTTGTGGTACTTTTGCGCTCTTCTTGGCTAGTCCTTCGCAGCTGCTGTGTTCTTGGAACTCAGGGCTTTCTGGTTAATAGAGCCCTTACCCTAGGCGTAACTCAAACCTTAACCCTAGGAAGGAAAATCAGCCTATGGTTCGGGATGGTCTCATGGAAATATCAGTGGTGGCAGCCAAGTTGCGTCACTTTTGCGCTCCCCTTGGGATGCCTTTCGCAGCTGCAGTGTGCCTGGAGCCCAGGGCTTCCTGGTTTTAAAAGTCCTAGACCTAAGCCTAACAGTAACCCTAGGAAGGTAAATCAGCCGGGTATTAGGGTTCTTCCTAAGGGAAAAGCCGTGAAAGCAGCCATGTTGTGGCACTTCTGCACTCCCTTTGGGATGCCTTTGGCAGATGAAGTAAGCCTGGAACTCAGGGCTTCCTGGTTAAAAAACTCCAAGCCCTAGGCTGAACCCTAACCCTAACCCTAGGCAGATAAATCAGCCTAGGTATAGGGATGGTGCCAAGGAAAAAGCTGTGAAAGCTGCCATGTTGTAGCACTTTTGTACTCCCCTTGGGATGCCTTGAACAGCTGCAGTGTGTCTGGAGCCCAGGGCTTCCTAGTTTTAAAAATCCTAGCCCTAGGCCTAAGCCTAACAGTAACCCTGGGAAGGTAAATCAGCCTGGTGTTAGGCTTCTTGCCAAGGAAAAAGCCGTGAAAGCAGCCATGTTGTGGCACTTTTGCACTCCCTTTTGGATGCCTTTCACAGCTGCAGTGTGCCTGGAACTCAGGGCTTCCTGATTTTAAAAATCCTAGCCCTAGGCCGAACCCCAACCCTAAGACGAGAAAGGCAAATCAGCCAGGAATTAGGCATGTCCCCAAGGAAAAAGCTGTGGAGGCAGGCATGTTGTGGTACTTTTGCGCTCTTCTTGGCTAGTCCTTCGCAGCTGCTGTGTTCTTGGAACTCAGGGCTTTCTGGTTAATAGAGCCCTTACCCTAGGCGTAACTCAAACCTTAACCCTAGGAAGGAAAATCAGCCTATGGTTCGGGATGGTCTCATGGAAATATCAGTGGTGGCAGCCAAGTTGCGTCACTTTTGCGCTCCCCTTGGGATGCCTTTCGCAGCTGCAGTGTGCCTGGAGCCCAGGGCTTCCTGGTTTTAAAAGTCCTAGGCCTAAGCCTAACAGTAACCCTAGGAAGGTAAATCAGCCGGGTATTAGGGTTCTTCCTAAGGGAAAAGCCGTGAAAGCAGCCATGTTGTGGCACTTCTGCACTCCCTTTGGGATGCCTTTGGCAGATGAAGTAAGCCTGGAACTCAGGGCTTCCTGGTTAAAGAAATCCAAGCCCTAGGCTGAAGCCTAACCCTAACCCTAGGCAGATAAATCAGCCTAGGTATAGGGATGGTGCCAAGGAAAAAGCTGTGAAAGCTGCCATGTTGTTGCACTTTTGTACTCCCCTTGGGATGCCTTGAACAGCTGCAGTGTGCCTGGAGCCCAGGGCTTCCTAGTTTTAAAAATCCTAGCCCTAGGCCTAAGCCTAACAGTAACCCTGGGAAGGTAAATCAGCCTGGTGTTAGGCTTCTTGCCAAGGAAAAAGCCGTGAAAGCAGCCATGTTGTGGCACTTTTGCACTCCCTTTTGGATGCCTTTCACAGCTGCAGTGTGCCTGGAACTCAGGGCTTCCTGATTTTAAAAATCCTAGCCCTAGGCCGAACCCCAACCCTAAGACGAGAAAGGCAAATCAGCCAGGAATTAGGCATGTCCCCAAGGAAAAAGCTGTGGAGGCAGGCATGTTGTGGTACTTTTGCGCTCTTCTTGGCTAGTCCTTCGCAGCTGCTGTGTTCTTGGAACTCAGGGCTTTCTGGTTAATAGAGCCCTTACCCTAGGCGTAACTCAAACCTTAACCCTAGGAAGGAAAATCAGCCTATGGTTCGGGATGGTCTCATGGAAATATCAGTGGTGGCAGCCAAGTTGCGTCACTTTTGCGCTCCCCTTGGGATGCCTTTCGCAGCTGCAGTGTGCCTGGAGCCCAGGGCTTCCTGGTTTTAAAAGTCCTAGGCCTAAGCCTAACAGTAACCCTAGGAAGGTAAATCAGCCGGGTATTAGGGTTCTTCCTAAGGGAAAAGCCGTGAAAGCAGCCATGTTGTGGCACTTCTGTACTCCCTTTGGGATGCCTTTGGCAGATGAAGTAAGCCTGGAACTCAGGGCTTCCTGGTTAAAAAACTCCAAGCCCTAGGCTGAACCCTAACCCTAACCCTAGGCAGATAAATCAGCCTAGGTATAGGGATGGTGCCAAGGAAAAAGCTGTGAAAGCTGCCATGTTGTTGCACTTTTGTACTCCCCTTGGGATGCCTTGAACAGCTGCAGTGTGTCTGGAGCCCAGGGCTTCCTAGTTTTAAAAATCCTAGCCCTAGGCCTAAGCCTAACAGTAACCCTGGGAAGGTAAATCAGCCTGGTGTTAGGCTTCTTGCCAAGGAAAAAGCCGTGAAAGCAGCCATGTTGTGGCACTTTTGCACTCCCTTTTGGATGCCTTTCACAGCTGCAGTGTGCCTGGAACTCAGGGCTTCCTGATTTTAAAAATCCTAGCCCTAGGCCGAACCCCAACCCTAAGACGAGAAAGGCAAATCAGCCAGGAATTAGGCATGTCCCCAAGGAAAAAGCTGTGGAGGCAGACATGTTGTGGTACTTTTGCGCTCTTCTTGGCTAGTCCTTCGCAGCTGCTGTGTTCTTGGAACTCAGGGCTTTCTGGTTAATAGAGCCCTTACCCTAGGCGTAACTCAAACCTTAACCGTAGGAAGGAAAATCAGCCTATGGTTCGGGATGGTCTCATGGAAATATCAGTGGTGGCAGCCAAGTTGCGTCACTTTTGCGCTCCCCTTGGGATGCCTTTCGCAGCTGCAGTGTGCCTGGAGCCCAGGGCTTCCTGGTTTTAAAAGTCCTAGACCTAAGCCTAACAGTAACCCTAGGAAGGTAAATCAGCCGGGTATTAGGGTTCTTCCTAAGGGAAAAGCCGTGAAAGCAGCCATGTTGTGGCACTTCTGCACTCCCTTTGGGATGCCTTTGGCAGATGAAGTAAGCCTGGAACTCAGGGCTTCCTGGTTAAAAAACTCCAAGCCCTAGGCTGAACCCTAACCCTAACCCTAGGCAGATAAATCAGCCTAGGTATAGGGATGGTGCCAAGGAAAAAGCTGTGAAAGCTGCCATGTTGTTGCACTTTTGTACTCCCCTTGGGATGCCTTGAACAGCTGCAGTGTGCCTGGAGCCCAGGGCTTCCTAGTTTTAAAAATCCTAGCCCTAGGCCTAAGCCTAACAGTAACCCTGGGAAGGTAAATCAGCCTGGTGTTAGGCTTCTTGCCAAGGAAAAAGCCGTGAAAGCAGCCATGTTGTGGCACTTTTGCACTCCCTTTTGGATGCCTTTCACAGCTGCAGTGTGCCTGGAACTCAGGGCTTCCTGATTTTAAAAATCCTAGCCCTAGGCCGAACCCCAACCCTAAGACGAGAAAGGCAAATCAGCCAGGAATTAGGCATGTCCCCAAGGAAAAAGCTGTGGAGGCAGGCATGTTGTGGTACTTTTGCGCTCTTCTTGGCTAGTCCTTCGCAGCTGCTGTGTTCTTGGAACTCAGGGCTTTCTGGTTAATAGACCCTTACCCTAGGCGTAACTCAAACCTTAACCCTAGGAAGGAAAATCAGCCTATGGTTCGGGATGGTCTCATGGAAATATCAGTGGTGGCAGCCAAGTTGCGTCACTTTTGCGCTCCCCTTGGGATGCCTTTCGCAGCTGCAGTGTGCCTGGAGCCCAGGGCTTCCTGGTTTTAAAAGTCCTAGGCCTAAGCCTAACAGTAACCCTAGGAAGGTAAATCAGCCGGGTATTAGGGTTCTTCGTAAGGGAAAAGCCGTGAAAGCAGCCATGTTGTGGCACTTCTGCACTCCCTTTGGGATGCCTTTGGCAGATGAAGTAAGCCTGGAACTCAGGGCTTCCTGGTTAAAGAAATCCAAGCCCTAGGCTGAAGCCTAACCCTAACCCTAGGCAGATAAATCAGCCTAGGTATAGGGATGGTGCCAAGGAAAAAGCTGTGAAAGCTGCCATGTTGTAGCACTTTTGTACTCCCCTTGGGATGCCTTGAACAGCTGCAGTGTGTCTGGAGCCCAGGGCTTCCTAGTTTTAAAAATCCTAGCCCTAGGCCTAAGCCTAACAGTAACCCTGGGAAGGTAAATCAGCCTGGTGTTAGGCTTCTTGCCAAGGAAAAAGCCGTGAAAGCAGCCATGTTGTGGCACTTTTGCACTCCCTTTTGGATGCCTTTCACAGCTGCAGTGTGCCTGGAACTCAGGGCTTCCTGATTTTAAAAATCCTAGCCCTAGGCCGAACCCCAACCCTAAGACGAGAAAGGCAAATCAGCCAGGAATTAGGCATGTCCCCAAGGAAAAAGCTGTGGAGGCAGACATGTTGTGGTACTTTTGCGCTCTTCTTGGCTAGTCCTTCGCAGCTGCTGTGTTCTTGGAACTCAGGGCTTTCTGGTTAATAGAGCCCTTACCCTAGGCGTAACTCAAACCTTAACCCTAGGAAGGAAAATCAGCCTATGGTTCGGGATGGTCTCATGGAAATATCAGTGGTGGCAGCCAAGTTGCGTCACTTTTGCGCTCCCCTTGGGATGCCTTTCGCAGCTGCAGTGTGCCTGGAGCCCAGGGCTTCCTGGTTTTAAAAGTCCTAGGCCTAAGCCTAACAGTAACCCTAGGAAGGTAAATCAGCCGGGTATTAGGGTTCTTCCTAAGGGAAAAGCCGTGAAAGCAGCCATGTTGTGGCACTTCTGCACTCCCTTTGGGATGCCTTTGGCAGATGAAGTAAGCCTGGAACTCAGGGCTTCCTGGTTAAAAAACTCCAAGCCCTAGGCTGAACCCTAACCCTAACCCTAGGCAGATAAATCAGCCTAGGTATAGGGATGGTGCCAAGGAAAAAGCTGTGAAAGCTGCCATGTTGTTGCACTTTTGTACTCCCCTTGGGATGCCTTGAACAGCTGCAGTGTGTCTGGAGCCAAGGGCTTCCTAGTTTTAAAAATCCTAGCCCTAGGCCTAAGCCTAACAGTAACCCTGGGAAGGTAAATCAGCCTGGTGTTAGGCTTCTTGCCAAGGAAAAAGCCGTGAAAGCAGCCATGTTGTGGCACTTTTGCACTCCCTTTTGGATGCCTTTCACAGCTGCAGTGTGCCTGGAACTCAGGGCTTCCTGATTTTAAAAATCCTAGCCCTAGGCCGAACCCCAACCCTAAGACGAGAAAGGCAAATCAGCCAGGAATTAGGCATGTCCCCAAGGAAAAAGCTGTGGAGGCAGGCATGTTGTGGTACTTTTGCGCTCTTCTTGGCTAGTCCTTCGCAGCTGCTGTGTTCTTGGAACTCAGGGCTTTCTGGTTAATAGAGCCCTTACCCTAGGCGTAACTCAAACCTTAACCGTAGGAAGGAAAATCAGCCTATGGTTCGGGATGGTCTCATGGAAATATCAGTGGTGGCAGCCAAGTTGCGTCACTTTTGCGCTCCCCTTGGGATGCCTTTCGCAGCTGCAGTGTGCCTGGAGCCCAGGGCTTCCTGGTTTTAAAAGTCCTAGGCCTAAGCCTAACAGTAACCCTAGGAAGGTAAATCAGCCGGGTATTAGGGTTCTTCCTAAGGGAAAAGCCGTGAAAGCAGCCATGTTGTGGCACTTCTGCACTCCCTTTGGGATGCCTTTGGCAGATGAAGTAAGCCTGGAACTCAGGGCTTCCTGGTTAAAGAAATCCAAGCCCTAGGCTGAAGCCTAACCCTAACCCTAGGCAGATAAATCAGCCTAGGTATAGGGATGGTGCCAAGGAAAAAGCTGTGAAAGCTGCCATGTTGTTGCACTTTTGTACTCCCCTTGGGATGCCTTGAACAGCTGCAGTGTGCCTGGAGCCCAGGGCTTCCTAGTTTTAAAAATCCTAGCCCTAGGCCTAAGCCTAACAGTAACCCTGGGAAGGTAAATCAGCCTGGTGTTAGGCTTCTTGCCAAGGAAAAAGCCGTGAAAGCAGCCATGTTGTGGCACTTTTGCACTCCCTTTTGGATGCCTTTCACAGCTGCAGTGTGCCTGGAACTCAGGGCTTCCTGATTTTAAAAATCCTAGCCCTAGGCCGAACCCCAACCCTAAGACGAGAAAGGCAAATCAGCCAGGAATTAGGCATGTCCCCAAGGAAAAAGCTGTGGAGGCAGGCATGTTGTGGTACTTTTGCGCTCTTCTTGGCTAGTCCTTCGCAGCTGCTGTGTTCTTGGAACTCAGGGCTTTCTGGTTAATAGAGCCCTTACCCTAGGCGTAACTCAAACCTTAACCCTAGGAAGGAAAATCAGCCTATGGTTCGGGATGGTCTCATGGAAATATCAGTGGTGGCAGCCAAGTTGCGTCACTTTTGCGCTCCCCTTGGGATGCCTTTCGCAGCTGCAGTGTGCCTGGAGCCCAGGGCTTCCTGGTTTTAAAAGTCCTAGACCTAAGCCTAACAGTAACCCTAGGAAGGTAAATCAGCCGGGTATTAGGGTTCTTCCTAAGGGAAAAGCCGTGAAAGCAGCCATGTTGTGGCACTTCTGCACTCCCTTTGGGATGCCTTTGGCAGATGAAGTAAGCCTGGAACTCAGGGCTTCCTGGTTAAAAAACTCCAAGCCCTAGGCTGAACCCTAACCCTAACCCTAGGCAGATAAATCAGCCTAGGTATAGGGATGGTGCCAAGGAAAAAGCTGTGAAAGCTGCCATGTTGTAGCACTTTTGTACTCCCCTTGGGATGCCTTGAACAGCTGCAGTGTGTCTGGAGCCCAGGGCTTCCTAGTTTTAAAAATCCTAGCCCTAGGCCTAAGCCTAACAGTAACCCTGGGAAGGTAAATCAGCCTGGTGTTAGGCTTCTTGCCAAGGAAAAAGCCGTGAAAGCAGCCATGTTGTGGCACTTTTGCACTCCCTTTTGGATGCCTTTCACAGCTGCAGTGTGCCTGGAACTCAGGGCTTCCTGATTTTAAAAATCCTAGCCCTAGGCCGAACCCCAACCCTAAGACGAGAAAGGCAAATCAGCCAGGAATTAGGCATGTCCCCAAGGAAAAAGCTGTGGAGGCAGGCATGTTGTGGTACTTTTGCGCTCTTCTTGGCTAGTCCTTCGCAGCTGCTGTGTTCTTGGAACTCAGGGCTTTCTGGTTAATAGAGCCCTTACCCTAGGCGTAACTCAAACCTTAACCCTAGGAAGGAAAATCAGCCTATGGTTCGGGATGGTCTCATGGAAATATCAGTGGTGGCAGCCAAGTTGCGTCACTTTTGCGCTCCCCTTGGGATGCCTTTCGCAGCTGCAGTGTGCCTGGAGCCCAGGGCTTCCTGGTTTTAAAAGTCCTAGGCCTAAGCCTAACAGTAACCCTAGGAAGGTAAATCAGCCGGGTATTAGGGTTCTTCCTAAGGGAAAAGCCGTGAAAGCAGCCATGTTGTGGCACTTCTGCACTCCCTTTGGGATGCCTTTGGCAGATGAAGTAAGCCTGGAACTCAGGGCTTCCTGGTTAAAGAAATCCAAGCCCTAGGCTGAACCCTAACCCTAACCCTAGGCAGATAAATCAGCCTAGGTATAGGGATGGTGCCAAGGAAAAAGCTGTGAAAGCTGCCATGTTGTAGCACTTTTGTACTCCCCTTGGGATGCCTTGAACAGCTGCAGTGTGTCTGGAGCCCAGGGCTTCCTAGTTTTAAAAATCCTAGCCCTAGGCCTAAGCCTAACAGTAACCCTGGGAAGGTAAATCAGCCTGGTGTTAGGCTTCTTGCCAAGGAAAAAGCCGTGAAAGCAGCCATGTTGTGGCACTTTTGCACTCCCTTTTGGATGCCTTTCACAGCTCCAGTGTGCCTGGAACTCAGGGCTTCCTGATTTTAAAAATCCTAGCCCTAGGCCGAACCCCAACCCTAAGACGAGAAAGGCAAATCAGCCAGGAATTAGGCATGTCCCCAAGGAAAAAGCTGTGGAGGCAGACATGTTGTGGTACTTTTGCGCTCTTCTTGGCTAGTCCTTCGCAGCTGCTGTGTTCTTGGAACTCAGGGCTTTCTGGTTAATAGACCCTTACCCTAGGCGTAACTCAAACCTTAACCCTAGGAAGGAAAATCAGCCTATGGTTCGGGATGGTCTCATGGAAATATCAGTGGTGGCAGCCAAGTTGCGTCACTTTTGCGCTCCCCTTGGGATGCCTTTCGCAGCTGCAGTGTGCCTGGAGCCCAGGGCTTCCTGGTTTTAAAAGTCCTAGGCCTAAGCCTAACAGTAACCCTAGGAAGGTAAATCAGCCGGGTATTAGGGTTCTTCCTAAGGGAAAAGCCGTGAAAGCAGCCATGTTGTGGCACTTCTGCACTCCCTTTGGGATGCCTTTGGCAGATGAAGTAAGCCTGAGAACTCAGGGCTTCCTGGTTAAAGAAATCCAAGCCCTAGGCTGAAGCCTAACCCTAACCCTAGGCAGATAAATCAGCCTAGGTATAGGGATGGTGCCAAGGAAAAAGCTGTGAAAGCTGCCATGTTGTTGCACTTTTGTACTCCCCTTGGGATGCCTTGAACAGCTGCAGTGTGCCTGGAGCCCAGGGCTTCCTAGTTTTAAAAATCCTAGCCCTAGGCCTAAGCCTAACAGTAACCCTGGGAAGGTAAATCAGCCTGGTGTTAGGCTTCTTGCCAAGGAAAAAGCCGTGAAAGCAGCCATGTTGTGGCACTTTTGCACTCCCTTTTGGATGCCTTTCACAGCTCCACTGTGCCTGGAACTCAGGGCTTCCTGATTTTAAAAATCCTAGCCCTAGGCCGAACCCCAACCCTAAGACGAGAAAGGCAAATCAGCCAGGAATTAGGCATGTCCCCAAGGAAAAAGCTGTGGAGGCAGGCATGTTGTGGTACTTTTGCGCTCTTCTTGGCTAGTCCTTCGCAGCTGCTGTGTTCTTGGAACTCAGGGCTTTCTGGTTAATAGAGCCCTTACCCTAGGCGTAACTCAAACCTTAACCCTAGGAAGGAAAATCAGCCTATGGTTCGGGATGGTCTCATGGAAATATCAGTGGTGGCAGCCAAGTTGCGTCACTTTTGCGCTCCCCTTGGGATGCCTTTCGCAGCTGCAGTGTGCCTGGAGCCCAGGGCTTCCTGGTTTTAAAAGTCCTAGGCCTAAGCCTAACAGTAACCCTAGGAAGGTAAATCAGCCGGGTATTAGGGTTCTTCCTAAGGGAAAAGCCGTGAAAGCAGCCATGTTGTGGCACTTCTGCACTCCCTTTGGGATGCCTTTGGCAGATGAAGTAAGCCTGGAACTCAGGGCTTCCTGGTTAAAGAAATCCAAGCCCTAGGCTGAAGCCTAACCCTAACCCTAGGCAGATAAATCAGCCTAGGTATAGGGATGGTGCCAAGGAAAAAGCTGTGAAAGCTGCCATGTTGTAGCACTTTTGTACTCCCCTTGGGATGCCTTGAACAGCTGCAGTGTGCCTGGAGCCCAGGGCTTCCTAGTTTTAAAAATCCTAGCCCTAGGCCTAAGCCTAACAGTAACCCTGGGAAGGTAAATCAGCCTGGTGTTAGGCTTCTTGCCAAGGAAAAAGCCGTGAAAGCAGCCATGTTGTGGCACTTTTGCACTCCCTTTTGGATGCCTTTCACAGCTCCAGTGTGCCTGGAACTCAGGGCTTCCTGATTTTAAAAATCCTAGCCCTAGGCCGAACCCCAACCCTAAGACGAGAAAGGCAAATCAGCCAGGAATTAGGCATGTCCCCAAGGAAAAAGCTGTGGAGGCAGACATGTTGTGGTACTTTTGCGCTCTTCTTGGCTAGTCCTTCGCAGCTGCTGTGTTCTTGGAACTCAGGGCTTTCTGGTTAATAGACCCTTACCCTAGGCGTAACTCAAACCTTAACCCTAGGAAGGAAAATCAGCCTATGGTTCGGGATGGTCTCATGGAAATATCAGTGGTGGCAGCCAAGTTGCGTCACTTTTGCGCTCCCCTTGGGATGCCTTTCGCAGCTGCAGTGTGCCTGGAGCCCAGGGCTTCCTGGTTTTAAAAGTCCTAGGCCTAAGCCTAACAGTAACCCTAGGAAGGTAAATCAGCCGGGTATTAGGGTTCTTCCTAAGGGAAAAGCCGTGAAAGCAGCCATGTTGTGGCACTTCTGCACTCCCTTTGGGATGCCTTTGGCAGATGAAGTAAGCCTGGAACTCAGGGCTTCCTGGTTAAAGAAATCCAAGCCCTAGGCTGAAGCCTAACCCTAACCCTAGGCAGATAAATCAGCCTAGGTATAGGGATGGTGCCAAGGAAAAAGCTGTGAAAGCTGCCATGTTGTAGCACTTTTGTACTCCCCTTGGGATGCCTTGAACAGCTGCAGTGTGCCTGGAGCCCAGGGCTTCCTAGTTTTAAAAATCCTAGCCCTAGGCCTAAGCCTAACAGTAACCCTGGGAAGGTAAATCAGCCTGGTGTTAGGCTTCTTGCCAAGGAAAAAGCCGTGAAAGCAGCCATGTTGTGGCACTTTTGCACTCCCTTTTGGATGCCTTTCACAGCTCCACTGTGCCTGGAACTCAGGGCTTCCTGATTTTAAAAATCCTAGCCCTAGGCCGAACCCCAACCCTAAGACGAGAAAGGCAAATCAGCCAGGAATTAGGCATGTCCCCAAGGAAAAAGCTGTGGAGGCAGGCATGTTGTGGTACTTTTGCGCTCTTCTTGGCTAGTCCTTCGCAGCTGCTGTGTTCTTGGAACTCAGGGCTTTCTGGTTAATAGAGCCCTTACCCTAGGCGTAACTCAAACCTTAACCCTAGGAAGGAAAATCAGCCTATGGTTCGGGATGGTCTCATGGAAATATCAGTGGTGGCAGCCAAGTTGCGTCACTTTTGCGCTCCCCTTGGGATGCCTTTCGCAGCTGCAGTGTGCCTGGAGCCCAGGGCTTCCTGGTTTTAAAAGTCCTAGGCCTAAGCCTAACAGTAACCCTAGGAAGGTAAATCAGCCGGGTATTAGGGTTCTTCCTAAGGGAAAAGCCGTGAAAGCAGCCATGTTGTGGCACTTCTGCACTCCCTTTGGGATGCCTTTGGCAGATGAAGTAAGCCTGGAACTCAGGGCTTCCTGGTTAAAGAAATCCAAGCCCTAGGCTGAACCCTAACCCTAACCCTAGGCAGATAAATCAGCCTAGGTATAGGGATGGTGCCAAGGAAAAAGCTGTGAAAGCTGCCATGTTGTAGCACTTTTGTACTCCCCTTGGGATGCCTTGAACAGCTGCAGTGTGTCTGGAGCCAAGGGCTTCCTAGTTTTAAAAATCCTAGCCCTAGGCCTAAGCCTAACAGTAACCCTGGGAAGGTAAATCAGCCTGGTGTTAGGCTTCTTGCCAAGGAAAAAGCCGTGAAAGCAGCCATGTTGTGGCACTTTTGCACTCCCTTTTGGATGCCTTTCACAGCTGCAGTGTGCCTGGAACTCAGGGCTTCCTGATTTTAAAAATCCTAGCCCTAGGCCGAACCCCAACCCTAAGACGAGAAAGGCAAATCAGCCAGGAATTAGGCATGTCCCCAAGGAAAAAGCTGTGGAGGCAGACATGTTGTGGTACTTTTGCGCTCTTCTTGGCTAGTCCTTCGCAGCTGCTGTGTTCTTGGAACTCAGGGCTTTCTGGTTAATAGACCCTTACCCTAGGCGTAACTCAAACCTTAACCCTAGGAAGGAAAATCAGCCTATGGTTCGGGATGGTCTCATGGAAATATCAGTGGTGGCAGCCAAGTTGCGTCACTTTTGCGCTCCCCTTGGGATGCCTTTCGCAGCTGCAGTGTGCCTGGAGCCCAGGGCTTCCTGGTTTTAAAAGTCCTAGGCCTAAGCCTAACAGTAACCCTAGGAAGGTAAATCAGCCGGGTATTAGGGTTCTTCCTAAGGGAAAAGCCGTGAAAGCAGCCATGTTGTGGCACTTCTGCACTCCCTTTGGGATGCCTTTGGCAGATGAAGTAAGCCTGAGAACTCAGGGCTTCCTGGTTAAAGAAATCCAAGCCCTAGGCTGAACCCTAACCCTAACCCTAGGCAGATAAATCAGCCTAGGTATAGGGATGGTGCCAAGGAAAAAGCTGTGAAAGCTGCCATGTTGTTGCACTTTTGTACTCCCCTTGGGATGCCTTGAACAGCTGCAGTGTGTCTGGAGCCAAGGGCTTCCTAGTTTTAAAAATCCTAGCCCTAGGCCTAAGCCTAACAGTAACCCTGGGAAGGTAAATCAGCCTGGTGTTAGGCTTCTTGCCAAGGAAAAAGCCGTGAAAGCAGCCATGTTGTGGCACTTTTGCACTCCCTTTTGGATGCCTTTCACAGCTGCAGTGTGCCTGGAACTCAGGGCTTCCTGATTTTAAAAATCCTAGCCCTAGGCCGAACCCCAACCCTAAGACGAGAAAGGCAAATCAGCCAGGAATTAGGCATGTCCCCAAGGAAAAAGCTGTGGAGGCAGGCATGTTGTGGTACTTTTGCGCTCTTCTTGGCTAGTCCTTCGCAGCTGCTGTGTTCTTGGAACTCAGGGCTTTCTGGTTAATAGAGCCCTTACCCTAGGCGTAACTCAAACCTTAACCCTAGGAAGGAAAATCAGCCTATGGTTCGGGATGGTCTCATGGAAATATCAGTGGTGGCAGCCAAGTTGCGTCACTTTTGCGCTCCCCTTGGGATGCCTTTCGCAGCTGCAGTGTGCCTGGAGCCCAGGGCTTCCTGGTTTTAAAAGTCCTAGACCTAAGCCTAACAGTAACCCTAGGAAGGTAAATCAGCCGGGTATTAGGGTTCTTCCTAAGGGAAAAGCCGTGAAAGCAGCCATGTTGTGGCACTTCTGCACTCCCTTTGGGATGCCTTTGGCAGATGAAGTAAGCCTGGAACTCAGGGCTTCCTGGTTAAAAAACTCCAAGCCCTAGGCTGAACCCTAACCCTAACCCTAGGCAGATAAATCAGCCTAGGTATAGGGATGGTGCCAAGGAAAAAGCTGTGAAAGCTGCCATGTTGTTGCACTTTTGTACTCCCCTTGGGATGCCTTGAACAGCTGCAGTGTGTCTGGAGCCCAGGGCTTCCTAGTTTTAAAAATCCTAGCCCTAGGCCTAAGCCTAACAGTAACCCTGGGAAGGTAAATCAGCCTGGTGTTAGGCTTCTTGCCAAGGAAAAAGCCGTGAAAGCAGCCATGTTGTGGCACTTTTGCACTCCCTTTTGGATGCCTTTCACAGCTGCAGTGTGCCTGGAACTCAGGGCTTCCTGATTTTAAAAATCCTAGCCCTAGGCCGAACCCCAACCCTAAGACGAGAAAGGCAAATCAGCCAGGAATTAGGCATGTCCCCAAGGAAAAAGCTGTGGAGGCAGGCATGTTGTGGTACTTTTGCGCTCTTCTTGGCTAGTCCTTCGCAGCTGCTGTGTTCTTGGAACTCAGGGCTTTCTGGTTAATAGAGCCCTTACCCTAGGCGTAACTCAAACCTTAACCCTAGGAAGGAAAATCAGCCTATGGTTCGGGATGGTCTCATGGAAATATCAGTGGTGGCAGCCAAGTTGCGTCACTTTTGCGCTCCCCTTGGGATGCCTTTCGCAGCTGCAGTGTGCCTGGAGCCCAGGGCTTCCTGGTTTTAAAAGTCCTAGGCCTAAGCCTAACAGTAACCCTAGGAAGGTAAATCAGCCGGGTATTAGGGTTCTTCCTAAGGGAAAAGCCGTGAAAGCAGCCATGTTGTGGCACTTCTGCACTCCCTTTGGGATGCCTTTGGCAGATGAAGTAAGCCTGGAACTCAGGGCTTCCTGGTTAAAGAAATCCAAGCCCTAGGCTGAACCCTAACCCTAACCCTAGGCAGATAAATCAGCCTAGGTATAGGGATGGTGCCAAGGAAAAAGCTGTGAAAGCTGCCATGTTGTAGCACTTTTGTACTCCCCTTGGGATGCCTTGAACAGCTGCAGTGTGTCTGGAGCCCAGGGCTTCCTAGTTTTAAAAATCCTAGCCCTAGGCCTAAGCCTAACAGTAACCCTGGGAAGGTAAATCAGCCTGGTGTTAGGCTTCTTGCCAAGGAAAAAGCCGTGAAAGCAGCCATGTTGTGGCACTTTTGCACTCCCTTTTGGATGCCTTTCACAGCTCCAGTGTGCCTGGAACTCAGGGCTTCCTGATTTTAAAAATCCTAGCCCTAGGCCGAACCCCAACCCTAAGACGAGAAAGGCAAATCAGCCAGGAATTAGGCATGTCCCCAAGGAAAAAGCTGTGGAGGCAGACATGTTGTGGTACTTTTGCGCTCTTCTTGGCTAGTCCTTCGCAGCTGCTGTGTTCTTGGAACTCAGGGCTTTCTGGTTAATAGACCCTTACCCTAGGCGTAACTCAAACCTTAACCCTAGGAAGGAAAATCAGCCTATGGTTCGGGATGGTCTCATGGAAATATCAGTGGTGGCAGCCAAGTTGCGTCACTTTTGCGCTCCCCTTGGGATGCCTTTCGCAGCTGCAGTGTGCCTGGAGCCCAGGGCTTCCTGGTTTTAAAAGTCCTAGGCCTAAGCCTAACAGTAACCCTAGGAAGGTAAATCAGCCGGGTATTAGGGTTCTTCCTAAGGGAAAAGCCGTGAAAGCAGCCATGTTGTGGCACTTCTGCACTCCCTTTGGGATGCCTTTGGCAGATGAAGTAAGCCTGAGAACTCAGGGCTTCCTGGTTAAAGAAATCCAAGCCCTAGGCTGAAGCCTAACCCTAACCCTAGGCAGATAAATCAGCCTAGGTATAGGGATGGTGCCAAGGAAAAAGCTGTGAAAGCTGCCATGTTGTTGCACTTTTGTACTCCCCTTGGGATGCCTTGAACAGCTGCAGTGTGCCTGGAGCCCAGGGCTTCCTAGTTTTAAAAATCCTAGCCCTAGGCCTAAGCCTAACAGTAACCCTGGGAAGGTAAATCAGCCTGGTGTTAGGCTTCTTGCCAAGGAAAAAGCCGTGAAAGCAGCCATGTTGTGGCACTTTTGCACTCCCTTTTGGATGCCTTTCACAGCTCCACTGTGCCTGGAACTCAGGGCTTCCTGATTTTAAAAATCCTAGCCCTAGGCCGAACCCCAACCCTAAGACGAGAAAGGCAAATCAGCCAGGAATTAGGCATGTCCCCAAGGAAAAAGCTGTGGAGGCAGGCATGTTGTGCTACTTATGCGCTCTTCTTGGCTAGTCCTTCGCAGCTGCTGTGTTCTTGGAACTCAGGGCTTTCTGGTTAATAGAGCCCTTACCCTAGGCGTAACTCAAACCTTAACCCTAGGAAGGAAAATCAGCCTATGGTTCGGGATGGTCTCATGGAAATATCAGTGGTGGCAGCCAAGTTGCGTCACTTTTGCGCTCCCCTTGGGATGCCTTTCGCAGCTGCAGTGTGCCTGGAGCCCAGGGCTTCCTGGTTTTAAAAGTCCTAGGCCTAAGCCTAACAGTAACCCTAGGAAGGTAAATCAGCCGGGTATTAGGGTTCTTCCTAAGGGAAAAGCCGTGAAAGCAGCCATGTTGTGGCACTTCTGCACTCCCTTTGGGATGCCTTTGGCAGATGAAGTAAGCCTGGAACTCAGGGCTTCCTGGTTAAAGAAATCCAAGCCCTAGGCTGAAGCCTAACCCTAACCCTAGGCAGATAAATCAGCCTAGGTATAGGGATGGTGCCAAGGAAAAAGCTGTGAAAGCTGCCATGTTGTAGCACTTTTGTACTCCCCTTGGGATGCCTTGAACAGCTGCAGTGTGCCTGGAGCCCAGGGCTTCCTAGTTTTAAAAATCCTAGCCCTAGGCCTAAGCCTAACAGTAACCCTGGGAAGGTAAATCAGCCTGGTGTTAGGCTTCTTGCCAAGGAAAAAGCCGTGAAAGCAGCCATGTTGTGGCACTTTTGCACTCCCTTTTGGATGCCTTTCACAGCTCCAGTGTGCCTGGAACTCAGGGCTTCCTGATTTTAAAAATCCTAGCCCTAGGCCGAACCCCAACCCTAAGACGAGAAAGGCAAATCAGCCAGGAATTAGGCATGTCCCCAAGGAAAAAGCTGTGGAGGCAGACATGTTGTGGTACTTTTGCGCTCTTCTTGGCTAGTCCTTCGCAGCTGCTGTGTTCTTGGAACTCAGGGCTTTCTGGTTAATAGACCCTTACCCTAGGCGTAACTCAAACCTTAACCCTAGGAAGGAAAATCAGCCTATGGTTCGGGATGGTCTCATGGAAATATCAGTGGTGGCAGCCAAGTTGCGTCACTTTTGCGCTCCCCTTGGGATGCCTTTCGCAGCTGCAGTGTGCCTGGAGCCCAGGGCTTCCTGGTTTTAAAAGTCCTAGGCCTAAGCCTAACAGTAACCCTAGGAAGGTAAATCAGCCGGGTATTAGGGTTCTTCCTAAGGGAAAAGCCGTGAAAGCAGCCATGTTGTGGCACTTCTGCACTCCCTTTGGGATGCCTTTGGCAGATGAAGTAAGCCTGGAACTCAGGGCTTCCTGGTTAAAGAAATCCAAGCCCTAGGCTGAAGCCTAACCCTAACCCTAGGCAGATAAATCAGCCTAGGTATAGGGATGGTGCCAAGGAAAAAGCTGTGAAAGCTGCCATGTTGTAGCACTTTTGTACTCCCCTTGGGATGCCTTGAACAGCTGCAGTGTGCCTGGAGCCCAGGGCTTCCTAGTTTTAAAAATCCTAGCCCTAGGCCTAAGCCTAACAGTAACCCTGGGAAGGTAAATCAGCCTGGTGTTAGGCTTCTTGCCAAGGAAAAAGCCGTGAAAGCAGCCATGTTGTGGCACTTTTGCACTCCCTTTTGGATGCCTTTCACAGCTCCACTGTGCCTGGAACTCAGGGCTTCCTGATTTTAAAAATCCTAGCCCTAGGCCGAACCCCAACCCTAAGACGAGAAAGGCAAATCAGCCAGGAATTAGGCATGTCCCCAAGGAAAAAGCTGTGGAGGCAGGCATGTTGTGGTACTTTTGCGCTCTTCTTGGCTAGTCCTTCGCAGCTGCTGTGTTCTTGGAACTCAGGGCTTTCTGGTTAATAGAGCCCTTACCCTAGGCGTAACTCAAACCTTAACCCTAGGAAGGAAAATCAGCCTATGGTTCGGGATGGTCTCATGGAAATATCAGTGGTGGCAGCCAAGTTGCGTCACTTTTGCGCTCCCCTTGGGATGCCTTTCGCAGCTGCAGTGTGCCTGGAGCCCAGGGCTTCCTGGTTTTAAAAGTCCTAGGCCTAAGCCTAACAGTAACCCTAGGAAGGTAAATCAGCCGGGTATTAGGGTTCTTCCTAAGGGAAAAGCCGTGAAAGCAGCCATGTTGTGGCACTTCTGCACTCCCTTTGGGATGCCTTTGGCAGATGAAGTAAGCCTGGAACTCAGGGCTTCCTGGTTAAAGAAATCCAAGCCCTAGGCTGAACCCTAACCCTAACCCTAGGCAGATAAATCAGCCTAGGTATAGGGATGGTGCCAAGGAAAAAGCTGTGAAAGCTGCCATGTTGTAGCACTTTTGTACTCCCCTTGGGATGCCTTGAACAGCTGCAGTGTGTCTGGAGCCAAGGGCTTCCTAGTTTTAAAAATCCTAGCCCTAGGCCTAAGCCTAACAGTAACCCTGGGAAGGTAAATCAGCCTGGTGTTAGGCTTCTTGCCAAGGAAAAAGCCGTGAAAGCAGCCATGTTGTGGCACTTTTGCACTCCCTTTTGGATGCCTTTCACAGCTGCAGTGTGCCTGGAACTCAGGGCTTCCTGATTTTAAAAATCCTAGCCCTAGGCCGAACCCCAACCCTAAGACGAGAAAGGCAAATCAGCCAGGAATTAGGCATGTCCCCAAGGAAAAAGCTGTGGAGGCAGACATGTTGTGGTACTTTTGCGCTCTTCTTGGCTAGTCCTTCGCAGCTGCTGTGTTCTTGGAACTCAGGGCTTTCTGGTTAATAGACCCTTACCCTAGGCGTAACTCAAACCTTAACCCTAGGAAGGAAAATCAGCCTATGGTTCGGGATGGTCTCATGGAAATATCAGTGGTGGCAGCCAAGTTGCGTCACTTTTGCGCTCCCCTTGGGATGCCTTTCGCAGCTGCAGTGTGCCTGGAGCCCAGGGCTTCCTGGTTTTAAAAGTCCTAGGCCTAAGCCTAACAGTAACCCTAGGAAGGTAAATCAGCCGGGTATTAGGGTTCTTCCTAAGGGAAAAGCCGTGAAAGCAGCCATGTTGTGGCACTTCTGCACTCCCTTTGGGATGCCTTTGGCAGATGAAGTAAGCCTGAGAACTCAGGGCTTCCTGGTTAAAGAAATCCAAGCCCTAGGCTGAACCCTAACCCTAACCCTAGGCAGATAAATCAGCCTAGGTATAGGGATGGTGCCAAGGAAAAAGCTGTGAAAGCTGCCATGTTGTTGCACTTTTGTACTCCCCTTGGGATGCCTTGAACAGCTGCAGTGTGTCTGGAGCCAAGGGCTTCCTAGTTTTAAAAATCCTAGCCCTAGGCCTAAGCCTAACAGTAACCCTGGGAAGGTAAATCAGCCTGGTGTTAGGCTTCTTGCCAAGGAAAAAGCCGTGAAAGCAGCCATGTTGTGGCACTTTTGCACTCCCTTTTGGATGCCTTTCACAGCTGCAGTGTGCCTGGAACTCAGGGCTTCCTGATTTTAAAAATCCTAGCCCTAGGCCGAACCCCAACCCTAAGACGAGAAAGGCAAATCAGCCAGGAATTAGGCATGTCCCCAAGGAAAAAGCTGTGGAGGCAGACATGTTGTGGTACTTTTGCGCTCTTCTTGGCTAGTCCTTCGCAGCTGCTGTGTTCTTGGAACTCAGGGCTTTCTGGTTAATAGAGCCCTTACCCTAGGCGTAACTCAAACCTTAACCCTAGGAAGGAAAATCAGCCTATGGTTCGGGATGGTCTCATGGAAATATCAGTGGTGGCAGCCAAGTTGCGTCACTTTTGCGCTCCCCTTGGGATGCCTTTCGCAGCTGCAGTGTGCCTGGAGCCCAGGGCTTCCTGGTTTTAAAAGTCCTAGGCCTAAGCCTAACAGTAACCCTAGGAAGGTAAATCAGCCGGGTATTAGGGTTCTTCCTAAGGGAAAAGCCGTGAAAGCAGCCATGTTGTGGCACTTCTGCACTCCCTTTGGGATGCCTTTGGCAGATGAAGTAAGCCTGGAACTCAGGGCTTCCTGGTTAAAAAACTCCAAGCCCTAGCCTGAACCCTAACCCTAACCCTAGGCAGATAAATCAGCCTAGGTATAGGGATGGTGCCAAGGAAAAAGCTGTGAAAGCTGCCATGTTGTTGCACTTTTGTACTCCCCTTGGGATGCCTTGAACAGCTGCAGTGTGCCTGGAGCTAAGGGCTTCCTAGTTTTAAAAATCCTAGCCCTAGGCCTAAGCCTAACAGTAACCCTGGGAAGGTAAATCAGCCTGGTGTTAGGCTTCTTGCCAAGGAAAAAGCCGTGAAAGCAGCCATGTTGTGGCACTTTTGCACTCCCTTTTGGATGCCTTTCACAGCTGCAGTGTGCCTGGAACTCAGGGCTTCCTGATTTTAAAAATCCTAGCCCTAGGCCGAACCCCAACCCTAAGACGAGAAAGGCAAATCAGCCAGGAATTAGGCATGTCCCCAAGGAAAAAGCTGTGGAGGCAGGCATGTTGTGGTACTTTTGCGCTCTTCTTGGCTAGTCCTTCGCAGCTGCTGTGTTCTTGGAACTCAGGGCTTTCTGGTTAATAGAGCCCTTACCCTAGGCGTAACTCAAACCTTAACCCTAGGAAGGAAAATCAGCCTATGGTTCGGGATGGTCTCATGGAAATATCAGTGGTGGCAGCCAAGTTGCGTCACTTTTGCGCTCCCCTTGGGATGCCTTTCGCAGCTGCAGTGTGCCTGGAGCCCAGGGCTTCCTGGTTTTAAAAGTCCTAGGCCTAAGCCTAACAGTAACCCTAGGAAGGTAAATCAGCCGGGTATTAGGGTTCTTCCTAAGGGAAAAGCCGTGAAAGCAGCCATGTTGTGGCACTTCTGCACTCCCTTTGGGATGCCTTTGGCAGATGAAGTAAGCCTGGAACTCAGGGCTTCCTGGTTAAAAAACTCCAAGCCCTAGGCTGAAGCCTAACCCTAACCCTAGGCAGATAAATCAGCCTAGGTATAGGGATGGTGCCAAGGAAAAAGCTGTGAAAGCTGCCATGTTGTAGCACTTTTGTACTCCCCTTGGGATGCCTTGAACAGCTGCAGTGTGTCTGGAGCCAAGGGCTTCCTAGTTTTAAAAATCCTAGCCCTAGGCCTAAGCCTAACAGTAACCCTGGGAAGGTAAATCAGCCTGGTGTTAGGCTTCTTGCCAAGGAAAAAGCCGTGAAAGCAGCCATGTTGTGGCACTTTTGCACTCCCTTTTGGATGCCTTTCACAGCTGCAGTGTGCCTGGAACTCAGGGCTTCCTGATTTTAAAAATCCTAGCCCTAGGCCGAACCCCAACCCTAAGACGAGAAAGGCAAATCAGCCAGGAATTAGGCATGTCCCCAAGGAAAAAGCTGTGGAGGCAGACATGTTGTGGTACTTTTGCGCTCTTCTTGGCTAGTCCTTCGCAGCTGCTGTGTTCTTGGAACTCAGGGCTTTCTGGTTAATAGAGCCCTTACCCTAGGCGTAACTCAAACCTTAACCCTAGGAAGGAAAATCAGCCTATGGTTCGGGATGGTCTCATGGAAATATCAGTGGTGGCAGCCAAGTTGCGTCACTTTTGCGCTCCCCTTGGGATGCCTTTCGCAGCTGCAGTGTGCCTGGAGCCCAGGGCTTCCTGGTTTTAAAAGTCCTAGGCCTAAGCCTAACAGTAACCCTAGGAAGGTAAATCAGCCGGGTATTAGGGTTCTTCGTAAGGGAAAAGCCGTGAAAGCAGCCATGTTGTGGCACTTCTGCACTCCCTTTGGGATGCCTTTGGCAGATGAAGTAAGCCTGGAACTCAGGGCTTCCTGGTTAAAAAACTCCAAGCCCTAGGCTGAACCCTAACCCTAACCCTAGGCAGATAAATCAGCCTAGGTATAGGGATGGTGCCAAGGAAAAAGCTGTGAAAGCTGCCATGTTGTTGCACTTTTGTACTCCCCTTGGGATGCCTTGAACAGCTGCACTGTGCCTGGAGCTAAGGGCTTCCTAGTTTTAAAAATCCTAGCCCTAGGCCTAAGCCTAACAGTAACCCTGGGAAGGTAAATCAGCCTGGTGTTAGGCTTCTTGCCAAGGAAAAAGCCGTGAAAGCAGCCATGTTGTGGCACTTTTGCACTCCCTTTTGGATGCCTTTCACAGCTGCAGTGTGCCTGGAACTCAGGGCTTCCTGATTTTAAAAATCCTAGCCCTAGGCCGAACCCCAACCCTAAGACGAGAAAGGCAAATCAGCCAGGAATTAGGCATGTCCCCAAGGAAAAAGCTGTGGAGGCAGGCATGTTGTGGTACTTTTGCGCTCTTCTTGGCTAGTCCTTCGCAGCTGCTGTGTTCTTGGAACTCAGGGCTTTCTGGTTAATAGAGCCCTTACCCTAGGCGTAACTCAAACCTTAACCCTAGGAAGGAAAATCAGCCTATGGTTCGGGATGGTCTCATGGAAATATCAGTGGTGGCAGCCAAGTTGCGTCACTTTTGCGCTCCCCTTGGGATGCCTTTCGCAGCTGCAGTGTGCCTGGAGCCCAGGGCTTCCTGGTTTTAAAAGTCCTAGGCCTAAGCCTAACAGTAACCCTAGGAAAGTAAATCAGCCGGGTATTATGGTTCTTCCTAAGGGAAAAGCCGTGAAAGCAGCCACGTTGTGGCACTTCTGCACTCCCTTTGGGATGCCTTTGGCAGATGAAGTAAGCCTGGAACTCAGGGCTTCCTGGTTAAAAAACTCCAAGCCCTAGGCTGAAGCCTAACCCTAACCCTAGGCAGATAAATCAGCCTAGGTATAGGGATGGTGCCAAGGAAAAAGCTGTGAAAGCTGCCATGTTGTTGCACTTTTGTACTCCCCTTGGGATGCCTTGAACAGCTGCAGTGTGTCTGGAGCCAAGGGCTTCCTAGTTTTAAAAATCCTAGCCCTAGGCCTAAGCCTAACAGTAACCCTGGGAAGGTAAATCAGCCTGGTGTTAGGCTTCTTGCCAAGGAAAAAGCCGTGAAAGCAGCCATGTTGTGGCACTTTTGCACTCCCTTTTGGATGCCTTTCACAGCTGCAGTGTGCCTGGAACTCAGGGCTTCCTGATTTTAAAAATCCTAGCCCTAGGCCGAACCCCAACCCTAAGACGAGAAAGGCAAATCAGCCAGGAATTAGGCATGTCCCCAAGGAAAAAGCTGTGGAGGCAGGCATGTTGTGGTACTTTTGCGCTCTTCTTGGCTAGTCCTTCGCAGCTGCTGTGTTCTTGGAACTCAGGGCTTTCTGGTTAATAGACCCTTACCCTAGGCGTAACTCAAACCTTAACCCTAGGAAGGAAAATCAGCCTATGGTTCGGGATGGTCTCATGGAAATATCAGTGGTGGCAGCCAAGTTGCGTCACTTTTGCGCTCCCCTTGGGATGCCTTTCGCAGCTGCAGTGTGCCTGGAGCCCAGGGCTTCCTGGTTTTAAAAGTCCTAGGCCTAAGCCTAACAGTAACCCTAGGAAGGTAAATCAGCCGGGTATTAGGGTTCTTCCTAAGGGAAAAGCCGTGAAAGCAGCCATGTTGTGGCACTTCTGCACTCCCTTTGGGATGCCTTTGGCAGATGAAGTAAGCCTGAGAACTCAGGGCTTCCTGGTTAAAGAAATCCAAGCCCTAGGCTGAAGCCTAACCCTAACCCTAGGCAGATAAATCAGCCTAGGTATAGGGATGGTGCCAAGGAAAAAGCTGTGAAAGCTGCCATGTTGTTGCACTTTTGTACTCCCCTTGGGATGCCTTGAACAGCTGCAGTGTGCCTGGAGCCCAGGGCTTCCTAGTTTTAAAAATCCTAGCCCTAGGCCTAAGCCTAACAGTAACCCTGGGAAGGTAAATCAGCCTGGTGTTAGGCTTCTTGCCAAGGAAAAAGCCGTGAAAGCAGCCATGTTGTGGCACTTTTGCACTCCCTTTTGGATGCCTTTCACAGCTCCACTGTGCCTGGAACTCAGGGCTTCCTGATTTTAAAAATCCTAGCCCTAGGCCGAACCCCAACCCTAAGACGAGAAAGGCAAATCAGCCAGGAATTAGGCATGTCCCCAAGGAAAAAGCTGTGGAGGCAGACATGTTGTGGTACTTTTGCGCTCTTCTTGGCTAGTCCTTCGCAGCTGCTGTGTTCTTGGAACTCAGGGCTTTCTGGTTAATAGAGCCCTTACCCTAGGCGTAACTCAAACCTTAACCCTAGGAAGGAAAATCAGCCTATGGTTCGGGATGGTCTCATGGAAATATCAGTGGTGGCAGCCAAGTTGCGTCACTTTTGCGCTCCCCTTGGGATGCCTTTCGCAGCTGCAGTGTGCCTGGAGCCCAGGGCTTCCTGGTTTTAAAAGTCCTAGGCCTAAGCCTAACAGTAACCCTAGGAAGGTAAATCAGCCGGGTATTAGGGTTCTTCGTAAGGGAAAAGCCGTGAAAGCAGCCATGTTGTGGCACTTCTGCACTCCCTTTGGGATGCCTTTGGCAGATGAAGTAAGCCTGGAACTCAGGGCTTCCTGGTTAAAAAACTCCAAGCCCTAGGCTGAAGCCTAACCCTAACCCTAGGCAGATAAATCAGCCTAGGTATAGGGATGGTGCCAAGGAAAAAGCTGTGAAAGCTGCCATGTTGTAGCACTTTTGTACTCCCCTTGGGATGCCTTGAACAGCTGCAGTGTGTCTGTAGCCAAGGGCTTCCTAGTTTTAAAAATCCTAGCCCTAGGCCTAAGCCTAACAGTAACCCTGGGAAGGTAAATCAGCCTGGTGTTAGGCTTCTTGCCAAGGAAAAAGCCGTGAAAGCAGCCATGTTGTGGCACTTTTGCACTCCCTTTTGGATGCCTTTCACAGCTCCACTGTGCCTGGAACTCAGGGCTTCCTGATTTTAAAAATCCTAGCCCTAGGCCGAACCCCAACCCTAAGACGAGAAAGGCAAATCAGCCAGGAATTAGGCATGTCCCCAAGGAAAAAGCTGTGGAGGCAGGCATGTTGTGGTACTTTTGCGCTCTTCTTGGCTAGTCCTTCACAGCTGCTGTGTTCTTGGAACTCAGGGCTTTCTGGTTAATAGAGCCCTTACCCTAGGCGTAACTCAAACCTTAACCCTAGGAAGGAAAATCAACCTATGGTTCGGGATGGTCTCATGGAAATATCAGTGGTGGCAGCCAAGTTGCGTCACTTTTGCGCTCCCCTTGGGATGCCTTTCGCAGCTGCAGTGTGCCTGGAGCCCAGGGCTTCCTGGTTTTAAAAGTCCTAGGCCTAAGCCTAACAGTAACCCTAGGAAGGTAAATCAGCCGGGTATTAGGGTTCTTCGTAAGGGAAAAGCCGTGAAAGCAGCCATGTTGTGGCACTTCTGCACTCCCTTTGGGATGCCTTTGGCAGATGAAGTAAGCCTGGAACTCAGGGCTTCCTGGTTAAAGAAATCCAAGCCCTAGGCTGAACCCTAACCCTAACCCTAGGCAGATAAATCAGCCTAGGTATAGGGATGGTGCCAAGGAAAAAGCTGTGAAAGCTGCCATGTTGTTGCACTTTTGTACTCCCCTTGGGATGCCTTGAACAGCTGCAGTGTGCCTGAAGCCCAGGGCTTCCTAGTTTTAAAAATCCTAGCCCTAGGCCTAAGCCTAACAGTAACCCTGGGAAGGTAAATCAGCCTGGTGTTAGGCTTCTTGCCAAGGAAAAAGCCGTGAAAGCAGCCATGTTGTGGCACTTTTGCACTCCCTTTTGGATGCCTTTCACAGCTGCAGTGTGCCTGGAACTCAGGGCTTCCTGATTTTAAAAATCCTAGCCCTAGGCCGAACCCCAACCCTAAGACGAGAAAGGCAAATCAGCCAGGAATTAGGCATGTCCCCAAGGAAAAAGCTGTGGAGGCAGGCATGTTGTGGTACTTTTGCGCTCTTCTTGGCTAGTCCTTCGCAGCTGCTGTGTTCTTGGAACTCAGGGCTTTCTGGTTAATAGAGCCCTTACCCTAGGCGTAACTCAAACCTTAACCCTAGGAAGGAAAATCAGCCTATGGTTCGGGATGGTCTCATGGAAATATCAGTGGTGGCAGCCAAGTCGCGTCACTTTTGTGCTCCCCTTGGGATGCCTTTCGCAGCTGCAGTGTGCCTGGAGCCCAGGGCTTCCTGGTTTTAAAAGTCCTAGGCCTAAGCCTAACAGTAACCCTAGGAAGATAAATCAGCCGGGTATTAGGGTTCTTCCTAAGGGAAAAGCCGTGAAAGCAGCCATGTTGTGGCACTTCTGCACTCCCTTTGGAATGCCTTTGGCAGATGAAGTAAGCCTGGAACTCAGGGCTTCCTGGTTAAAGAAATCCAAGCCCTAGGCTGAACCCTAACCCTAACCCTAGGCAGATAAATCAGCCTAGGTATAGGGATGGTGCCAAGGAAAAAGCTGTGAAAGCTGCCATGTTGTAGCACTTTTGTACTCCCCTTGGGATGCCTTGAACAGCTGCAGTGTGTCTGGAGCCCAGGGCTTCCTAGTTTTAAAAATCCTAGCCCTAGGCCTAAGCCTAACAGTAACCCTGGGAAGGTAAATCAGCCTGGTGTTAGGCTTCTTGCCAAGGAAAAAGCCGTGAAAGCAGCCATGTTGTGGCACTTTTGCACTCCCTTTTGGATGCCTTTCACAGCTGCAGTGTGCCTGGAACTCAGGGCTTCCTGATTTTAAAAATCCTAGCCCTAGGCCGAACCCCAACCCTAAGACGAGAAAGGCAAATCAGCCAGGAATTAGGCATGTCCCCAAGGAAAAAGCTGTGGAGGCAGGCATGTTGTGGTACTTTTGCGCTCTTCTTGGCTAGTCCTTCGCAGCTGCTGTGTTCTTGGAACTCAGGGCTTTCTGGTTAATAGAGCCCTTACCCTAGGCGTAACTCAAACCTTAACCCTAGGAAGGAAAATCAGCCTATGGTTCGGGATGGTCTCATGGAAATATCAGTGGTGGCAGCCAAGTTGCGTCACTTTTGCGCTCCCCTTGGGATGCCTTTCGCAGCTGCAGTGTGCCTGGAGCCCAGGGCTTCCTGGTTTTAAAAGTCCTAGGCCTAAGCCTAACAGTAACCCTAGGAAGGTAAATCAGCCGGGTATTAGGGTTCTTCCTAAGGGAAAAGCCGTGAAAGCAGCCATGTTGTGGCACTTCTGCACTCCCTTTGGGATGCCTTTGGCAGATGAAGTAAGCCTGGAACTCAGGGCTTCCTGGTTAAAGAAATCCAAGCCCTAGGCTGAAGCCTAACCCTAACCCTAGGCAGATAAATCAGCCTAGGTATAGGGATGGTGCCAAGGAAAAAGCTGTGAAAGCTGCCATGTTGTTGCACTTTTGTACTCCCCTTGGGATGCCTTGAACAGCTGCAGTGTGCCTGGAGCCCAGGGCTTCCTAGTTTTAAAAATCCTAGCCCTAGGCCTAAGCCTAACAGTAACCCTGGGAAGGTAAATCAGCCTGGTGTTAGGCTTCTTGCCAAGGAAAAAGCCGTGAAAGCAGCCATGTTGTGGCACTTTTGCACTCCCTTTTGGATGCCTTTCACAGCTGCAGTGTGCCTGGAACTCAGGGCTTCCTGATTTTAAAAATCCTAGCCCTAGGCCGAACCCCAACCCTAAGACGAGAAAGGCAAATCAGCCAGGAATTAGGCATGTCCCCAAGGAAAAAGCTGTGGAGGCAGGCATGTTGTGGTACTTTTGCGCTCTTCTTGGCTAGTCCTTCGCAGCTGCTGTGTTCTTGGAACTCAGGGCTTTCTGGTTAATAGAGCCCTTACCCTAGGCGTAACTCAAACCTTAACCCTAGGAAGGAAAATCAGCCTATGGTTCGGGATGGTCTCATGGAAATATCAGTGGTGGCAGCCAAGTTGCGTCACTTTTGCGCTCCCCTTGGGATGCCTTTCGCAGCTGCAGTGTGCCTGGAGCCCAGGGCTTCCTGGTTTTAAAAGTCCTAGGCCTAAGCCTAACAGTAACCCTAGGAAAGTAAATCAGCCGGGTATTAGGGTTCTTCCTAAGGGAAAAGCCGTGAAAGCAGCCATGTTGTGGCACTTCTGCACTCCCTTTGGGATGCCTTTGGCAGATGAAGTAAGCCTGGAACTCAGGGCTTCCTGGTTAAAAAACTCCAAGCCCTAGGCTGAACCCTAACCCTAACCCTAGGCAGATAAATCAGCCTAGGTATAGGGATGGTGCCAAGGAAAAAGCTGTGAAAGCTGCCATGTTGTTGCACTTTTGTACTCCCCTTGGGATGCCTTGAACAGCTGCAGTGTGCCTGGAGCCCAGGGCTTCCTAGTTTTAAAAATCCTAGCCCTAGGCCTAAGCCTAACAGTAACCCTGGGAAGGTAAATCAGCCTGGTGTTAGGCTTCTTGCCAAGGAAAAAGCCGTGAAAGCAGCCATGTTGTGGCACTTTTGCACTCCCTTTTGGATGCCTTTCACAGCTGCAGTGTGCCTGGAACTCAGGGCTTCCTGATTTTAAAAATCCTAGCCCTAGGCCGAACCCCAACCCTAAGACGAGAAAGGCAAATCAGCCAGGAATTAGGCATGTCCCCAAGGAAAAAGCTGTGGAGGCAGACATGTTGTGGTACTTTTGCGCTCTTCTTGGCTAGTCCTTCGCAGCTGCTGTGTTCTTGGAACTCAGGGCTTTCTGGTTAATAGAGCCCTTACCCTAGGCGTAACTCAAACCTTAACCCTAGGAAGGAAAATCAGCCTATGGTTCGGGATGGTCTCATGGAAATATCAGTGGTGGCAGCCAAGTTGCGTCACTTTTGCGCTCCCCTTGGGATGCCTTTCGCAGCTGCAGTGTGCCTGGAGCCCAGGGCTTCCTGGTTTTAAAAGTCCTAGGCCTAAGCCTAACAGTAACCCTAGGAAAGTAAATCAGCCGGGTATTAGGGTTCTTCCTAAGGGAAAAGCCGTGAAAGCAGCCATGTTGTGGCACTTCTGCACTCCCTTTGGGATGCCTTTGGCAGATGAAGTAAGCCTGGAACTCAGGGCTTCCTGGTTAAAGAAATCCAAGCCCTAGGCTGAACCCTAACCCTAACCCTAGGCAGATAAATCAGCCTAGGTATAGGGATGGTGCCAAGGAAAAAGCTGTGAAAGCTGCCATGTTGTTGCACTTTTGTACTCCCCTTGGGATGCCTTGAACAGCTGCAGTGTGCCTGGAGCCCAGGGCTTCCTAGTTTTAAAAATCCTAGCCCTAGGCCTAAGCCTAACAGTAACCCTGGGAAGGTAAATCAGCCTGGTGTTAGGCTTCTTGCCAAGGAAAAAGCCGTGAAAGCAGCCATGTTGTGGCACTTTTGCACTCCCTTTTGGATGCCTTTCACAGCTGCAGTGTGCCTGGAACTCAGGGCTTCCTGATTTTAAAAATCCTAGCCCTAGGCCGAACCCCAACCCTAAGACGAGAAAGGCAAATCAGCCAGGAATTAGGCATGTCCCCAAGGAAAAAGCTGTGGAGGCAGGCATGTTGTGGTACTTTTGCGCTCTTCTTGGCTAGTCCTTCGCAGCTGCTGTGTTCTTGGAACTCAGGGCTTTCTGGTTAATAGACCCTTACCCTAGGCGTAACTCAAACCTTAACCCTAGGAAGGAAAATCAGCCTATGGTTCGGGATGGTCTCATGGAAATATCAATGGTGGCAGCCAAGTTGCGTCACTTTTGCGCTCCCCTTGGGATGCCTTTCGCAGCTGCAGTGTGCCTGGAGCCCAGGGCTTCCTGGTTTTAAAAGTCCTAGGCCTAAGCCTAACAGTAACCCTAGGAAGGTAAATCAGCCGGGTATTAGGGTTCTTCGTAAGGGAAAAGCCGTGAAAGCAGCCATGTTGTGGCACTTCTGCACTCCCTTTGGGATGCCTTTGGCAGATGAAGTAAGCCTGGAACTCAGGGCTTCCTGGTTAAAGAAATCCAAGCCCTAGGCTGAAGCCTAACCCTAACCCTAGGCAGATAAATCAGCCTAGGTATAGGGATGGTGCCAAGGAAAAAGCTGTGAAAGCTGCCATGTTGTAGCACTTTTGTACTCCCCTTGGGATGCCTTGAACAGCTGCAGTGTGCCTGGAGCCCAGGGCTTCCTAGTTTTAAAAATCCTAGCCCTAGGCCTAAGCCTAACAGTAACCCTGGGAAGGTAAATCAGCCTGGTGTTAGGCTTCTTGCCAAGGAAAAAGCCGTGAAAGCAGCCATGTTGTGGCACTTTTGCACTCCCTTTTGGATGCCTTTCACAGCTGCAGTGTGCCTGGAACTCAGGGCTTCCTGATTTTAAAAATCCTAGCCCTAGGCCGAACCCCAACCCTAAGACGAGAAAGGCAAATCAGCCAGGAATTAGGCATGTCCCCAAGGAAAAAGCTGTGGAGGCAGACATGTTGTGGTACTTTTGCGCTCTTCTTGGCTAGTCCTTCGCAGCTGCTGTGTTCTTGGAACTCAGGGCTTTCTGGTTAATAGAGCCCTTACCCTAGGCGTAACTCAAACCTTAACCCTAGGAAGGAAAATCAGCCTATGGTTCGGGATGGTCTCATGGAAATATCAGTGGTGGCAGCCAAGTTGCGTCACTTTTGCGCTCCCCTTGGGATGCCTTTCGCAGCTGCAGTGTGCCTGGAGCCCAGGGCTTCCTGGTTTTAAAAGTCCTAGGCCTAAGCCTAACAGTAACCCTGGGAAGGTAAATCAGCCGGGTATTAGGGTTCTTCCTAAGGGAAAAGCCGTGAAAGCAGCCATGTTGTGGCACTTCTGCACTCCCTTTGGGATGCCTTTGGCAGATGAAGTAAGCCTGGAACTCAGGGCTTCCTGGTTAAAGAAATCCAAGCCCTAGGCTGAACCCTAACCCTAACCCTAGGCAGATAAATCAGCCTAGGTATAGGGATGGTGCCAAGGAAAAAGCTGTGAAAGCTGCCATGTTGTTGCACTTTTGTACTCCCCTTGGGATGCCTTGAACAGCTGCAGTGTGCCTGGAGCCCAGGGCTTCCTAGTTTTAAAAATCCTAGCCCTAGGCCTAAGCCTAACAGTAACCCTGGGAAGGTAAATCAGCCTGGTGTTAGGCTTCTTGCCAAGGAAAAAGCCGTGAAAGCAGCCATGTTGTGGCACTTTTGCACTCCCTTTTGGATGCCTTTCACAGCTGCAGTGTGCCTGGAACTCAGGGCTTCCTGATTTTAAAAATCCTAGCCCTAGGCCGAACCCCAACCCTAAGACGAGAAAGGCAAATCAGCCAGGAATTAGGCATGTCCCCAAGGAAAAAGCTGTGGAGGCAGGCATGTTGTGGTAATTTTGCGCTCTTCTTGGCTAGTCCTTCGCAGCTGCTGTGTTCTTGGAACTCAGGGCTTTCTGGTTAATAGAGCCCTTACCCTAGGCGTAACTCAAACCTTAACCCTAGGAAGGAAAATCAGCCTATGGTTCGGGATGGTCTCATGGAAATATCAGTGGTGGCAGCCAAGTTGCGTCACTTTTGCGCTCCCCTTGGGATGCCTTTCGCAGCTGCAGTGTGCCTGGAGCCCAGGGCTTCCTGGTTTTAAAAGTCCTAGGCCTAAGCCTAACAGTAACCCTAGGAAGGTAAATCAGCCGGGTATTAGGGTTCTTCCTAAGGGAAAAGCCGTGAAAGCAGCCATGTTGTGGCACTTCTGCACTCCCTTTGGGATGCCTTTGGCAGATGAAGTAAGCCTGGAACTCAGGGCTTCCTGGTTAAAAAACTCCAAGCCCTAGGCTGAACCCTAACCCTAACCCTAGGCAGATAAATCAGCCTAGGTATAGGGATGGTGCCAAGGAAAAAGCTGTGAAAGCTGCCATGTTGTTGCACTTTTGTACTCCCCTTGGGATGCCTTGAACAGCTGCAGTGTGCCTGGAGCCCAGGGCTTCCTAGTTTTAAAAATCCTAGCCCTAGGCCTAAGCCTAACAGTAACCCTGGGAAGGTAAATCAGCCTGGTGTTAGGCTTCTTGCCAAGGAAAAAGCCGTGAAAGCAGCCATGTTGTGGCACTTTTGCACTCCCTTTTGGATGCCTTTCACAGCTGCAGTGTGCCTGGAACTCAGGGCTTCCTGATTTTAAAAATCCTAGCCCTAGGCCGAACCCCAACCCTAAGACGAGAAAGGCAAATCAGCCAGGAATTAGGCATGTCCCCAAGGAAAAAGCTGTGGAGGCAGGCATGTTGTGGTACTTTTGCGCTCTTCTTGGCTAGTCCTTCGCAGCTGCTGTGTTCTTGGAACTCAGGGCTTTCTGGTTAATAGACCCTTACCCTAGGCGTAACTCAAACCTTAACCCTAGGAAGGAAAATCAGCCTATGGTTCGGGATGGTCTCATGGAAATATCAATGGTGGCGGCCAAGTTGCGTCACTTTTGCGCTCCCCTTGGGATGCCTTTCGCAGCTGCAGTGTGCCTGGAGCCCAGGGCTTCCTGGTTTTAAAAGTCCTAGGCCTAAGCCTAACAGTAACCCTAGGAAGGTAAATCAGCCGGGTATTAGGGTTCTTCGTAAGGGAAAAGCCGTGAAAGCAGCCATGTTGTGGCACTTCTGCACTCCCTTTGGGATGCCTTTGGCAGATGAAGTAAGCCTGGAACTCAGGGCTTCCTGGTTAAAGAAATCCAAGCCCTAGGCTGAAGCCTAACCCTAACCCTAGGCAGATAAATCAGCCTAGGTATAGGGATGGTGCCAAGGAAAAAGCTGTGAAAGCTGCCATGTTGTAGCACTTTTGTACTCCCCTTGGGATGCCTTGAACAGCTGCAGTGTGCCTGGAGCCCAGGGCTTCCTAGTTTTAAAAATCCTAGCCCTAGGCCTAAGCCTAACAGTAACCCTGGGAAGGTAAATCAGCCTGGTGTTAGGCTTCTTGCCAAGGAAAAAGCCGTGAAAGCAGCCATGTTGTGGCACTTTTGCACTCCCTTTTGGATGCCTTTCACAGCTGCAGTGTGCCTGGAACTCAGGGCTTCCTGATTTTAAAAATCCTAGCCCTAGGCCGAACCCCAACCCTAAGACGAGAAAGGCAAATCAGCCAGGAATTAGGCATGTCCCCAAGGAAAAAGCTGTGGAGGCAGACATGTTGTGGTACTTTTGCGCTCTTCTTGGCTAGTCCTTCGCAGCTGCTGTGTTCTTGGAACTCAGGGCTTTCTGGTTAATAGAGCCCTTACCCTAGGCGTAACTCAAACCTTAACCCTAGGAAGGAAAATCAGCCTATGGTTCGGGATGGTCTCATGGAAATATCAGTGGTGGCAGCCAAGTTGCGTCACTTTTGCGCTCCCCTTGGGATGCCTTTCGCAGCTGCAGTGTGCCTGGAGCCCAGGGCTTCCTGGTTTTAAAAGTCCTAGACCTAAGCCTAACAGTAACCCTAGGAAGGTAAATCAGCCGGGTATTAGGGTTCTTCCTAAGGGAAAAGCCGTGAAAGCAGCCATGTTGTGGCACTTCTGCACTCCCTTTGGGATGCCTTTGGCAGATGAAGTAAGCCTGGAACTCAGGGCTTCCTGGTTAAAGAAATCCAAGCCCTAGGCTGAAGCCTAACCCTAACCCTAGGCAGATAAATCAGCCTAGGTATAGGGATGGTGCCAAGGAAAAAGCTGTGAAAGCTGCCATGTTGTAGCACTTTTGTACTCCCCTTGGGATGCCTTGAACAGCTGCAGTGTGTCTGGAGCCCAGGGCTTCCTAGTTTTAAAAATCCTAGCCCTAGGCCTAAGCCTAACAGTAACCCTGGGAAGGTAAATCAGCCTGGTGTTAGGCTTCTTGCCAAGGAAAAAGCCGTGAAAGCAGCCATGTTGTGGCACTTTTGCACTCCCTTTTGGATGCCTTTCACAGCTGCAGTGTGCCTGGAACTCAGGGCTTCCTGATTTTAAAAATCCTAGCCCTAGGCCGAACCCCAACCCTAAGACGAGAAAGGCAAATCAGCCAGGAATTAGGCATGTCCCCAAGGAAAAAGCTGTGGAGGCAGGCATGTTGTGGTACTTTTGCGCTCTTCTTGGCTAGTCCTTCGCAGCTGCTGTGTTCTTGGAACTCAGGGCTTTCTGGTTAATAGACCCTTACCCTAGGCGTAACTCAAACCTTAACCCTAGGAAGGAAAATCAGCCTATGGTTCGGGATGGTCTCATGGAAATATCAGTGGTGGCAGCCAAGTTGCGTCACTTTTGCGCTCCCCTTGGGATGCCTTTCGCAGCTGCAGTGTGCCTGGAGCCCAGGGCTTCCTGGTTTTAAAAGTCCTAGGCCTAAGCCTAACAGTAACCCTAGGAAGGTAAATCAGCCGGGTATTAGGGTTCTTCCTAAGGGAAAAGCCGTGAAAGCAGCCATGTTGTGGCACTTCTGCACTCCCTTTGGGATGCCTTTGGCAGATGAAGTAAGCCTGGAACTCAGGGCTTCCTGGTTAAAGAAATCCAAGCCCTAGGCTGAAGCCTAACCCTAACCCTAGGCAGATAAATCAGCCTAGGTATAGGGATGGTGCCAAGGAAAAAGCTGTGAAAGCTGCCATGTTGTTGCACTTTTGTACTCCCCTTGGGATGCCTTGAACAGCTGCAGTGTGCCTGGAGCCCAGGGCTTCCTAGTTTTAAAAATCCTAGCCCTAGGCCTAAGCCTAACAGTAACCCTGGGAAGGTAAATCAGCCTGGTGTTAGGCTTCTTGCCAAGGAAAAAGCCGTGAAAGCAGCCATGTTGTGGCACTTTTGCACTCCCTTTTGGATGCCTTTCACAGCTGCAGTGTGCCTGGAACTCAGGGCTTCCTGATTTTAAAAATCCTAGCCCTAGGCCGAACCCCAACCCTAAGACGAGAAAGGCAAATCAGCCAGGAATTAGGCATGTCCCCAAGGAAAAAGCTGTGGAGGCAGGCATGTTGTGGTACTTTTGCGCTCTTCTTGGCTAGTCCTTCGCAGCTGCTGTGTTCTTGGAACTCAGGGCTTTCTGGTTAATAGAGCCCTTACCCTAGGCGTAACTCAAACCTTAACCCTAGGAAGGAAAATCAGCCTATGGTTCGGGATGGTCTCATGGAAATATCAGTGGTGGCAGCCAAGTTGCGTCACTTTTGCGCTCCCCTTGGGATGCCTTTCGCAGCTGCAGTGTGCCTGGAGCCCAGGGCTTCCTGGTTTTAAAAGTCCTAGGCCTAAGCCTAACAGTAACCCTAGGAAGGTAAATCAGCCGGGTATTAGGGTTCTTCGTAAGGGAAAAGCCGTGAAAGCAGCCATGTTGTGGCACTTCTGCACTCCCTTTGGGATGCCTTTGGCAGATGAAGTAAGCCTGGAACTCAGGGCTTCCTGGTTAAAAAACTCCAAGCCCTAGGCTGAACCCTAACCCTAACCCTAGGCAGATAAATCAGCCTAGGTATAGGGATGGTGCCAAGGAAAAAGCTGTGAAAGCTGCCATGTTGTTGCACTTTTGTACTCCCCTTGGGATGCCTTGAACAGCTGCAGTGTGCCTGGAGCCCAGGGCTTCCTAGTTTTAAAAATCCTAGCCCTAGGCCTAAGCCTAACAGTAACCCTGGGAAGGTAAATCAGCCTGGTGTTAGGCTTCTTGCCAAGGAAAAAGCCGTGAAAGCAGCCATGTTGTGGCACTTTTGCACTCCCTTTTGGATGCCTTTCACAGCTGCAGTGTGCCTGGAACTCAGGGCTTCCTGATTTTAAAAATCCTAGCCCTAGGCCGAACCCCAACCCTAAGACGAGAAAGGCAAATCAGCCAGGAATTAGGCATGTCCCCAAGGAAAAAGCTGTGGAGGCAGACATGTTGTGGTACTTTTGCGCTCTTCTTGGCTAGTCCTTCGCAGCTGCTGTGTTCTTGGAACTCAGGGCTTTCTGGTTAATAGAGCCCTTACCCTAGGCGTAACTCAAACCTTAACCCTAGGAAGGAAAATCAGCCTATGGTTCGGGATGGTCTCATGGAAATATCAGTGGTGGCAGCCAAGTTGCGTCACTTTTGCGCTCCCCTTGGGATGCCTTTCGCAGCTGCAGTGTGCCTGGAGCCCAGGGCTTCCTGGTTTTAAAAGTCCTAGGCCTAAGCCTAACAGTAACCCTAGGAAAGTAAATCAGCCTGGTATTAGGGTTCTTCCTAAGGGAAAAGCCGTGAAAGCAGCCATGTTGTGGCACTTCTGCACTCCCTTTGGGATGCCTTTGGCAGATGAAGTAAGCCTGGAACTCAGGGCTTCCTGGTTAAAAAACTCCAAGCCCTAGGCTGAACCCTAACCCTAACCCTAGGCAGATAAATCAGCCTAGGTATAGGGATGGTGCCAAGGAAAAAGCTGTGAAAGCTGCCATGTTGTAGCACTTTTGTACTCCCCTTGGGATGCCTTGAACAGCTGCAGTGTGCCTGGAGCCCAGGGCTTCCTAGTTTTAAAAATCCTAGCCCTAGGCCTAAGCCTAACAGTAACCCTGGGAAGGTAAATCAGCCTGGTGTTAGGCTTCTTGCCAAGGAAAAAGCCGTGAAAGCAGCCATGTTGTGGCACTTTTGCACTCCCTTTTGGATGCCTTTCACAGCTGCAGTGTGCCTGGAACTCAGGGCTTCCTGATTTTAAAAATCCTAGCCCTAGGCCGAACCCCAACCCTAAGACGAGAAAGGCAAATCAGCCAGGAATTAGGCATGTCCCCAAGGAAAAAGCTGTGGAGGCAGGCATGTTGTGGTACTTTTGCGCTCTTCTTGGCTAGTCCTTCGCAGCTGCTGTGTTCTTGGAACTCAGGGCTTTCTGGTTAATAGAGCCCTTACCCTAGGCGTAACTCAAACCTTAACCCTAGGAAGGAAAATCAGCCTATGGTTCGGGATGGTCTCATGGAAATATCAGTGGTGGCAGCCAAGTTGCGTCACTTTTGCGCTCCCCTTGGGATGCCTTTCGCAGCTGCAGTGTGCCTGGAGCCCAGGGCTTCCTGGTTTTAAAAGTCCTAGGCCTAAGCCTAACAGTAACCCTAGGAAAGTAAATCAGCCTGGTATTAGGGTTCTTCCTAAGGGAAAAGCCGTGAAAGCAGCCATGTTGTGGCACTTCTGCACTCCCTTTGGGATGCCTTTGGCAGATGAAGTAAGCCTGGAACTCAGGGCTTCCTGGTTAAAAAACTCCAAGCCCTAGGCTGAACCCTAACCCTAACCCTAGGCAGATAAATCAGCCTAGGTATAGGGATGGTGCCAAGGAAAAAGCTGTGAAAGCTGCCATGTTGTTGCACTTTTGTACTCCCCTTGGGATGCCTTGAACAGCTGCAGTGTGCCTGGAGCCCAGGGCTTCCTAGTTTTAAAAATCCTAGCCCTAGGCCTAAGCCTAACAGTAACCCTGGGAAGGTAAATCAGCCTGGTGTTAGGCTTCTTGCCAAGGAAAAAGCCGTGAAAGCAGCCATGTTGTGGCACTTTTGCACTCCCTTTTGGATGCCTTTCACAGCTGCAGTGTGCCTGGAACTCAGGGCTTCCTGATTTTAAAAATCCTAGCCCTAGGCCGAACCCCAACCCTAAGACGAGAAAGGCAAATCAGCCAGGAATTAGGCATGTCCCCAAGGAAAAAGCTGTGGAGGCAGGCATGTTGTGGTACTTTTGCGCTCTTCTTGGCTAGTCCTTCGCAGCTGCTGTGTTCTTGGAACTCAGGGCTTTCTGGTTAATAGACCCTTACCCTAGGCGTAACTCAAACCTTAACCCTAGGAAGGAAAATCAGCCTATGGTTCGGGATGGTCTCATGGAAATATCAATGGTGGCGGCCAAGTTGCGTCACTTTTGCGCTCCCCTTGGGATGCCTTTCGCAGCTGCAGTGTGCCTGGAGCCCAGGGCTTCCTGGTTTTAAAAGTCCTAGGCCTAAGCCTAACAGTAACCCTAGGAAGGTAAATCAGCCGGGTATTAGGGTTCTTCGTAAGGGAAAAGCCGTGAAAGCAGCCATGTTGTGGCACTTCTGCACTCCCTTTGGGATGCCTTTGGCAGATGAAGTAAGCCTGGAACTCAGGGCTTCCTGGTTAAAGAAATCCAAGCCCTAGGCTGAAGCCTAACCCTAACCCTAGGCAGATAAATCAGCCTAGGTATAGGGATGGTGCCAAGGAAAAAGCTGTGAAAGCTGCCATGTTGTAGCACTTTTGTACTCCCCTTGGGATGCCTTGAACAGCTGCAGTGTGCCTGGAGCCCAGGGCTTCCTAGTTTTAAAAATCCTAGCCCTAGGCCTAAGCCTAACAGTAACCCTGGGAAGGTAAATCAGCCTGGTGTTAGGCTTCTTGCCAAGGAAAAAGCCGTGAAAGCAGCCATGTTGTGGCACTTTTGCACTCCCTTTTGGATGCCTTTCACAGCTGCAGTGTGCCTGGAACTCAGGGCTTCCTGATTTTAAAAATCCTAGCCCTAGGCCGAACCCCAACCCTAAGACGAGAAAGGCAAATCAGCCAGGAATTAGGCATGTCCCCAAGGAAAAAGCTGTGGAGGCAGACATGTTGTGGTACTTTTGCGCTCTTCTTGGCTAGTCCTTCGCAGCTGCTGTGTTCTTGGAACTCAGGGCTTTCTGGTTAATAGAGCCCTTACCCTAGGCGTAACTCAAACCTTAACCCTAGGAAGGAAAATCAGCCTATGGTTCGGGATGGTCTCATGGAAATATCAGTGGTGGCAGCCAAGTTGCGTCACTTTTGCGCTCCCCTTGGGATGCCTTTCGCAGCTGCAGTGTGCCTGGAGCCCAGGGCTTCCTGGTTTTAAAAGTCCTAGACCTAAGCCTAACAGTAACCCTAGGAAGGTAAATCAGCCGGGTATTAGGGTTCTTCCTAAGGGAAAAGCCGTGAAAGCAGCCATGTTGTGGCACTTCTGCACTCCCTTTGGGATGCCTTTGGCAGATGAAGTAAGCCTGGAACTCAGGGCTTCCTGGTTAAAGAAATCCAAGCCCTAGGCTGAAGCCTAACCCTAACCCTAGGCAGATAAATCAGCCTAGGTATAGGGATGGTGCCAAGGAAAAAGCTGTGAAAGCTGCCATGTTGTAGCACTTTTGTACTCCCCTTGGGATGCCTTGAACAGCTGCAGTGTGTCTGGAGCCCAGGGCTTCCTAGTTTTAAAAATCCTAGCCCTAGGCCTAAGCCTAACAGTAACCCTGGGAAGGTAAATCAGCCTGGTGTTAGGCTTCTTGCCAAGGAAAAAGCCGTGAAAGCAGCCATGTTGTGGCACTTTTGCACTCCCTTTTGGATGCCTTTCACAGCTGCAGTGTGCCTGGAACTCAGGGCTTCCTGATTTTAAAAATCCTAGCCCTAGGCCGAACCCCAACCCTAAGACGAGAAAGGCAAATCAGCCAGGAATTAGGCATGTCCCCAAGGAAAAAGCTGTGGAGGCAGGCATGTTGTGGTACTTTTGCGCTCTTCTTGGCTAGTCCTTCGCAGCTGCTGTGTTCTTGGAACTCAGGGCTTTCTGGTTAATAGACCCTTACCCTAGGCGTAACTCAAACCTTAACCCTAGGAAGGAAAATCAGCCTATGGTTCGGGATGGTCTCATGGAAATATCAGTGGTGGCAGCCAAGTTGCGTCACTTTTGCGCTCCCCTTGGGATGCCTTTCGCAGCTGCAGTGTGCCTGGAGCCCAGGGCTTCCTGGTTTTAAAAGTCCTAGGCCTAAGCCTAACAGTAACCCTAGGAAGGTAAATCAGCCGGGTATTAGGGTTCTTCCTAAGGGAAAAGCCGTGAAAGCAGCCATGTTGTGGCACTTCTGCACTCCCTTTGGGATGCCTTTGGCAGATGAAGTAAGCCTGGAACTCAGGGCTTCCTGGTTAAAGAAATCCAAGCCCTAGGCTGAAGCCTAACCCTAACCCTAGGCAGATAAATCAGCCTAGGTATAGGGATGGTGCCAAGGAAAAAGCTGTGAAAGCTGCCATGTTGTTGCACTTTTGTACTCCCCTTGGGATGCCTTGAACAGCTGCAGTGTGCCTGGAGCCCAGGGCTTCCTAGTTTTAAAAATCCTAGCCCTAGGCCTAAGCCTAACAGTAACCCTGGGAAGGTAAATCAGCCTGCTGTTAGGCTTCTTGCCAAGGAAAAAGCCGTGAAAGCAGCCATGTTGTGGCACTTTTGCACTCCCTTTTGGATGCCTTTCACAGCTGCAGTGTGCCTGGAACTCAGGGCTTCCTGATTTTAAAAATCCTAGCCCTAGGCCGAACCCCAACCCTAAGACGAGAAAGGCAAATCAGCCAGGAATTAGGCATGTCCCCAAGGAAAAAGCTGTGGAGGCAGGCATGTTGTGGTACTTTTGCGCTCTTCTTGGCTAGTCCTTCGCAGCTGCTGTGTTCTTGGAACTCAGGGCTTTCTGGTTAATAGAGCCCTTACCCTAGGCGTAACTCAAACCTTAACCCTAGGAAGGAAAATCAGCCTATGGTTCGGGATGGTCTCATGGAAATATCAGTGGTGGCAGCCAAGTTGCGTCACTTTTGCGCTCCCCTTGGGATGCCTTTCGCAGCTGCAGTGTGCCTGGAGCCCAGGGCTTCCTGGTTTTAAAAGTCCTAGGCCTAAGCCTAACAGTAACCCTAGGAAGGTAAATCAGCCGGGTATTAGGGTTCTTCGTAAGGGAAAAGCCGTGAAAGCAGCCATGTTGTGGCACTTCTGCACTCCCTTTGGGATGCCTTTGGCAGATGAAGTAAGCCTGGAACTCAGGGCTTCCTGGTTAAAAAACTCCAAGCCCTAGGCTGAAGCCTAACCCTAACCCTAGGCAGATAAATCAGCCTAGGTATAGGGATGGTGCCAAGGAAAAAGCTGTGAAAGCTGCCATGTTGTTGCACTTTTGTACTCCCCTTGGGATGCCTTGAACAGCTGCAGTGTGCCTGGAGCCCAGGGCTTCCTAGTTTTAAAAATCCTAGCCCTAGGCCTAAGCCTAACAGTAACCCTGGGAAGGTAAATCAGCCTGGTGTTAGGCTTCTTGCCAAGGAAAAAGCCGTGAAAGCAGCCATGTTGTGGCACTTTTGCACTCCCTTTTGGATGCCTTTCACAGCTGCAGTGTGCCTGGAACTCAGGGCTTCCTGATTTTAAAAATCCTAGCCCTAGGCCGAACCCCAACCCTAAGACGAGAAAGGCAAATCAGCCAGGAATTAGGCATGTCCCCAAGGAAAAAGCTGTGGAGGCAGGCATGTTGTGGTACTTTTGCGCTCTTCTTGGCTAGTCCTTCGCAGCTGCTGTGTTCTTGGAACTCAGGGCTTTCTGGTTAATAGACCCTTACCCTAGGCGTAACTCAAACCTTAACCCTAGGAAGGAAAATCAGCCTATGGTTCGGGATGGTCTCATGGAAATATCAGTGGTGGCAGCCAAGTTGCGTCACTTTTGCGCTCCCCTTGGGATGCCTTTCGCAGCTGCAGTGTGCCTGGAGCCCAGGGCTTCCTGGTTTTAAAAGTCCTAGACCTAAGCCTAACAGTAACCCTAGGAAAGTAAATCAGCCTGGTATTAGGGTTCTTCCTAAGGGAAAAGCCGTGAAAGCAGCCATGTTGTGGCACTTCTGCACTCCCTTTGGGATGCCTTTGGCAGATGAAGTAAGCCTGGAACTCAGGGCTTCCTGGTTAAAAAACTCCAAGCCCTAGGCTGAAGCCTAACCCTAACCCTAGGCAGATAAATCAGCCTAGGTATAGGGATGGTGCCAAGGAAAAAGCTGTGAAAGCTGCCATGTTGTTGCACTTTTGTACTCCCCTTGGGATGCCTTGAACAGCTGCAGTGTGCCTGGAGCCCAGGGCTTCCTAGTTTTAAAAATCCTAGCCCTAGGCCTAAGCCTAACAGTAACCCTGGGAAGGTAAATCAGCCTGGTGTTAGGCTTCTTGCCAAGGAAAAAGCCGTGAAAGCAGCCATGTTGTGGCACTTTTGCACTCCCTTTTGGATGCCTTTCACAGCTGCAGTGTGCCTGGAACTCAGGGCTTCCTGATTTTAAAAATCCTAGCCCTAGGCCGAACCCCAACCCTAAGACGAGAAAGGCAAATCAGCCAGGAATTAGGCATGTCCCCAAGGAAAAAGCTGTGGAGGCAGGCATGTTGTGGTACTTTTGCGCTCTTCTTGGCTAGTCCTTCGCAGCTGCTGTGTTCTTGGAACTCAGGGCTTTCTGGTTAATAGACCCTTACCCTAGGCGTAACTCAAACCTTAACCCTAGGAAGGAAAATCAGCCTATGGTTCGGGATGGTCTCATGGAAATATCAATGGTGGCGGCCAAGTTGCGTCACTTTTGCGCTCCCCTTGGGATGCCTTTCGCAGCTGCAGTGTGCCTGGAGCCCAGGGCTTCCTGGTTTTAAAAGTCCTAGGCCTAAGCCTAACAGTAACCCTAGGAAGGTAAATCAGCCGGGTATTAGGGTTCTTCCTAAGGGAAAAGCCGTGAAAGCAGCCATGTTGTGGCACTTCTGCACTCCCTTTGGGATGCCTTTGGCAGATGAAGTAAGCCTGGAACTCAGGGCTTCCTGGTTAAAGAAATCCAAGCCCTAGGCTGAAGCCTAACCCTAACCCTAGGCAGATAAATCAGCCTAGGTATAGGGATGGTGCCAAGGAAAAAGCTGTGAAAGCTGCCATGTTGTAGCACTTTTGTACTCCCCTTGGGATGCCTTGAACAGCTGCAGTGTGCCTGGAGCCCAGGGCTTCCTAGTTTTAAAAATCCTAGCCCTAGGCCTAAGCCTAACAGTAACCCTGGGAAGGTAAATCAGCCTGGTGTTAGGCTTCTTGCCAAGGAAAAAGCCGTGAAAGCAGCCATGTTGTGGCACTTTTGCACTCCCTTTTGGATGCCTTTCACAGCTGCAGTGTGCCTGGAACTCAGGGCTTCCTGATTTTAAAAATCCTAGCCCTAGGCCGAACCCCAACCCTAAGACGAGAAAGGCAAATCAGCCAGGAATTAGGCATGTCCCCAAGGAAAAAGCTGTGGAGGCAGACATGTTGTGGTACTTTTGCGCTCTTCTTGGCTAGTCCTTCGCAGCTGCTGTGTTCTTGGAACTCAGGGCTTTCTGGTTAATAGAGCCCTTACCCTAGGCGTAACTCAAACCTTAACCCTAGGAAGGAAAATCAGCCTATGGTTCGGGATGGTCTCATGGAAATATCAGTGGTGGCAGCCAAGTTGCGTCACTTTTGCGCTCCCCTTGGGATGCCTTTCGCAGCTGCAGTGTGCCTGGAGCCCAGGGCTTCCTGGTTTTAAAAGTCCTAGACCTAAGCCTAACAGTAACCCTAGGAAGGTAAATCAGCCGGGTATTAGGGTTCTTCCTAAGGGAAAAGCCGTGAAAGCAGCCATGTTGTGGCACTTCTGCACTCCCTTTGGGATGCCTTTGGCAGATGAAGTAAGCCTGGAACTCAGGGCTTCCTGGTTAAAGAAATCCAAGCCCTAGGCTGAAGCCTAACCCTAACCCTAGGCAGATAAATCAGCCTAGGTATAGGGATGGTGCCAAGGAAAAAGCTGTGAAAGCTGCCATGTTGTAGCACTTTTGTACTCCCCTTGGGATGCCTTGAACAGCTGCAGTGTGTCTGGAGCCCAGGGCTTCCTAGTTTTAAAAATCCTAGCCCTAGGCCTAAGCCTAACAGTAACCCTGGGAAGGTAAATCAGCCTGGTGTTAGGCTTCTTGCCAAGGAAAAAGCCGTGAAAGCAGCCATGTTGTGGCACTTTTGCACTCCCTTTTGGATGCCTTTCACAGCTGCAGTGTGCCTGGAACTCAGGGCTTCCTGATTTTAAAAATCCTAGCCCTAGGCCGAACCCCAACCCTAAGACGAGAAAGGCAAATCAGCCAGGAATTAGGCATGTCCCCAAGGAAAAAGCTGTGGAGGCAGGCATGTTGTGGTACTTTTGCGCTCTTCTTGGCTAGTCCTTCGCAGCTGCTGTGTTCTTGGAACTCAGGGCTTTCTGGTTAATAGACCCTTACCCTAGGCGTAACTCAAACCTTAACCCTAGGAAGGAAAATCAGCCTATGGTTCGGGATGGTCTCATGGAAATATCAGTGGTGGCAGCCAAGTTGCGTCACTTTTGCGCTCCCCTTGGGATGCCTTTCGCAGCTGCAGTGTGCCTGGAGCCCAGGGCTTCCTGGTTTTAAAAGTCCTAGGCCTAAGCCTAACAGTAACCCTAGGAAGGTAAATCAGCCGGGTATTAGGGTTCTTCCTAAGGGAAAAGCCGTGAAAGCAGCCATGTTGTGGCACTTCTGCACTCCCTTTGGGATGCCTTTGGCAGATGAAGTAAGCCTGGAACTCAGGGCTTCCTGGTTAAAGAAATCCAAGCCCTAGGCTGAAGCCTAACCCTAACCCTAGGCAGATAAATCAGCCTAGGTATAGGGATGGTGCCAAGGAAAAAGCTGTGAAAGCTGCCATGTTGTTGCACTTTTGTACTCCCCTTGGGATGCCTTGAACAGCTGCAGTGTGCCTGGAGCCCAGGGCTTCCTAGTTTTAAAAATCCTAGCCCTAGGCCTAAGCCTAACAGTAACCCTGGGAAGGTAAATCAGCCTGGTGTTAGGCTTCTTGCCAAGGAAAAAGCCGTGAAAGCAGCCATGTTGTGGCACTTTTGCACTCCCTTTTGGATGCCTTTCACAGCTGCAGTGTGCCTGGAACTCAGGGCTTCCTGATTTTAAAAATCCTAGCCCTAGGCCGAACCCCAACCCTAAGACGAGAAAGGCAAATCAGCCAGGAATTAGGCATGTCCCCAAGGAAAAAGCTGTGGAGGCAGGCATGTTGTGGTACTTTTGCGCTCTTCTTGGCTAGTCCTTCGCAGCTGCTGTGTTCTTGGAACTCAGGGCTTTCTGGTTAATAGAGCCCTTACCCTAGGCGTAACTCAAACCTTAACCCTAGGAAGGAAAATCAGCCTATGGTTCGGGATGGTCTCATGGAAATATCAGTGGTGGCAGCCAAGTTGCGTCACTTTTGCGCTCCCCTTGGGATGCCTTTCGCAGCTGCAGTGTGCCTGGAGCCCAGGGCTTCCTGGTTTTAAAAGTCCTAGGCCTAAGCCTAACAGTAACCCTAGGAAGGTAAATCAGCCGGGTATTATGGTTCTTCCTAAGGGAAAAGCCGTGAAAGCAGCCATGTTGTGGCACTTCTGCACTCCCTTTGGGATGCCTTTGGCAGATGAAGTAAGCCTGGAACTCAGGGCTTCCTGGTTAAAAAACTCCAAGCCCTAGGCTGAACCCTAACCCTAACCCTAGGCAGATAAATCAGCCTAGGTATAGGGATGGTGCCAAGGAAAAAGCTGTGAAAGCTGCCATGTTGTTGCACTTTTGTACTCCCCTTGGGATGCCTTGAACAGCTGCAGTGTGCCTGGAGCCCAGGGCTTCCTAGTTTTAAAAATCCTAGCCCTAGGCCTAAGCCTAACAGTAACCCTGGGAAGGTAAATCAGCCTGGTGTTAGGCTTCTTGCCAAGGAAAAAGCCGTGAAAGCAGCCATGTTGTGGCACTTTTGCACTCCCTTTTGGATGCCTTTCACAGCTGCAGTGTGCCTGGAACTCAGGGCTTCCTGATTTTAAAAATCCTAGCCCTAGGCCGAACCCCAACCCTAAGACGAGAAAGGCAAATCAGCCAGGAATTAGGCATGTCCCCAAGGAAAAAGCTGTGGAGGCAGACATGTTGTGGTACTTTTGCGCTCTTCTTGGCTAGTCCTTCGCAGCTGCTGTGTTCTTGGAACTCAGGGCTTTCTGGTTAATAGAGCCCTTACCCTAGGCGTAACTCAAACCTTAACCCTAGGAAGGAAAATCAGCCTATGGTTCGGGATGGTCTCATGGAAATATCAGTGGTGGCAGCCAAGTTGCGTCACTTTTGCGCTCCCCTTGGGATGCCTTTCGCAGCTGCAGTGTGCCTGGAGCCCAGGGCTTCCTGGTTTTAAAAGTCCTAGGCCTAAGCCTAACAGTAACCCTAGGAAAGTAAATCAGCCTGGTATTAGGGTTCTTCCTAAGGGAAAAGCCGTGAAAGCAGCCATGTTGTGGCACTTCTGCACTCCCTTTGGGATGCCTTTGGCAGATGAAGTAAGCCTGGAACTCAGGGCTTCCTGGTTAAAAAACTCCAAGCCCTAGGCTGAACCCTAACCCTAACCCTAGGCAGATAAATCAGCCTAGGTATAGGGATGGTGCCAAGGAAAAAGCTGTGAAAGCTGCCATGTTGTTGCACTTTTGTACTCCCCTTGGGATGCCTTGAACAGCTGCAGTGTGCCTGGAGCCCAGGGCTTCCTAGTTTTAAAAATCCTAGCCCTAGGCCTAAGCCTAACAGTAACCCTGGGAAGGTAAATCAGCCTGGTGTTAGGCTTCTTGCCAAGGAAAAAGCCGTGAAAGCAGCCATGTTGTGGCACTTTTGCACTCCCTTTTGGATGCCTTTCACAGCTGCAGTGTGCCTGGAACTCAGGGCTTCCTGATTTTAAAAATCCTAGCCCTAGGCCGAACCCCAACCCTAAGACGAGAAAGGCAAATCAGCCAGGAATTAGGCATGTCCCCAAGGAAAAAGCTGTGGAGGCAGACATGTTGTGGTACTTTTGCGCTCTTCTTGGCTAGTCCTTCGCAGCTGCTGTGTTCTTGGAACTCAGGGCTTTCTGGTTAATAGAGCCCTTACCCTAGGCGTAACTCAAACCTTAACCCTAGGAAGGAAAATCAGCCTATGGTTCGGGATGGTCTCATGGAAATATCAGTGGTGGCAGCCAAGTTGCGTCACTTTTGCGCTCCCCTTGGGATGCCTTTCGCAGCTGCAGTGTGCCTGGAGCCCAGGGCTTCCTGGTTTTAAAAGTCCTAGGCCTAAGCCTAACAGTAACCCTAGGAAAGTAAATCAGCCTGGTATTAGGGTTCTTCCTAAGGGAAAAGCCGTGAAAGCAGCCATGTTGTGGCACTTCTGCACTCCCTTTGGGATGCCTTTGGCAGATGAAGTAAGCCTGGAACTCAGGGCTTCCTGGTTAAAAAACTCCAAGCCCTAGGCTGAACCCTAACCCTAACCCTAGGCAGATAAATCAGCCTAGGTATAGGGATGGTGCCAAGGAAAAAGCTGTGAAAGCTGCCATGTTGTTGCACTTTTGTACTCCCCTTGGGATGCCTTGAACAGCTGCAGTGTGCCTGGAGCCCAGGGCTTCCTAGTTTTAAAAATCCTAGCCCTAGGCCTAAGCCTAACAGTAACCCTGGGAAGGTAAATCAGCCTGGTGTTAGGCTTCTTGCCAAGGAAAAAGCCGTGAAAGCAGCCATGTTGTGGCACTTTTGCACTCCCTTTTGGATGCCTTTCACAGCTGCAGTGTGCCTGGAACTCAGGGCTTCCTGATTTTAAAAATCCTAGCCCTAGGCCGAACCCCAACCCTAAGACGAGAAAGGCAAATCAGCCAGGAATTAGGCATGTCCCCAAGGAAAAAGCTGTGGAGGCAGGCATGTTGTGGTACTTTTGCGCTCTTCTTGGCTAGTCCTTCGCAGCTGCTGTGTTCTTGGAACTCAGGGCTTTCTGGTTAATAGAGCCCTTACCCTAGGCGTAACTCAAACCTTAACCCTAGGAAGGAAAATCAGCCTATGGTTCGGGATGGTCTCATGGAAATATCAATGGTGGCGGCCAAGTTGCGTCACTTTTGCGCTCCCCTTGGGATGCCTTTCGCAGCTGCAGTGTGCCTGGAGCCCAGGGCTTCCTGGTTTTAAAAGTCCTAGGCCTAAGCCTAACAGTAACCCTAGGAAGGTAAATCAGCCGGGTATTAGGGTTCTTCGTAAGGGAAAAGCCGTGAAAGCAGCCATGTTGTGGCACTTCTGCACTCCCTTTGGGATGCCTTTGGCAGATGAAGTAAGCCTGGAACTCAGGGCTTCCTGGTTAAAGAAATCCAAGCCCTAGGCTGAACCCTAACCCTAACCCTAGGCAGATAAATCAGCCTAGGTATAGGGATGGTGCCAAGGAAAAAGCTGTGAAAGCTGCCATGTTGTAGCACTTTTGTACTCCCCTTGGGATGCCTTGAACAGCTGCAGTGTGCCTGGAGCCCAGGGCTTCCTAGTTTTAAAAATCCTAGCCCTAGGCCTAAGCCTAACAGTAACCCTGGGAAGGTAAATCAGCCTGGTGTTAGGCTTCTTGCCAAGGAAAAAGCCGTGAAAGCAGCCATGTTGTGGCACTTTTGCACTCCCTTTTGGATGCCTTTCACAGCTGCAGTGTGCCTGGAACTCAGGGCTTCCTGATTTTAAAAATCCTAGCCCTAGGCCGAACCCCAACCCTAAGACGAGAAAGGCAAATCAGCCAGGAATTAGGCATGTCCCCAAGGAAAAAGCTGTGGAGGCAGACATGTTGTGGTACTTTTGCGCTCTTCTTGGCTAGTCCTTCGCAGCTGCTGTGTTCTTGGAACTCAGGGCTTTCTGGTTAATAGAGCCCTTACCCTAGGCGTAACTCAAACCTTAACCCTAGGAAGGAAAATCAGCCTATGGTTCGGGATGGTCTCATGGAAATATCAGTGGTGGCAGCCAAGTTGCGTCACTTTTGCGCTCCCCTTGGGATGCCTTTCGCAGCTGCAGTGTGCCTGGAGCCCAGGGCTTCCTGGTTTTAAAAGTCCTAGACCTAAGCCTAACAGTAACCCTAGGAAGGTAAATCAGCCTGGTATTAGGGTTCTTCCTAAGGGAAAAGCCGTGAAAGCAGCCATGTTGTGGCACTTCTGCACTCCCTTTGGGATGCCTTTGGCAGATGAAGTAAGCCTGGAACTCAGGGCTTCCTGGTTAAAGAAATCCAAGCCCTAGGCTGAAGCCTAACCCTAACCCTAGGCAGATAAATCAGCCTAGGTATAGGGATGGTGCCAAGGAAAAAGCTGTGAAAGCTGCCATGTTGTAGCACTTTTGTACTCCCCTTGGGATGCCTTGAACAGCTGCAGTGTGTCTGGAGCCCAGGGCTTCCTAGTTTTAAAAATCCTAGCCCTAGGCCTAAGCCTAACAGTAACCCTGGGAAGGTAAATCAGCCTGGTGTTAGGCTTCTTGCCAAGGAAAAAGCCGTGAAAGCAGCCATGTTGTGGCACTTTTGCACTCCCTTTTGGATGCCTTTCACAGCTGCAGTGTGCCTGGAACTCAGGGCTTCCTGATTTTAAAAATCCTAGCCCTAGGCCGAACCCCAACCCTAAGACGAGAAAGGCAAATCAGCCAGGAATTAGGCATGTCCCCAAGGAAAAAGCTGTGGAGGCAGGCATGTTGTGGTACTTTTGCGCTCTTCTTGGCTAGTCCTTCGCAGCTGCTGTGTTCTTGGAACTCAGGGCTTTCTGGTTAATAGACCCTTACCCTAGGCGTAACTCAAACCTTAACCCTAGGAAGGAAAATCAGCCTATGGTTCGGGATGGTCTCATGGAAATATCAGTGGTGGCAGCCAAGTTGCGTCACTTTTGCGCTCCCCTTGGGATGCCTTTCGCAGCTGCAGTGTGCCTGGAGCCCAGGGCTTCCTGGTTTTAAAAGTCCTAGGCCTAAGCCTAACAGTAACCCTAGGAAGGTAAATCAGCCGGGTATTAGGGTTCTTCGTAAGGGAAAAGCCGTGAAAGCAGCCATGTTGTGGCACTTCTGCACTCCCTTTGGGATGCCTTTGGCAGATGAAGTAAGCCTGGAACTCAGGGCTTCCTGGTTAAAGAAATCCAAGCCCTAGGCTGAAGCCTAACCCTAACCCTAGGCAGATAAATCAGCCTAGGTATAGGGATGGTGCCAAGGAAAAAGCTGTGAAAGCTGCCATGTTGTAGCACTTTTGTACTCCCCTTGGGATGCCTTGAACAGCTGCAGTGTGCCTGGAGCCCAGGGCTTCCTAGTTTTAAAAATCCTAGCCCTAGGCCTAAGCCTAACAGTAACCCTGGGAAGGTAAATCAGCCTGGTGTTAGGCTTCTTGCCAAGGAAAAAGCCGTGAAAGCAGCCATGTTGTGGCACTTTTGCACTCCCTTTTGGATGCCTTTCACAGCTGCAGTGTGCCTGGAACTCAGGGCTTCCTGATTTTAAAAATCCTAGCCCTAGGCCGAACCCCAACCCTAAGACGAGAAAGGCAAATCAGCCAGGAATTAGGCATGTCCCCAAGGAAAAAGCTGTGGAGGCAGGCATGTTGTGGTACTTTTGCGCTCTTCTTGGCTAGTCCTTCGCAGCTGCTGTGTTCTTGGAACTCAGGGCTTTCTGGTTAATAGAGCCCTTACCCTAGGCGTAACTCAAACCTTAACCCTAGGAAGGAAAATCAGCCTATGGTTCGGGATGGTCTCATGGAAATATCAGTGGTGGCAGCCAAGTTGCGTCACTTTTGCGCTCCCCTTGGGATGCCTTTCGCAGCTGCAGTGTGCCTGGAGCCCAGGGCTTCCTGGTTTTAAAAGTCCTAGGCCTAAGCCTAACAGTAACCCTAGGAAGGTAAATCAGCCGGGTATTAGGGTTCTTCGTAAGGGAAAAGCCGTGAAAGCAGCCATGTTGTGGCACTTCTGCACTCCCTTTGGGATGCCTTTGGCAGATGAAGTAAGCCTGGAACTCAGGGCTTCCTGGTTAAAGAAATCCAAGCCCTAGGCTGAACCCTAACCCTAACCCTAGGCAGATAAATCAGCCTAGGTATAGGGATGGTGCCAAGGAAAAAGCTGTGAAAGCTGCCATGTTGTTGCACTTTTGTACTCCCCTTGGGATGCCTTGAACAGCTGCAGTGTGCCTGGAGCCCAGGGCTTCCTAGTTTTAAAAATCCTAGCCCTAGGCCTAAGCCTAACAGTAACCCTGGGAAGGTAAATCAGCCTGGTGTTAGGCTTCTTGCCAAGGAAAAAGCCGTGAAAGCAGCCATGTTGTGGCACTTTTGCACTCCCTTTTGGATGCCTTTCACAGCTGCAGTGTGCCTGGAACTCAGGGCTTCCTGATTTTAAAAATCCTAGCCCTAGGCCGAACCCCAACCCTAAGACGAGAAAGGCAAATCAGCCAGGAATTAGGCATGTCCCCAAGGAAAAAGCTGTGGAGGCAGGCATGTTGTGGTACTTTTGCGCTCTTCTTGGCTAGTCCTTCGCAGCTGCTGTGTTCTTGGAACTCAGGGCTTTCTGGTTAATAGACCCTTACCCTAGGCGTAACTCAAACCTTAACCCTAGGAAGGAAAATCAGCCTATGGTTCGGGATGGTCTCATGGAAATATCAATGGTGGCGGCCAAGTTGCGTCACTTTTGCGCTCCCCTTGGGATGCCTTTCGCAGCTGCAGTGTGCCTGGAGCCCAGGGCTTCCTGGTTTTAAAAGTCCTAGGCCTAAGCCTAACAGTAACCCTAGGAAGGTAAATCAGCCGGGTATTAGGGTTCTTCCTAAGGGAAAAGCCGTGAAAGCAGCCATGTTGTGGCACTTCTGCACTCCCTTTGGGATGCCTTTGGCAGATGAAGTAAGCCTGGAACTCAGGGCTTCCTGGTTAAAAAACTCCAAGCCCTAGGCTGAAGCCTAACCCTAACCCTAGGCAGATAAATCAGCCTAGGTATAGGGATGGTGCCAAGGAAAAAGCTGTGAAAGCTGCCATGTTGTTGCACTTTTGTACTCCCCTTGGGATGCCTTGAACAGCTGCAGTGTGCCTGGAGCCCAGGGCTTCCTAGTTTTAAAAATCCTAGCCCTAGGCCTAAGCCTAACAGTAACCCTGGGAAGGTAAATCAGCCTGGTGTTAGGCTTCTTGCCAAGGAAAAAGCCGTGAAAGCAGCCATGTTGTGGCACTTTTGCACTCCCTTTTGGATGCCTTTCACAGCTGCAGTGTGCCTGGAACTCAGGGCTTCCTGATTTTAAAAATCCTAGCCCTAGGCCGAACCCCAACCCTAAGACGAGAAAGGCAAATCAGCCAGGAATTAGGCATGTCCCCAAGGAAAAAGCTGTGGAGGCAGACATGTTGTGCTACTTTTGCGCTCTTCTTGGCTAGTCCTTCGCAGCTGCTGTGTTCTTGGAACTCAGGGCTTTCTGGTTAATAGAGCCCTTACCCTAGGCGTAACTCAAACCTTAACCCTAGGAAGGAAAATCAGCCTATGGTTCGGGATGGTCTCATGGAAATATCAGTGGTGGCAGCCAAGTTGCGTCACTTTTGCGCTCCCCTTGGGATGCCTTTCGCAGCTGCAGTGTGCCTGGAGCCCAGGGCTTCCTGGTTTTAAAAGTCCTAGGCCTAAGCCTAACAGTAACCCTAGGAAAGTAAATCAGCCTGGTATTAGGGTTCTTCCTAAGGGAAAAGCCGTGAAAGCAGCCATGATGTGGCACTTCTGCACTCCCTTTGGGATGCCTTTGGCAGATGAAGTAAGCCTGGAACTCAGGGCTTCCTGGTTAAAAAACTCCAAGCCCTAGGCTGAACCCTAACCCTAACCCTAGGCAGATAAATCAGCCTAGGTATAGGGATGGTGCCAAGGAAAAAGCTGTGAAAGCTGCCATGTTGTTGCACTTTTGTACTCCCCTTGGGATGCCTTGAACAGCTGCAGTGTGCCTGGAGCCCAGGGCTTCCTAGTTTTAAAAATCCTAGCCCTAGGCCTAAGCCTAACAGTAACCCTGGGAAGGTAAATCAGCCTGGTGTTAGGCTTCTTGCCAAGGAAAAAGCCGTGAAAGCAGCCATGTTGTGGCACTTTTGCACTCCCTTTTGGATGCCTTTCACAGCTGCAGTGTGCCTGGAACTCAGGGCTTCCTGATTTTAAAAATCCTAGCCCTAGGCCGAACCCCAACCCTAAGACGAGAAAGGCAAATCAGCCAGGAATTAGGCATGTCCCCAAGGAAAAAGCTGTGGAGGCAGGCATGTTGTGGTACTTTTGCGCTCTTCTTGGCTAGTCCTTCGCAGCTGCTGTGTTCTTGGAACTCAGGGCTTTCTGGTTAATAGACCCTTACCCTAGGCGTAACTCAAACCTTAACCCTAGGAAGGAAAATCAGCCTATGGTTCGGGATGGTCTCATGGAAATATCAATGGTGGCGGCCAAGTTGCGTCACTTTTGCGCTCCCCTTGGGATGCCTTTCGCAGCTGCAGTGTGCCTGGAGCCCAGGGCTTCCTGGTTTTAAAAGTCCTAGGCCTAAGCCTAACAGTAACCCTAGGAAGGTAAATCAGCCGGGTATTAGGGTTCTTCGTAAGGGAAAAGCCGTGAAAGCAGCCATGTTGTGGCACTTCTGCACTCCCTTTGGGATGCCTTTGGCAGATGAAGTAAGCCTGGAACTCAGGGCTTCCTGGTTAAAGAAATCCAAGCCCTAGGCTGAAGCCTAACCCTAACCCTAGGCAGATAAATCAGCCTAGGTATAGGGATGGTGCCAAGGAAAAAGCTGTGAAAGCTGCCATGTTGTAGCACTTTTGTACTCCCCTTGGGATGCCTTGAACAGCTGCAGTGTGCCTGGAGCCCAGGGCTTCCTAGTTTTAAAAATCCTAGCCCTAGGCCTAAGCCTAACAGTAACCCTGGGAAGGTAAATCAGCCTGGTGTTAGGCTTCTTGCCAAGGAAAAAGCCGTGAAAGCAGCCATGTTGTGGCACTTTTGCACTCCCTTTTGGATGCCTTTCACAGCTGCAGTGTGCCTGGAACTCAGGGCTTCCTGATTTTAAAAATCCTAGCCCTAGGCCGAACCCCAACCCTAAGACGAGAAAGGCAAATCAGCCAGGAATTAGGCATGTCCCCAAGGAAAAAGCTGTGGAGGCAGACATGTTGTGGTACTTTTGCGCTCTTCTTGGCTAGTCCTTCGCAGCTGCTGTGTTCTTGGAACTCAGGGCTTTCTGGTTAATAGAGCCCTTACCCTAGGCGTAACTCAAACCTTAACCCTAGGAAGGAAAATCAGCCTATGGTTCGGGATGGTCTCATGGAAATATCAGTGGTGGCAGCCAAGTTGCGTCACTTTTGCGCTCCCCTTGGGATGCCTTTCGCAGCTGCAGTGTGCCTGGAGCCCAGGGCTTCCTGGTTTTAAAAGTCCTAGACCTAAGCCTAACAGTAACCCTAGGAAGGTAAATCAGCCGGGTATTAGGGTTCTTCCTAAGGGAAAAGCCGTGAAAGCAGCCATGTTGTGGCACTTCTGCACTCCCTTTGGGATGCCTTTGGCAGATGAAGTAAGCCTGGAACTCAGGGCTTCCTGGTTAAAGAAATCCAAGCCCTAGGCTGAAGCCTAACCCTAACCCTAGGCAGATAAATCAGCCTAGGTATAGGGATGGTGCCAAGGAAAAAGCTGTGAAAGCTGCCATGTTGTAGCACTTTTGTACTCCCCTTGGGATGCCTTGAACAGCTGCAGTGTGTCTGGAGCCCAGGGCTTCCTAGTTTTAAAAATCCTAGCCCTAGGCCTAAGCCTAACAGTAACCCTGGGAAGGTAAATCAGCCTGGTGTTAGGCTTCTTGCCAAGGAAAAAGCCGTGAAAGCAGCCATGTTGTGGCACTTTTGCACTCCCTTTTGGATGCCTTTCACAGCTGCAGTGTGCCTGGAACTCAGGGCTTCCTGATTTTAAAAATCCTAGCCCTAGGCCGAACCCCAACCCTAAGACGAGAAAGGCAAATCAGCCAGGAATTAGGCATGTCCCCAAGGAAAAAGCTGTGGAGGCAGGCATGTTGTGGTACTTTTGCGCTCTTCTTGGCTAGTCCTTCGCAGCTGCTGTGTTCTTGGAACTCAGGGCTTTCTGGTTAATAGACCCTTACCCTAGGCGTAACTCAAACCTTAACCCTAGGAAGGAAAATCAGCCTATGGTTCGGGATGGTCTCATGGAAATATCAGTGGTGGCAGCCAAGTTGCGTCACTTTTGCGCTCCCCTTGGGATGCCTTTCGCAGCTGCAGTGTGCCTGGAGCCCAGGGCTTCCTGGTTTTAAAAGTCCTAGGCCTAAGCCTAACAGTAACCCTAGGAAGGTAAATCAGCCGGGTATTAGGGTTCTTCCTAAGGGAAAAGCCGTGAAAGCAGCCATGTTGTGGCACTTCTGCACTCCCTTTGGGATGCCTTTGGCAGATGAAGTAAGCCTGGAACTCAGGGCTTCCTGGTTAAAGAAATCCAAGCCCTAGGCTGAAGCCTAACCCTAACCCTAGGCAGATAAATCAGCCTAGGTATAGGGATGGTGCCAAGGAAAAAGCTGTGAAAGCTGCCATGTTGTTGCACTTTTGTACTCCCCTTGGGATGCCTTGAACAGCTGCAGTGTGCCTGGAGCCCAGGGCTTCCTAGTTTTAAAAATCCTAGCCCTAGGCCTAAGCCTAACAGTAACCCTGGGAAGGTAAATCAGCCTGCTGTTAGGCTTCTTGCCAAGGAAAAAGCCGTGAAAGCAGCCATGTTGTGGCACTTTTGCACTCCCTTTTGGATGCCTTTCACAGCTGCAGTGTGCCTGGAACTCAGGGCTTCCTGATTTTAAAAATCCTAGCCCTAGGCCGAACCCCAACCCTAAGACGAGAAAGGCAAATCAGCCAGGAATTAGGCATGTCCCCAAGGAAAAAGCTGTGGAGGCAGGCATGTTGTGGTACTTTTGCGCTCTTCTTGGCTAGTCCTTCGCAGCTGCTGTGTTCTTGGAACTCAGGGCTTTCTGGTTAATAGAGCCCTTACCCTAGGCGTAACTCAAACCTTAACCCTAGGAAGGAAAATCAACCTATGGTTCGGGATGGTCTCATGGAAATATCAGTGGTGGCAGCCAAGTTGCGTCACTTTTGCGCTCCCCTTGGGATGCCTTTCGCAGCTGCAGTGTGCCTGGAGCCCAGGGCTTCCTGGTTTTAAAAGTCCTAGGCCTAAGCCTAACAGTAACCCTAGGAAGGTAAATCAGCCGGGTATTAGGGTTCTTCGTAAGGGAAAAGCCGTGAAAGCAGCCATGTTGTGGCACTTCTGCACTCCCTTTGGGATGCCTTTGGCAGATGAAGTAAGCCTGGAACTCAGGGCTTCCTGGTTAAAGAAATCCAAGCCCTAGGCTGAAGCCTAACCCTAACCCTAGGCAGATAAATCAGCCTAGGTATAGGGATGGTGCCAAGGAAAAAGCTGTGAAAGCTGCCATGTTGTTGCACTTTTGTACTCCCCTTGGGATGCCTTGAACAGCTGCAGTGTGCCTGAAGCCCAGGGCTTCCTAGTTTTAAAAATCCTAGCCCTAGGCCTAAGCCTAACAGTAACCCTGGGAAGGTAAATCAGCCTGGTGTTAGGCTTCTTGCCAAGGAAAAAGCCGTGAAAGCAGCCATGTTGTGGCACTTTTGCACTCCCTTTTGGATGCCTTTCACAGCTGCAGTGTGCCTGGAACTCAGGGCTTCCTGATTTTAAAAATCCTAGCCCTAGGCCGAACCCCAACCCTAAGACGAGAAAGGCAAATCAGCCAGGAATTAGGCATGTCCCCAAGGAAAAAGCTGTGGAGGCAGGCATGTTGTGGTACTTTTGCGCTCTTCTTGGCTAGTCCTTCGCAGCTGCTGTGTTCTTGGAACTCAGGGCTTTCTGGTTAATAGAGCCCTTACCCTAGGCGTAACTCAAACCTTAACCCTAGGAAGGAAAATCAGCCTATGGTTCGGGATGGTCTCATGGAAATATCAGTGGTGGCAGCCAAGTTGCGTCACTTTTGCGCTCCTCTTGGGATGCCTTTCGCAGCTGCAGTGTGCCTGGAGCCCAGGGCTTCCTGGTTTTAAAAGTCCTAGGCCTAAGCCTAACAGTAACCCTAGGAAGGTAAATCAGCCGGGTATTAGGGTTCTTCCTAAGGGAAAAGCCGTGAAAGCAGCCATGTTGTGGCACTTCTGCACTCCCTTTGGGATGCCTTTGGCAGATGAAGTAAGCCTGGAACTCAGGGCTTCCTGGTTAAAAAACTCCAAGCCCTAGGCTGAACCCTAACCCTAACCCTAGGCAGATAAATCAGCCTAGGTATAGGGATGGTGCCAAGGAAAAAGCTGTGAAAGCTGCCATGTTGTTGCACTTTTGTACTCCCCTTGGGATGCCTTGAACAGCTGCAGTGTGCCTGGAGCCCAGGGCTTCCTAGTTTTAAAAATCCTAGCCCTAGGCCTAAGCCTAACAGTAACCCTGGGAAGGTAAATCAGCCTGGTGTTAGGCTTCTTGCCAAGGAAAAAGCCGTGAAAGCAGCCATGTTGTGGCACTTTTGCACTCCCTTTTGGATGCCTTTCACAGCTGCAGTGTGCCTGGAACTCAGGGCTTCCTGATTTTAAAAATCCTAGCCCTAGGCCGAACCCCAACCCTAAGACGAGAAAGGCAAATCAGCCAGGAATTAGGCATGTCCCCAAGGAAAAAGCTGTGGAGGCAGGCATGTTGTGGTACTTTTGCGCTCTTCTTGGCTAGTCCTTCGCAGCTGCTGTGTTCTTGGAACTCAGGGCTTTCTGGTTAATAGACCCTTACCCTAGGCGTAACTCAAACCTTAACCCTAGGAAGGAAAATCAGCCTATGGTTCGGGATGGTCTCATGGAAATATCAATGGTGGCGGCCAAGTTGCGTCACTTTTGCGCTCCCCTTGGGATGCCTTTCGCAGCTGCAGTGTGCCTGGAGCCCAGGGCTTCCTGGTTTTAAAAGTCCTAGGCCTAAGCCTAACAGTAACCCTAGGAAGGTAAATCAGCCGGGTATTAGGGTTCTTCCTAAGGGAAAAGCCGTGAAAGCAGCCATGTTGTGGCACTTCTGCACTCCCTTTGGGATGCCTTTGGCAGATGAAGTAAGCCTGGAACTCAGGGCTTCCTGGTTAAAGAAATCCAAGCCCTAGGCTGAAGCCTAACCCTAACCCTAGGCAGATAAATCAGCCTAGGTATAGGGATGGTGCCAAGGAAAAAGCTGTGAAAGCTGCCATGTTGTAGCACTTTTGTACTCCCCTTGGGATGCCTTGAACAGCTGCAGTGTGCCTGGAGCCCAGGGCTTCCTAGTTTTAAAAATCCTAGCCCTAGGCCTAAGCCTAACAGTAACCCTGGGAAGGTAAATCAGCCTGGTGTTAGGCTTCTTGCCAAGGAAAAAGCCGTGAAAGCAGCCATGTTGTGGCACTTTTGCACTCCCTTTTGGATGCCTTTCACAGCTGCAGTGTGCCTGGAACTCAGGGCTTCCTGATTTTAAAAATCCTAGCCCTAGGCCGAACCCCAACCCTAAGACGAGAAAGGCAAATCAGCCAGGAATTAGGCATGTCCCCAAGGAAAAAGCTGTGGAGGCAGACATGTTGTGGTACTTTTGCGCTCTTCTTGGCTAGTCCTTCGCAGCTGCTGTGTTCTTGGAACTCAGGGCTTTCTGGTTAATAGAGCCCTTACCCTAGGCGTAACTCAAACCTTAACCCTAGGAAGGAAAATCAGCCTATGGTTCGGGATGGTCTCATGGAAATATCAGTGGTGGCAGCCAAGTTGCGTCACTTTTGCGCTCCCCTTGGGATGCCTTTCGCAGCTGCAGTGTGCCTGGAGCCCAGGGCTTCCTGGTTTTAAAAGTCCTAGACCTAAGCCTAACAGTAACCCTAGGAAGGTAAATCAGCCGGGTATTAGGGTTCTTCGTAAGGGAAAAGCCGTGAAAGCAGCCATGTTGTGGCACTTCTGCACTCCCTTTGGGATGCCTTTGGCAGATGAAGTAAGCCTGGAACTCAGGGCTTCCTGGTTAAAGAAATCCAAGCCCTAGGCTGAAGCCTAACCCTAACCCTAGGCAGATAAATCAGCCTAGGTATAGGGATGGTGCCAAGGAAAAAGCTGTGAAAGCTGCCATGTTGTTGCACTTTTGTACTCCCCTTGGGATGCCTTGAACAGCTGCAGTGTGCCTGGAGCCCAGGGCTTCCTAGTTTTAAAAATCCTAGCCCTAGGCCTAAGCCTAACAGTAACCCTGGGAAGGTAAATCAGCCTGGTGTTAGGCTTCTTGCCAAGGAAAAAGCCGTGAAAGCAGCCATGTTGTGGCACTTTTGCACTCCCTTTTGGATGCCTTTCACAGCTGCAGTGTGCCTGGAACTCAGGGCTTCCTGATTTTAAAAATCCTAGCCCTAGGCCGAACCCCAACCCTAAGACGAGAAAGGCAAATCAGCCAGGAATTAGGCATGTCCCCAAGGAAAAAGCTGTGGAGGCAGGCATGTTGTGGTACTTTTGCGCTCTTCTTGGCTAGTCCTTCGCAGCTGCTGTGTTCTTGGAACTCAGGGCTTTCTGGTTAATAGACCCTTACCCTAGGCGTAACTCAAACCTTAACCCTAGGAAGGAAAATCAGCCTATGGTTCGGGATGGTCTCATGGAAATATCAATGGTGGCGGCCAAGTTGCGTCACTTTTGCGCTCCCCTTGGGATGCCTTTCGCAGCTGCAGTGTGCCTGGAGCCCAGGGCTTCCTGGTTTTAAAAGTCCTAGGCCTAAGCCTAACAGTAACCCTAGGAAGGTAAATCAGCCGGGTATTAGGGTTCTTCGTAAGGGAAAAGCCGTGAAAGCAGCCATGTTGTGGCACTTCTGCACTCCCTTTGGGATGCCTTTGGCAGATGAAGTAAGCCTGGAACTCAGGGCTTCCTGGTTAAAGAAATCCAAGCCCTAGGCTGAAGCCTAACCCTAACCCTAGGCAGATAAATCAGCCTAGGTATAGGGATGGTGCCAAGGAAAAAGCTGTGAAAGCTGCCATGTTGTAGCACTTTTGTACTCCCCTTGGGATGCCTTGAACAGCTGCAGTGTGCCTGGAGCCCAGGGCTTCCTAGTTTTAAAAATCCTAGCCCTAGGCCTAAGCCTAACAGTAACCCTGGGAAGGTAAATCAGCCTGGTGTTAGGCTTCTTGCCAAGGAAAAAGCCGTGAAAGCAGCCATGTTGTGGCACTTTTGCACTCCCTTTTGGATGCCTTTCACAGCTGCAGTGTGCCTGGAACTCAGGGCTTCCTGATTTTAAAAATCCTAGCCCTAGGCCGAACCCCAACCCTAAGACGAGAAAGGCAAATCAGCCAGGAATTAGGCATGTCCCCAAGGAAAAAGCTGTGGAGGCAGACATGTTGTGGTACTTTTGCGCTCTTCTTGGCTAGTCCTTCGCAGCTGCTGTGTTCTTGGAACTCAGGGCTTTCTGGTTAATAGAGCCCTTACCCTAGGCGTAACTCAAACCTTAACCCTAGGAAGGAAAATCAGCCTATGGTTCGGGATGGTCTCATGGAAATATCAGTGGTGGCAGCCAAGTTGCGTCACTTTTGCGCTCCCCTTGGGATGCCTTTCGCAGCTGCAGTGTGCCTGGAGCCCAGGGCTTCCTGGTTTTAAAAGTCCTAGACCTAAGCCTAACAGTAACCCTAGGAAGGTAAATCAGCCGGGTATTAGGGTTCTTCCTAAGGGAAAAGCCGTGAAAGCAGCCATGTTGTGGCACTTCTGCACTCCCTTTGGGATGCCTTTGGCAGATGAAGTAAGCCTGGAACTCAGGGCTTCCTGGTTAAAGAAATCCAAGCCCTAGGCTGAAGCCTAACCCTAACCCTAGGCAGATAAATCAGCCTAGGTATAGGGATGGTGCCAAGGAAAAAGCTGTGAAAGCTGCCATGTTGTAGCACTTTTGTACTCCCCTTGGGATGCCTTGAACAGCTGCAGTGTGTCTGGAGCCCAGGGCTTCCTAGTTTTAAAAATCCTAGCCCTAGGCCTAAGCCTAACAGTAACCCTGGGAAGGTAAATCAGCCTGGTGTTAGGCTTCTTGCCAAGGAAAAAGCCGTGAAAGCAGCCATGTTGTGGCACTTTTGCACTCCCTTTTGGATGCCTTTCACAGCTGCAGTGTGCCTGGAACTCAGGGCTTCCTGATTTTAAAAATCCTAGCCCTAGGCCGAACCCCAACCCTAAGACGAGAAAGGCAAATCAGCCAGGAATTAGGCATGTCCCCAAGGAAAAAGCTGTGGAGGCAGGCATGTTGTGGTACTTTTGCGCTCTTCTTGGCTAGTCCTTCGCAGCTGCTGTGTTCTTGGAACTCAGGGCTTTCTGGTTAATAGACCCTTACCCTAGGCGTAACTCAAACCTTAACCCTAGGAAGGAAAATCAGCCTATGGTTCGGGATGGTCTCATGGAAATATCAGTGGTGGCAGCCAAGTTGCGTCACTTTTGCGCTCCCCTTGGGATGCCTTTCGCAGCTGCAGTGTGCCTGGAGCCCAGGGCTTCCTGGTTTTAAAAGTCCTAGGCCTAAGCCTAACAGTAACCCTAGGAAGGTAAATCAGCCGGGTATTAGGGTTCTTCCTAAGGGAAAAGCCGTGAAAGCAGCCATGTTGTGGCACTTCTGCACTCCCTTTGGGATGCCTTTGGCAGATGAAGTAAGCCTGGAACTCAGGGCTTCCTGGTTAAAGAAATCCAAGCCCTAGGCTGAAGCCTAACCCTAACCCTAGGCAGATAAATCAGCCTAGGTATAGGGATGGTGCCAAGGAAAAAGCTGTGAAAGCTGCCATGTTGTTGCACTTTTGTACTCCCCTTGGGATGCCTTGAACAGCTGCAATGTGCCTGGAGCCCAGGGCTTCCTAGTTTTAAAAATCCTAGCCCTAGGCCTAAGCCTAACAGTAACCCTGGGAAGGTAAATCAGCCTGCTGTTAGGCTTCTTGCCAAGGAAAAAGCCGTGAAAGCAGCCATGTTGTGGCACTTTTGCACTCCCTTTTGGATGCCTTTCACAGCTGCAGTGTGCCTGGAACTCAGGGCTTCCTGATTTTAAAAATCCTAGCCCTAGGCCGAACCCCAACCCTAAGACGAGAAAGGCAAATCAGCCAGGAATTAGGCATGTCCCCAAGGAAAAAGCTGTGGAGGCAGGCATGTTGTGGTACTTTTGCGCTCTTCTTGGCTAGTCCTTCGCAGCTGCTGTGTTCTTGGAACTCAGGGCTTTCTGGTTAATAGAGCCCTTACCCTAGGCGTAACTCAAACCTTAACCCTAGGAAGGAAAATCAACCTATGGTTCGGGATGGTCTCATGGAAATATCAGTGGTGGCAGCCAAGTTGCGTCACTTTTGCGCTCCCCTTGGGATGCCTTTCGCAGCTGCAGTGTGCCTGGAGCCCAGGGCTTCCTGGTTTTAAAAGTCCTAGGCCTAAGCCTAACAGTAACCCTAGGAAGGTAAATCAGCCGGGTATTAGGGTTCTTCGTAAGGGAAAAGCCGTGAAAGCAGCCATGTTGTGGCACTTCTGCACTCCCTTTGGGATGCCTTTGGCAGATGAAGTAAGCCTGGAACTCAGGGCTTCCTGGTTAAAGAAATCCAAGCCCTAGGCTGAAGCCTAACCCTAACCCTAGGCAGATAAATCAGCCTAGGTATAGGGATGGTGCCAAGGAAAAAGCTGTGAAAGCTGCCATGTTGTTGCACTTTTGTACTCCCCTTGGGATGCCTTGAACAGCTGCAGTGTGCCTGAAGCCCAGGGCTTCCTAGTTTTAAAAATCCTAGCCCTAGGCCTAAGCCTAACAGTAACCCTGGGAAGGTAAATCAGCCTGGTGTTAGGCTTCTTGCCAAGGAAAAAGCCGTGAAAGCAGCCATGTTGTGGCACTTTTGCACTCCCTTTTGGATGCCTTTCACAGCTGCAGTGTGCCTGGAACTCAGGGCTTCCTGATTTTAAAAATCCTAGCCCTAGGCCGAACCCCAACCCTAAGACGAGAAAGGCAAATCAGCCAGGAATTAGGCATGTCCCCAAGGAAAAAGCTGTGGAGGCAGGCATGTTGTGGTACTTTTGCGCTCTTCTTGGCTAGTCCTTCGCAGCTGCTGTGTTCTTGGAACTCAGGGCTTTCTGGTTAATAGAGCCCTTACCCTAGGCGTAACTCAAACCTTAAGCCTAGGAAGGAAAATCAGCCTATGGTTCGGGATGGTCTCATGGAAATATCAGTGGTGGCAGCCAAGTTGCGTCACTTTTGCGCTCCCCTTGGGATGCCTTTCGCAGCTGCAGTGTGCCTGGAGCCCAGGGCTTCCTGGTTTTAAAAGTCCTAGGCCTAAGCCTAACAGTAACCCTAGGAAGGTAAATCAGCCGGGTATTAGGGTTCTTCCTAAGGGAAAAGCCGTGAAAGCAGCCATGTTGTGGCACTTCTGCACTCCCTTTGGGATGCCTTTGGCAGATGAAGTAAGCCTGGAACTCAGGGCTTCCTGGTTAAAAAACTCCAAGCCCTAGGCTGAACCCTAACCCTAAACCTAGGCAGATAAATCAGCCTAGGTATAGGGATGGTGCCAAGGAAAAAGCTGTGAAAGCTGCCATGTTGTAGCACTTTTGTACTCCCCTTGGGATGCCTTGAACAGCTGCAGTGTGTCTGGAGCCAAGGGCTTCCTAGTTTTAAAAATCCTAGCCCTAGGCCTAAGCCTAACAGTAACCCTGGGAAGGTAAATCAGCCTGGTGTTAGGCTTCTTGCCAAGGAAAAAGCCGTGAAAGCAGCCATGTTGTGGCACTTTTGCACTCCCTTTTGGATGCCTTTCACAGCTGCAGTGTGCCTGGAACTCAGGGCTTCCTGATTTTAAAAATCCTAGCCCTAGGCCGAACCCCAACCCTAAGACGAGAAAGGCAAATCAGCCAGGAATTAGGCATGTCCCCAAGGAAAAAGCTGTGGAGGCAGGCATGTTGTGCTACTTTTGCGCTCTTCTTGGCTAGTCCTTCGCAGCTGCTGTGTTCTTGGAACTCAGGGCTTTCTGGTTAATAGAGCCCTTACCCTAGGCGTAACTCAAACCTTAACCCTAGGAAGGAAAATCAGCCTATGGTTCGGGATGGTCTCATGGAAATATCAGTGGTGGCAGCCAAGTTGCGTCACTTTTGCGCTCCCCTTGGGATGCCTTTCGCAGCTGCAGTGTGCCTGGAGCCCAGGGCTTCCTGGTTTTAAAAGTCCTAGGCCTAAGCCTAACAGTAACCCTAGGAAAGTAAATCAGCCGGGTATTATGGTTCTTCCTAAGGGAAAAGCCGTGAAAGCAGCCATGTTGTGGCACTTCTGCACTCCCTTTGGGATGCCTTTGGCAGATGAAGTAAGCCTGGAACTCAGGGCTTCCTGGTTAAAGAAATCCAAGCCCTAGGCTGAACCCTAACCCTAACCCTAGGCAGATAAATCAGCCTAGGTATAGGGATGGTGCCAAGGAAAAAGCTGTGAAAGCTGCCATGTTGTAGCACTTTTGTACTCCCCTTGGGATGCCTTGAACAGCTGCAGTGTGTCTGGAGCCCAGGGCTTCCTAGTTTTAAAAATCCTAGCCCTAGGCCTAAGCCTAACAGTAACCCTGGGAAGGTAAATCAGCCTGGTGTTAGGCTTCTTGCCAAGGAAAAAGCCGTGAAAGCAGCCATGTTGTGGCACTTTTGCACTCCCTTTTGGATGCCTTTCACAGCTCCAGTGTGCCTGGAACTCAGTCCTTCCTGATTTTAAAAATCCTAGCCCTAGGCCGAAACCCAACCCTAAGACGAGAAAGGCAAATCAGCCAGGAATTAGGCATGTCCCCAAGGAAAAAGCTGTGGAGGCAGGCATGTTGTGGTACTTTTGCGCTCTTCTTGGCTAGTCCTTCGCAGCTGCTGTGTTCTTGGAACTCAGGGCTTTCTGGTTAATAGACCCTTACCCTAGGCGTAACTCAAACCTTAACCCTAGGAAGGAAAATCAGCCTATGGTTCGGGATGGTCTCATGGAAATATCAATGGTGGCAGCCAAGTTGCGTCACTTTTGCGCTCCCCTTGGGATGCCTTTCGCAGCTGCAGTGTGCCTGGAGCCCAGGGCTTCCTGGTTTTAAAAGTCCTAGGCCTAAGCCTAACAGTAACCCTAGGAAGGTAAATCAGCCGGGTATTAGGGTTCTTCCTAAGGGAAAAGCCGTGAAAGCAGCCATGTTGTGGCACTTCTGCACTCCCTTTGGGATGCCTTTGGCAGATGAAGTAAGCCTGGAACTCAGGGCTTCCTGGTTAAAGAAATCCAAGCCCTAGGCTGAACCCTAACCCTAACCCTAGGCAGATAAATCAGCCTAGGTATAGGGATGGTGCCAAGGAAAAAGCTGTGAAAGCTGCCATGTTGTAGCACTTTTGTACTCCCCTTGGGATGCCTTGAACAGCTGCAGTGTGCCTGGAGCCCAGGGCTTCCTAGTTTTAAAAATCCTAGCCCTAGGCCTAAGCCTAACAGTAACCCTGGGAAGGTAAATCAGCCTGGTGTTAGGCTTCTTGCCAAGGAAAAAGCCGTGAAAGCAGCCATGTTGTGGCACTTTTGCACTCCCTTTTGGATGCCTTTCACAGCTCCAGTGTGCCTGGAATTCAGGGCTTCCTGATTTTAAAAATCCTAGCCCTAGGCCGAACCCCAACCCTAAGACGAGAAAGGCAAATCAGCCAGGAATTAGGCATGTCCCCAAGGAAAAAGCTGTGGAGGCAGACATGTTGTGGTACTTTTGCGCTCTTCTTGGCTAGTCCTTCGCAGCTGCTGTGTTCTTGGAACTCAGGGCTTTCTGGTTAATAGAGCCCTTACCCTAGGCGTAACTCAAACCTTAACCCTAGGAAGGAAAATCAGCCTATGGTTCGGGATGGTCTCATGGAAATATCAGTGGTGGCAGCCAAGTTGCGTCACTTTTGCGCTCCCCTTGGGATGCCTTTCGCAGCTGCAGTGTGCCTGGAGCCCAGGGCTTCCTGGTTTTAAAAGTCCTAGACCTAAGCCTAACAGTAACCCTAGGAAGGTAAATCAGCCGGGTATTAGGGTTCTTCGTAAGGGAAAAGCCGTGAAAGCAGCCATGTTGTGGCACTTCTGCACTCCCTTTGGGATGCCTTTGGCAGATGAAGTAAGCCTGGAACTCAGGGCTTCCTGGTTAAAGAAATCCAAGCCCTAGGCTGAAGCCTAACCCTAACCCTAGGCAGATAAATCAGCCTAGGTATAGGGATGGTGCCAAGGAAAAAGCTGTGAAAGCTGCCATGTTGTAGCACTTTTGTACTCCCCTTGGGATGCCTTGAACAGCTGCAGTGTGTCTGGAGCCCAGGGCTTCCTAGTTTTAAAAATCCTAGCCCTAGGCCTAAGCCTAACAGTAACCCTGGGAAGGTAAATCAGCCTGGTGTTAGGCTTCTTGCCAAGGAAAAAGCCGTGAAAGCAGCCATGTTGTGGCACTTTTGCACTCCCTTTTGGATGCCTTTCACAGCTGCAGTGTGCCTGGAACTCAGGGCTTCCTGATTTTAAAAATCCTAGCCCTAGGCCGAACCCCAACCCTAAGACGAGAAAGGCAAATCAGCCAGGAATTAGGCATGTCCCCAAGGAAAAAGCTGTGGAGGCAGGCATGTTGTGGTACTTTTGCGCTCTTCTTGGCTAGTCCTTCGCAGCTGCTGTGTTCTTGGAACTCAGGGCTTTCTGGTTAATAGACCCTTACCCTAGGCGTAACTCAAACCTTAACCCTAGGAAGGAAAATCAGCCTATGGTTCGGGATGGTCTCATGGAAATATCAGTGGTGGCAGCCAAGTTGCGTCACTTTTGCGCTCCCCTTGGGATGCCTTTCGCAGCTGCAGTGTGCCTGGAGCCCAGGGCTTCCTGGTTTTAAAAGTCCTAGGCCTAAGCCTAACAGTAACCCTAGGAAGGTAAATCAGCCGGGTATTAGGGTTCTTCCTAAGGGAAAAGCCGTGAAAGCAGCCATGTTGTGGCACTTCTGCACTCCCTTTGGGATGCCTTTGGCAGATGAAGTAAGCCTGGAACTCAGGGCTTCCTGGTTAAAGAAATCCAAGCCCTAGGCTGAAGCCTAACCCTAACCCTAGGCAGATAAATCAGCCTAGGTATAGGGATGGTGCCAAGGAAAAAGCTGTGAAAGCTGCCATGTTGTTGCACTTTTGTACTCCCCTTGGGATGCCTTGAACAGCTGCAGTGTGCCTGGAGCCCAGGGCTTCCTGGTTTTAAAAGTCCTAGACCTAAGCCTAACAGTAACCCTAGGAAGGTAAATCAGCCGGGTATTAGGGTTCTTCCTAAGGGAAAAGCCGTGAAAGCAGCCATGTTGTGGCACTTCTGCACTCCCTTTGGGATGCCTTTGGCAGATGAAGTAAGCCTGGAACTCAGGGCTTCCTGATTTTAAAAATCCTAGCCCTAGGCCGAACCCCAACCCTAAGACGAGAAAGGCAAATCAGCCAGGAATTAGGCATGTCCCCAAGGAAAAAGCTGTGGAGGCAGGCATGTTGTGGTACTTTTGCGCTCTTCTTGGCTAGTCCTTCGCAGCTGCTGTGTTCTTGGAACTCAGGGCTTTCTGGTTAATAGACCCTTACCCTAGGCGTAACTCAAACCTTAACCCTAGGAAGGAAAATCAGCCTATGGTTCGGGATGGTCTCATGGAAATATCAGTGGTGGCAGCCAAGTTGCGTCACTTTTGCGCTCCCCTTGGGATGCCTTTCGCAGCTGCAGTGTGCCTGGAGCCCAGGGCTTCCTGGTTTTAAAAGTCCTAGGCCTAAGCCTAACAGTAACCCTAGGAAGGTAAATCAGCCGGGTATTAGGGTTCTTCCTAAGGGAAAAGCCGTGAAAGCAGCCATGTTGTGGCACTTCTGCACTCCCTTTGGGATGCCTTTGGCAGATGAAGTAAGCCTGGAACTCAGGGCTTCCTGGTTAAAGAAATCCAAGCCCTAGGCTGAAGCCTAACCCTAACCCTAGGCAGATAAATCAGCCTAGGTATAGGGATGGTGCCAAGGAAAAAGCTGTGAAAGCTGCCATGTTGTTGCACTTTTGTACTCCCCTTGGGATGCCTTGAACAGCTGCAGTGTGCCTGGAGCCCAGGGCTTCCTAGTTTTAAAAATCCTAGCCCTAGGCCTAAGCCTAACAGTAACCCTGGGAAGGTAAATCAGCCTGCTGTTAGGCTTCTTGCCAAGGAAAAAGCCGTGAAAGCAGCCATGTTGTGGCACTTTTGCACTCCCTTTTGGATGCCTTTCACAGCTGCAGTGTGCCTGGAACTCAGGGCTTCCTGATTTTAAAAATCCTAGCCCTAGGCCGAACCCCAACCCTAAGACGAGAAAGGCAAATCAGCCAGGAATTAGGCATGTCCCCAAGGAAAAAGCTGTGGAGGCAGGCATGTTGTGGTACTTTTGCGCTCTTCTTGGCTAGTCCTTCGCAGCTGCTGTGTTCTTGGAACTCAGGGCTTTCTGGTTAATAGAGCCCTTACCCTAGGCGTAACTCAAACCTTAACCCTAGGAAGGAAAATCAACCTATGGTTCGGGATGGTCTCATGGAAATATCAGTGGTGGCAGCCAAGTTGCGTCACTTTTGCGCTCCCCTTGGGATGCCTTTCGCAGCTGCAGTGTGCCTGGAGCCCAGGGCTTCCTGGTTTTAAAAGTCCTAGGCCTAAGCCTAACAGTAACCCTAGGAAGGTAAATCAGCCGGGTATTAGGGTTCTTCGTAAGGGAAAAGCCGTGAAAGCAGCCATGTTGTGGCACTTCTGCACTCCCTTTGGGATGCCTTTGGCAGATGAAGTAAGCCTGGAACTCAGGGCTTCCTGGTTAAAGAAATCCAAGCCCTAGGCTGAAGCCTAACCCTAACCCTAGGAAGATAAATCAGCCTAGGTATAGGGATGGTGCCAAGGAAAAAGCTGTGAAAGCTGCCATGTTGTTGCACTTTTGTACTCCCCTTGGGATGCCTTGAACAGCTGCAGTGTGCCTGAAGCCCAGGGCTTCCTAGTTTTAAAAATCCTAGCCCTAGGCCTAAGCCTAACAGTAACCCTGGGAAGGTAAATCAGCCTGGTGTTAGGCTTCTTGCCAAGGAAAAAGCCGTGAAAGCAGCCATGTTGTGGCACTTTTGCACTCCCTTTTGGATGCCTTTCACAGCTGCAGTGTGCCTGGAACTCAGGGCTTCCTGATTTTAAAAATCCTAGCCCTAGGCCGAACCCCAACCCTAAGACGAGAAAGGCAAATCAGCCAGGAATTAGGCATGTCCCCAAGGAAAAAGCTGTGGAGGCAGGCATGTTGTGGTACTTTTGCGCTCTTCTTGGCTAGTCCTTCGCAGCTGCTGTGTTCTTGGAACTCAGGGCTTTCTGGTTAATAGAGCCCTTACCCTAGGCGTAACTCAAACCTTAACCCTAGGAAGGAAAATCAGCCTATGGTTCGGGATGGTCTCATGGAAATATCAGTGGTGGCAGCCAAGTTGCGTCACTTTTGCGCTCCCCTTGGGATGCCTTTCGCAGCTGCAGTGTGCCTGGAGCCCAGGGCTTCCTGGTTTTAAAAGTCCTAGGCCTAAGCCTAACAGTAACCCTAGGAAGGTAAATCAGCCGGGTATTAGGGTTCTTCGTAAGGGAAAAGCCGTGAAAGCAGCCATGTTGTGGCACTTCTGCACTCCCTTTGGATGCCTTTGGCAGATGAAGTAAGCCTGGAACTCAGGGCTTCCTGGTTAAAGAAATCCAAGCCCTAGGCTGAACCCTAACCTAACCCTAGGCAGATAAATCAGCCCTAGGTATAGGGATTGGTGCCAAGGAAAAAGCTGTGAAAGCTGCCATGTTGTAGCACTTTTGTACTCCCCTTGGGATGCCTTGAACAGCTGCAGTGTGTCTGGAGCCAGGGCTTCCTAGTTTTAAAAATCCTAGCCCTAGGCCTAAGCCTAACAGTAACCCTGGGAAGGTAAATCAGCCTGGTGTTAGGCTTCTTGCCAAGGAAAAAGCCGTGAAAGCAGCCATGTTGTGGCACTTTTGCACTCCCTTTTGGATGCCTTTCACAGCTGCAGTGTGCCTGGAACTCAGGGCTTCCTGATTTTAAAAATCCTAGCCCTAGCCGAACCCCAACCCTAAGACGAGAAAGGCAAATCAGCCAGGAATTAGGCATGTCCCCAAGGAAAAAGCTGTGGAGGCAGGCATGTTGTGGTACTTTTGCGCTCTTCTTGGCTAGTCCTTCGCAGCTGCTGTGTTCTTGGAACTCAGGGCTTTCTGGTTAATAGACCCTTACCCTAGGCGTAACTCAAACCTTAACCCTAGGAAGGAAAATCAGCCTATGGTTCGGGATGGTCTCATGGAAATATCAATGGTGGCAGCCAAGTTGCGTCACTTTTGCGCTCCCCTTGGGATGCCTTTCGCAGCTGCAGTGTGCCTGGAGCCCAGGGCTTCCTGGTTTTTAAAAGTCCTAGGCCTAAGCCTAACAGTAACCCTAGGAAGGTAAATCAGCCGGGTATTAGGGTTCTTCCTAAGGGAAAAGCCGTGAAAGCAGCCATGTTGTGGCACTTCTGCACTCCCTTTGGGATGCCTTTGGCAGATGAAGTAAGCCTGGAACTCAGGGCTTCCTGGTTAAAGAAATCCAAGCCCTAGGCTGAAGCCTAACCTAACCCTAGGCAGATAAATCAGCCTAGGTATAGGGATGGTGCCAAGGAAAAAGCTGTGAAAGCTGCCATGTTGTAGCACTTTTGTACTCCCCTTGGGATGCCTTGAACAGCTGCAGTGTGCCTGGAGCCCAGGGCTTCCTAGTTTTAAAAATCCTAGCCCTAGGCCTAAGCCTAACAGTAACCCTGGGAAGGTAAATCAGCCTGGTGTTAGGCTTCTTGCCAAGGAAAAAGCCGTGAAAGCAGCCATGTTGTGGCACTTTTGCACTCCCTTTTGGATGCCTTTCACAGCTCCAGTGTGCCTGGAATTCAGGGCTTCCTGATTTTAAAAATCCTAGCCCTAGGCCGAACCCCAACCCTAAGACGAGAAAGGCAAATCAGCCAGGAATTAGGCATGTCCCCAAGGAAAAAGCTGTGGAGGCAGACATGTTGTGGTACTTTTGCGCTCTTCTTGGCTAGTCCTTCGCAGCTGCTGTGTTCTTGGAACTCAGGGCTTTCTGGTTAATAGAGCCCTTACCCTAGGCGTAACTCAAACCTTAACCCTAGGAAGGAAAATCAGCCTATGGTTCGGGATGGTCTCATGGAAATATCAGTGGTGGCAGCCAAGTTGCGTCACTTTTGCGCTCCCCTTGGGATGCCTTTCGCAGCTGCAGTGTGCCTGGAGCCCAGGGCTTCCTGGTTTTTAAAAGTCCTAGACCTAAGCCTAACAGTAACCCTAGGAAGGTAAATCAGCCGGGTATTAGGGTTCTTCGTAAGGGAAAAGCCGTGAAAGCAGCCATGTTGTGGCACTTCTGCACTCCCTTTGGGATGCCTTTGGCAGATGAAGTAAGCCTGGAACTCAGGGCTTCCTGGTTAAAGAAATCCAAGCCCTAGGCTGAAGCCTAACCCTAACCCTAGGCAGATAAATCAGCCTAGGTATAGGGATGGTGCCAAGGAAAAAGCTGTGAAAGCTGCCATGTTGTAGCACTTTTGTACTCCCCTTTGGATGCCTTGAACAGCTGCAGTGTGTCTGGAGCCCAGGGCTTCCTAGTTTTAAAAATCCTAGCCCTAGGCCTAAGCCTAACAGTAACCCTGGGAAGGTAAATCAGCCTGGTGTTAGGCTTCTTGCCAAGGAAAAAGCCGTGAAAGCAGCCATGTTGTGGCACTTTTGCACTCCCTTTTGGATGCCTTTCACAGCTGCAGTGTGCCTGGAACTCAGGGCTTCCTGATTTTAAAAATCCTAGCCTAGGCCGAACCCCAACCCTAAGACGAGAAAGGCAAATCAGCCAGGAATTAGGCATGTCCCCAAGGAAAAAGCTGTGGAGGCAGGCATGTTGTGGTACTTTTGCGCTCTTCTTGGCTAGTCCTTCGCAGCTGCTGTGTTCTTGGAACTCAGGGCTTTCTGGTTAATAGACCCTTACCCTAGGCGTAACTCAAACCTTAACCCTAGAAGGAAAATCAGCCTATGGTTCGGGATGGTCTCATGGAAATATCAGTGGTGGCAGCCAAGTTGCGTCACTTTTGCGCTCCCCTTGGGATGCCTTTCGCAGCTGCAGTGTGCCTGGAGCCCAGGCTTCCTGGTTTTAAAAGTCCTAGGCCTAAGCCTAACAGTAACCCTAGGAAGGTAAATCAGCCGGGTATTAGGGTTCTTCCTAAGGGAAAAGCCGTGAAAGCAGCCATGTTGTGGCACTTCTGCACTCCCTTTGGGATGCCTTTGGCAGATGAAGTAAGCCTGGAACTCAGGGCTTCCTGGTTAAAGAAATCCAAGCCCTAGGCTGAAGCCTAACCCTAACCCTAGGCAGATAAATCAGCCTAGGTATAGGGATGGTGCCAAGGAAAAAGCTGTGAAAGCTGCCATGTTGTTGCACTTTTGTACTCCCCTTGGGATGCCTTGAACAGCTGCAGTGTGCCTGGAGCCCAGGGCTTCCTGGTTTAAAAGTCCTAGACCTAAGCCTAACAGTAACCCTAGGAAGGTAAATCAGCCGGGTATTAGGGTTCTTCCTAAGGGAAAAGCCGTGAAAGCAGCCATGTTGTGGCACTTCTGCACTCCCTTTGGGATGCCTTTGGCAGATGAAGTAAGCCTGGAACTCAGGGCTTCCTGATTTTAAAAATCCTAGCCCTAGGCCGAACCCCAACCCTAAGACGAGAAAGGCAAATCAGCCAGGAATTAGGCATGTCCCCAAGGAAAAAGCTGTGGAGGCAGGCATGTTGTGGTACTTTTGCGCTCTTCTTGGCTAGTCCTTCGCAGCTGCTGTGTTCTTGGAACTCAGGGCTTTCTGGTTAATAGACCCTTACCCTAGGCGTAACTCAAACCTTAACCCTAGGAAGGAAAATCAGCCTATGGTTCGGGATGGTCTCATGGAAATATCAGTGGTGGCAGCCAAGTTGCGTCACTTTTGCGCTCCCCTTGGGATGCCTTTCGCAGCTGCAGTGTGCCTGGAGCCCAGGGCTTCCTGGTTTTAAAAGTCCTAGGCCTAAGCCTAACAGTAACCCTAGGAGGTAAATCAGCCGGGTATTAGGGTTCTTCCTAAGGAAAAGCCGTGAAAGCAGCCATGTTGTGGCACTTCTGCACTCCCTTTGGGATGCCTTTGGCAGATGAAGTAAGCCTGGAACTCAGGGCTTCCTGGTTAAAGAAATCCAAGCCCTAGGCTGAAGCCTAACCCTAACCCTAGGCAGATAAATCAGCCTAGGTATAGGATGGTGCCAAGGAAAAAGCTGTGAAAGCTGCCATGTTGTTGCACTTTTGTACTCCCCTTGGGATGCCTTGAACAGCTGCAGTGTGCCTGGAGCCCAGGGCTTCCTAGTTTTAAAAATCCTAGCCCTAGGCCTAAGCCTAACAGTAACCCTGGGAAGGTAAATCAGCCTGCTGTTAGGCTTCTTGCCAAGGAAAAAGCCGTGAAAGCAGCCATGTTGTGGCACTTTTGCACTCCCTTTTGGATGCCTTTCACAGCTGCAGTGTGCCTGGAACTCAGGGCTTCCTGATTTTAAAAATCCTAGCCCTAGGCCGAACCCCAACCCTAAGACGAGAAAGGCAAATCAGCCAGGAATTAGGCATGTCCCCAAGAAAAAGCTGTGGAGGCAGGCATGTTGTGGTACTTTTGCGCTCTTCTTGGCTAGTCCTTCGCAGCTGCTGTGTTCTTGGAACTCAGGGCTTTCTGGTTAATAGAGCCCTTACCCTAGGCGTAACTCAAACCTTAACCCTAGGAAGGAAAATCAACCTATGGTTCGGGATGGTCTCATGGAAATATCAGTGGTGGCAGCCAAGTTGCGTCACTTTTGCGCTCCCCTTGGGATGCCTTTCGCAGCTGCAGTGTGCCTGGAGCCCAGGGCTTCCTGGTTTTAAAAGTCCTAGGCCTAAGCCTAACAGTAACCCTAGGAAGGTAAATCAGCCGGGTATTAGGGTTCTTCGTAAGGGAAAAGCCGTGAAAGCAGCCATGTTGTGGCAC